>NC_068975.1:7670000-8022500 GCF_016808095.1 Vigna angularis
ACATTTTTTTATTGTGTATTGTACATCATGGTTGTTTTATTAATCATGGTTGTGCATCGTAAAAAAAGGGGGAGATTGTTGATAGGGGGAGCAATGTGATAGATGAACCAAATCTCTGTTATAATGTTTTTGATGATGACAACACATTAATAGCAACAACACATGAATGTTGTAATATCAAAACAGAAAAGTGTTTTTGTGTTGCGTTATACATATGTGAATTTGTACATGCTTATTGTGATAAATGCATATACTGTGACAAATTCATATGTTGGACATACTGTTGTGTTGCGTTATACATATATGAATTTGTACATGCCTACTGTGATAAATGCATATATTGTGACAAATGCATATGTTGGACATACTGTGTGATTTATGCATATTATTATGATTATGATGTGATTATATCTGTGTATGCACACTGTATGTTTATGTGTATTAAAAACCACAAACACAAAAGCAGATCTGCACGACATAATCGATTACAATGTTATAGTAATCAATTAAGGTCATCAGACAATTTGGTTTTTGAATTGTGGCAAAACAGCTAGTTTGAATTGATTACATTAGTTGTTAAATCGATTAAAACTCATGTGTTTGCTTATCATTTTCAAATGTGTTGTGATGAGTTTTTTGGAAGACAAAGTTTTCAAAATATGTTTAAGTGTTAAGCTTAAATGATTACATGTGTTGTGTATTCAATTAAGTCTATTAAGTTTTGAAAACTGATTTCATGCTAATCATAACTGCTTTAACGGTCCTATTTTTAAATATATTTGACCAACATTTAATGCAAATCGATTACATTAATTGAACATTCAATTAAAGAGCTGAGTTTGTTGTAATCTTGTTACATCTATTTAATGTAATCGATTACATAAGTATAGTAATCAATTGTTTTGCGTTAGAACTGATGAAAACTATATATTGACGCATTGTTTGATTATCTGTAACTTTTGATAAATTGAAAATTATCACATCTCATATTCTCTGTGAGCAAAGTGTTACAGGTTGAACAAACGCTCCAAGAATCAAGAACGTGACGAATTTGAAAAATCTTGAGGAATTCTTGAGAGCCAAATTGACTAGACAGTATCGGCTGATCACATTAGCACGACAGAAGGTGCATCTGGTTTGATCAGGAGAAGGTTTTTCAATCCTTGATTTGTTGTTTCCTTGGACGTGCACGTCAGGAAGAAGAGTGAGGAGATCTTGACTTTGAGAGGGGATTCTCAAAGGGTTTCTGCAACAAGGACAAGGGATTTTGTGTTTACAGATGTTTTCTATATTTGATTGAGAGTTTGTGAGGTGTTTACATTTGAGTGTGCTCTGTAAAGCCTTCGTTGTAATACTCTGATCATTATAGTGAAATAATCTCCAATCTAAGCTTGATTAGGAGGGTGACTGGATGTAGGCATTGAGGCCGAACCAGGATAAAAACTATGTTTGTTTTTCTCTCCTTATCTCTTTACATTTCCATATTCATTGCATGCATATTTGCTTACTGCACAAGAAAGATTTCAAAATCATTCATATTTGCAAAAAATATTTAAAAAGGTTGAATGTATGATTCATTTTTTAAACATTTTTATTAAACACCAATTCACAAACACCAAGATCATTGCATACACATTTTTATTAAACACCAATTCACGCCCTCTTGGTGTTGAGAAACAAGGTTCATTAATTCTAACACTTAGATTTTGAAGCATTTTTGTTCTTTAAATTGCAATTTGCTCACTTGAATTTAAAAGTGGCGCATTCATCTCGAGTTCATATGAAGATGCCCTTTGAAATTCAAGTCAACAAAATATTTTTTATAATGATTAAGATATCTTACTGAAAGGCAAATGCTCAAGAAAAAGAAATATGGTTCACAATATATTTAATGCTGAAACAGTTTTAAGAACTAAAGTAAATCTTTAAAAAATTTGTTAAACTTCATCACTAGCAATGTATGATTCCTTTTTTAAATTGTCTTCAAGTTGTTTTCTACCACTAGATTTCAGATCTAACTTATATCTTAGGTTGGAAACAACTTAACGTCAATTTAAATATTAGTATGACATCGAATATCGAATGCATTCGACGTCCTATATCATAGAGGATTTCTAAAAGAAATCCATTTTTACAAACATAGCGTTAAACATGAACACGAAACAAGAAATAATACATTATAAGGAAACATAGGAAGTATAGAAAAAAAAACAGCAAAACAATGGAGAATGTTTTTGAAATTCATAAGTGTTAACATTTTCCTCTGGTTTTCGACCATGCCTTCATTGTTAACAAAGAAATGTCTATGCTTAGTGGAGGAATTGATGGAGAACCAAAGGAAAAAGTTAACATGAATTTGGTTAAGGAAGTTATGTAGTGTAGGTTTTCAAATCGTACTACTTGAAATGAAACCCAAATCTGTTAACTTCTTCTTTGGATTTCTATTGCTCCTTCATGCATCACCCAAACTTGTGTGACCTTGAAAGAGGTAAGATAAAACCAAAGACAAAATGTTAACAGAGTGACAGGTTCGCCAAAAATTTATAAGTGGAGGTCTAGCTCAAGGATCTGAAACTGCATTTAAAGAAAATAAACTTAAACCTTAACGTCGAAGTTGGACACTGATCGACGTTTACGGCATATGGGAAAAGGTTGTCTGTTGGTCATGATAAATTCTCTTTTTAGAATCGAAGATATTCATGTCGAATTTGGAAAGTCTTTGACGTTAATTGTGCATGGGAAAGTGTATTTGGTTAATCTAGATAAATGTTGTTGTTCCAAACGAAAAGATTCACATCGAAGTTGAACAATGTTCGACGTCTACATCATATGGGAAAAGGAAGTTGTTGGTCATGATAAATGCTCTTTTTAGAAACGAAGATATTCACGTCGAATTTGGAAAGTCTTTAACGTTAATTGTGCATGGGAAAGTGTATTTGGTAACAAACGAAAATCATAATAAATCCCTTTTCTCTTTTAAACCAACAGTAGTATGTCAAATTCAATTAGAATTCGAAGTAATATTCCCTTTTGTTTTAAATTGTTGAGATTGTTGATAGGGGGAGCACTGGTTTAGCTGAACCCACAATCTCAGTAATATCTGAGTTTTTGATGATGACAACGCATAATTAATAACACAAGTGTATTATGTGTTACATGTTCTATGCTTACATGTTATATGCGTATTTGAGAACATGATTGTGTTGTTGTTGTGTTGTTCATTGCATTTCACTGCATTTCACTATGTTATATATGTGATTTTATACATGAATGCATGACATATGTTTATGGATGAGAAAACCCATAAGCACTAATGTTGAGTTTTAATTGTGTGACAAAACAACAGTCTTTAAGTCGATTTCATTATGGGGTGAGTCGATTAAAACTCGTGTCTTTGCACAAACCTTTTTCAAAGTGTGCTGTGAGATTTTTCAAAGAGAAAGTTTTTCAAAACTATGATTTACACTATTACATAGTCGATTATATGTGTGTTGCATTCTACTAAGTCTGTTATTGTTTTGAAATTCTGTTAATGCTTGATATAACTATCTAACGGTCATATTATTAAATATGTTGACCAAGCATTAAATGTCATTCGACTGCATTAATTGCGAATTCAATTAATTGCTTTGACTACTGCTAACTGTTGATAACAGTTGAAAAACTGTTATTTTTAGACTTAATTGTGACCTTAAAGACAAACTTTATGACTTAGAAACTAGCTTGTAATCATGTTTGTGCTTATGTTTTGGAAATAAGAGAGTTGGATGGGTTTTATGCTTGGTTTCTCTTGTTTTTGCAAGTTTTAAGATGTATTGATGGAAGTAGTGAAGTAGCCATAAGTTGGAGTCATAAAAGCAAGAAAAAGTGCATAAAAGAAGAGCCGCAAGTACCGTTCAACGGAAATTACCACTGAGTGGCACTCTGAAGTCCCGTAGTCACCGTTGAGGGGCAGGGGCAAAACTGCACCTGAGCGTCAAATAGAAGAATCGCACTTACCGTTGAGCGGTATTTTAATGAGCCTTGGGACACTTTTCTATAATCTTTAAGAGTATATATAAGGTTTTAGTCGACCGAGGGTTAGTATCTTTTGGCAGAACGAAGCAAAATCACACATTCTTCACCCCTTGGAGGAGGATTTTGGATGCTCAAGCTCCACTCTTCAAATTCTAGGGTTTTATCTTTCATTCTTTCATTATTTCTCGTCTATTTTCGCCATGATTATGGTGAACTAAACCTTCATTGTTGTTGGGGAACCATTGTAATTCTTTGAAGCTCTCATGTATTGAATTGATTCTTTATAATATATGATTTCTTTCATTAATTTTTAGGGTTTTTCTTCTATACTCTATGCATGCTTTGTTTAATTCATACAATTGCATGATCATTGATTTTATTTGTATGGACACATAGATAAATCTAGACATGAAGGAATTCTCCCAATAGTAATATTGCCTAAACATAAGGATAGGAGGATTGGTTGCCTTTAAGCTTTTGTGCGAATGTAATGCATGAATAATTGCTAGGGAGACAAGACATTGTAAACTAGTGATTAGGAGTAGGCTTTCTTCACCAAGACATTGGGTTTAAGGTAAATTAGAAAGTGGCATTAACATTAATGAAGAAGATGAATTCTTGAATACATGAGAGTGGATATGATGAATTGAAAACCCCCAAGAACATCATCATCATATATTTCAACCACGTTTTGTTTCTTTTGTTCAATTTATCAATATATGCAATCATATTTACTTTTTAGTATTTTCATTTAAATGTACAAAACTTTGTTCACAAGTCTAATTTAATCAACAAATCATATAACTGTTTAGGCCGTGAGTCCTTTGGGAAACGATACTTGGTCTTACCATTTATTATTACTTGATACGATTCGGTTACACTTGTCGAGGGTTAACAAGTTTTTGGCGTCGTTCCGGGGACTCGTGGTTTAACTATTTTGTTTGTGTGATTATTAATTAACTTTGACTTGATTTTTATCTTTTTATCTTTTTGTTTATCTTTTTATCTTTTTGTTTATTTTTATTTTTTTTATCTTTTATTTTGATATATCTTGTTATCTTTTTATTTTATCTTTTCTATCTTTTTGTGCTAAAAATTTTTTATAGGGACTTGTTTCCTTGTGTATGCAGGGTACAATTCGGACTAGAAGCAAGAAAACTTCGGAACCTCGTCTTGAAGGATTGGACGAAAGTAGAAGGAGGAGGAGAATTCAAACTTCTAGAGAACTATTTCCTTCTCTGGAAACACTTCTACAACCCTCACCACAAAGGTCCAACCAAAGCACTGAGGATATGGCCGGAGAGAACAATGGTAGACGTACTCTGGTGGATTTCACCAATGTTGTTGGCCCTCATCACTTTAATAATATTGCAAGGCCGAGGGTCAATGCTGCAAACATGGAGGTGAAACCGGCATTGATACAATTGGTGAAGAGCAACCAATTTAATGGGCTATCACATGAAAGTCCATATGAGCATCTCACCACATTCAAGGAGATTTGCAACACTGTAAAGATCAATGGTGTGCCAGATGAAGCAATAAAGCTTAGTTTGTTTCCTTTCTCATTGGGATACAATGCTAAGTTATGGTTGAATTCTTTTATGAGGAAAGCTTTACTGAATGGGAAGTCTTGGTTTCAAAATTCTTAAACAAGTACTTCCCACAATCTAAAGTCAACAAAGGGAAGCAAGAGATTTCTTCTTTTAGACAAGGCATGGAGGAGACGCTAGATCAAGCATGGGATAGATACAAGAGCTTGTTGAGAAAGACGCCCACTCATGGCTTTGACGAGGCAATAGTAGTCATTCTTTTCCTTGGAGAAGCCTAAGAAGAATTTTGGGGCTAATACTAAGGTTAACCCTAAGGAAGAGTGCAAATTTATTGTAGGTGCGGATGATGAGAGGGTGGATGAAGAAAAAAAGTGAGTTGAGTTAGTAATAAAAGAAGAAAAAGAAGAGAGAAAAGAGAGAGTTGAGAGAAAATAAGAGATAATAGGTGAGGATGAGAGAACAGAGAAAGACAAGAAGAGGGGACTTTGCTAATGCTAGATGGATCATTAAAGAAGCCCTATGGTGTGGTGGAAGATGTTGTGGTGTGCATTGACACATTAAAATTCTTGGTGGACTTTATGGTGATGGAGATGAAGGAGGATGAGAAGGTCCCAATCATTCTTGGGAGACCGTTTATGAAAACGGCAAAGGTCATCATCAATGTGGATGAAGGGATGATAGTGCTTCAAGACCGAGAAGAAAAGGTGATCTTTAATGTCTTCAAAAGGGAGCAGCAGATTCAAGAGAAGGAGGCTAGTCATAAAGCTGCATGTAAGGATGCACCCTTGACTAGTTCAAAAGCTGCAAAGTCGGGCTTCAAAGGTAAAAATTGTTTCTTGTCACAAGTTAGGGAAGAAGAAAAAGATGGCAAAGGAAGAAAGGTTCATGATGACTCTATCCAGGAACAACTCAAACTTAGTACACCAGTAAGATTCAAGAACAAGTTGTGGGTTGTGAAAGACTATAAAGAGAATGGAGTGATAGAAATTGAAGCTCCATATTCAAGGACAATCAAAAAGGTGGACTGGAAGCAGTTGATGAGTTGGTGTGATGAAAGAAAGAGGAACACCAACATTGAAGATGGAACTTGAACTTTATTGGGTCAAGCTAAGGACGTTAAAAGAGTGCTTACTGGGAGGAACCCTAGTGATTTCAGAACATTGATTTTTGTTGTTGGTTATGTAATTTTATAAACTATGGACATTGGTTTTTGTTGTTTGAGATTTTATAGGATAGCATCTACTGATGGATGCTAGGTGGTTGAGTATCTATTGAAGGATACTAGGTTTGTTTACACCTACTGATGGGTGTTGGTAAGAAAGAATTGCACTTACTGAAGGGTGTTGGAGGATTTTGGGTCAGGCTCGTGACATTAAACAAGCGCAACTTGGGAGGCAACCTAGTTGATTTACTTTATTTGTGTTTGTTTGTTTTGATTCTGCTTTAGATGCATGATAGGGATGAAATGTATGAGTGATGTGGGAACATAAATGCATAAGGTGAGTAAGAGGAATGATTATAAGACACCTAGGGCAAGCTAGGAAGAAGGAGAAGAGGTGCCACAGATGCCGCTCAACAGAAATTTCCACTGAGCGCCAGCACTGCAGAGTTGGGTGGACTGGTTTGGTTCATTTGGGCTCAGCGGGATTAGGCCCATTTGGGTGTTTTTATACCCTAGGGCATGATTTTTCTTCTATTTTCAGATCTCCCTCTTCCCACACACTCTCAAAAGAGTTCTCCTCACTTTTCCCTTCTTCCTCCTTCACAAAACCTCTTTTCCACTCACTTTTGCACTAAGTTTCCATTCAAGTTTGGGGTTTGGTGAGAGTATTGCTGTTGGGGGCTAATTTGTTCACATTCCTATAGCATTTTTCACTCATCTAGCATCTCCACCCAAGTAAGTTCAAGCATTTTAATTCTAGGGTTCTTAAAAGCATGAATTGATATGAACATGATTGTTTAAGCATGAATCTTTAGCGATTTTGATTTCTATGCATGATTAGATGAATTAATTGCTGTTTAAACCGATTAAAATGCTTGATTTGGGTCTGGAACTAGGAAGATTGCAAGTGGGTGGAGATTAGGATGTTTTAAATGCAATTTTGCAAAATCTGCAGAATCGTCGCTCAACGAAAATTTCCCCTGAGTGCGATTTTGATAGGTTGATTTTTTGTGATTTTTTTTGGCTTGCTGGTTTGGTGCACAAGTTGCGCTGAGGGGTTTTGATTGCCCTCAACGGTGATAGGACTGATCTTAAGGTGTTGTTTGTGGTTTACTAATGCTTAACAATATGTCTTGTAGTTTTGTGAATTGTGTTTGATGTAGGGATGACCTCCTCAACGGGCAAGAGGATCAAGACTGTAGGATCCAAGAGGAAGGATAAGAAATCGGAACACTCTTATGCCAACAAGTTCCTTTCCCGCAAGCATGATCGTCACTTCAAAGTTGTCCAAGATAGGAGGCTTTTAATGGAAAGGAAGGCTAGATTGATACCTGACTTGGCTCCACAGTTTGGGGAGCAATTGGAGAACAGAACTGGGGGAGATTAGCCACTTACCCTACACCAGCTAACATAGCAGTGGTGAAAGAATTTTACACCAATGCAAGAAGGTTGGGTGATCATCCTGCTGAAGATTATTTGAGCTATGTTAGAGGACACGCTAGTCAATATGACCCTGATTCCATTAATAGATTCTTAAATACTGAATGGGGTGGTGAGCAGTGTCAGTTTGCTCTCAATATGGAAGAAGGAGCAAACTTTGGTGATGTGGAAAGTGTGTTATGTGTGCTTGGTGGACATTTTCAGAGAAATAGGAATGATGTTGTAGTGAACATCAGGAGAGTTGATCTGACTCCTCTAGCAAAGTATTGGATGACATTTTCTCATGCCAACATCCAACCATGCTCACATGTCTCAGACATAACTGTCAGCAAGGCGCTTCTCTTGTACTGTGTGCTCAGAGGGCTGAGCATTAACATTGGCCAGGTCATAGCTAATTGAGATACAGGTGTGTGCAAACACTATGAATAACAAAGCACTTATAGGGCATCCTTCTTTGATTACAAACTTATGTGAGCTAGCTGGGGTGAATTTCTCTGCACCACCATTTGAGAGGCCTAGGAAAGCTATTGATGAGGCCTATTATAGACAATATTGTGGAGGTGATCACGTAGCTCAGCCAATACCACCTCGCCGTCCTCGTAGAGCGAGAGGACCACCACAGAGTAAGGCATCTGTAGAGCCTCATGAGGCAGAGCCATTTCAGATAAGGGGTATGTATATGTCTCTTATAGATGCCCAGATGCAGTCTATTCACAAAGAGCAGGTAGCCAAAGCTGAGATGATTATTGGGATGTATGATACACCCTAGTACATAGGTGGACCATGGATGAGTTTCATAATGTGGTGGCATGGCAAGAGGAGCAAGCCCAGGGTAGTGGAGCTAGAGTAGCTGGAGCTTCTGTTATGGATGATGATGATGATGAGTTTGAAGATGCTGAAGATGATGAAGAGGAAGAATATTCAGATGACAACATGGGTTGATGAGGAGTTGAGATAACATCTACTAATGGATGCTATCACCTCTAGAGCAGGATTTGTTATCTTTTGTACTGTTGAACTTATTTGCTTCTGTTTTTAGAATAGGGTTTGGTGTACTCAGTTTGAAACTTTATCTGTTATGATGGTTTGCTTGTGACTTATGCATGATGATGACTATTGCTTGATGATGCTTGGATATTGATTGACGTTGAGATTGTGCACTATATGCTTATATACAGGTGGTGGTTCACGAGCTATGTGAACAAATGCATAATGTTGTGATTGTGATTATGATGCTAAGCAGGATGTGTATGTGGAATGTTGAATGAGCCTATATGTAAGGTTGTGAACTCCAGAGTTTTTGGTGAATGAATGCTATTATTTTGAAAGCATGATTGACTTTGTCCAGGTTTCGATGACTGAATCACTTGCTTGTATGTATCATATAATCAAGGTGATAACAGTTGAAAAACTGTTATTCTCATGCTTAAAATTGATACGAAAAGCAACCTTTAACACTTAGAAACTAGCTTAGAATCATTCTTTTGTTCATATTTTTAGAAATAAGAGAGTTGGACAGGTTTGTGCTTGATTTTAGTGTTTTATGCAGGTTTTAAGGTGAATTTGATGAAAGAAGTGAAGAAGGATAGAGATGGAATCAGAAAAGAACTCAAAAAGTGCAAAAGAAGAAAAACCGTAAGTACCGCTCAGCGCCAGTTTACCGTTGAGCGGCACTCAGGAACACACGTTGGCTCCGCTGAGGGGTGAAAGTGCAGCTGAGGGGAGATTGAACTTTGCGCTAGTATCGCTGAGCGGCAGTTTACCGGTGAGCGGTGGTATTTTGGGCTTAGGCCCACTTTTCTGTAATATTACGAATAGTATATAAGCTTTAGGACTTTCTAGGGTTTGTATCTTTGGCTGGAGACGAAGCAAACACACATCTTTCCACCCCTTGGAGGAAGATCTTGGATGCTAAGGCTACCTTCTCATCTTTCTATGGGTTCTATCTTTCATTCTTTCATTATTGTTTATCTAGTTTCACCATGAATATGGTGAACTAAACCTTTCTTGTTGTTGGGGAATCAATATAATCTTGTGAAACTCTCATATATGGAATTTGTGTTTAAACATCTTATTTGAGATACATGCTTTCTTTCATCATTAGTTAGGGTTTTTCCTCTTTGCTCAAAGCATGCATTGTTTAACTCATTCGATGTCATGATTATTGATTTTAGTGATATGGACACATACGGTAAAATCTAGATCCTGGGAATTTCTCCCAAAAGTAATATCGCCTAGACATAGGGATATGAGGTTGGTTGCCTTTAAGCTTCTGTGCTTCAGAATTAATTATTAGGGATGCTAGGAATTGTATGAACTCGTAATTAAGGATAGGCTTTCTTGCAAGGTGATTTAGAGAGTGGCATTAACATTGATGAAAAGAATGATGAATTCCTAAAATATATGAGAGTGGATAAGATGAAATTTATTTCCCCAACAACATACTCATCCATATAATTCATTCCGTGTTTGTCTTCCTCTTTTCCATTGATCAAACTCATGCATACATATTTAATTATTGTCTTTTGCATTTGAAACCACAAGGATTTGTTCACAAGTCTTGAATAATCAACAAATCATATAACTAACTAGGCCGTGAGTCCTTTGGGAGAACGATACTTGGTCTTACCGAGTTTATTACTTGATACGATTCGGTTACACTTGCCGAGGGTTAAACAAGTTTTTGGCGCCGTTTTTCGATGTTCATAAATTTGTCATCACAATGCCATCTATTGTTACCCTTTATTAGCCAAATGCATGATTTTAGCCCAATAAAAGAGAGCACAATGTGTTCTATCTTTTGAACCCTTAGCTTTGAACATGATAGAAAACCCTTTTTGAAAAGCTTTATCTTGAGTTGAGTTGAAGATATCTTGTCGTATTGATAATTTTCAAGTTTGGGGTTGTTGGGTTGACTTAAACATTTATCAATACCACAAGATATCTTCAACTCAACTAAAGTTAAAGCTTTTCAAAAAGGGTTTTCTATCATGTTCAAAGCTAAGGGTTCAAAGGATAGAACACATTGTGCTCTCTTTTATTGGGCTGAAATCATTTGGCTAATAAAGGGTAACAACAAATGGCCTTGATCATATGGCACATACAAGCACGTGATTCAATCATAGAAACCTGGGCAAAGTCATTGATGTTCTCAATGTAATAACATTCATTCACAATAACTCTGGAGTTCAAAACCTCACGTATAGGCTCATTCCACATTCCACATACACATCTTGCTTAGCATCATAATCACAATCACAACATCATGCATTTGTTCACATAGCACATGAACCACCACCTGTATATCAGCATATAATGTGCACAATCTCAACATTAAAAAATATCCAAGCATCATCAAGCAATACTCATCATACATAAATCACAAGCAAACCATCATAGCAAATAAAGTTTCAAACTGAGTACATCAAACCTATTCTAATAACAGAAGCAAATAAGTTCAACAATACAAAACAAAAGATAAAAAAAATCTTGCTCTAGAGGTGATAGCATCCATCAATAGATGCTATCTTAGCTCCTCATCAACCCCTGTTATCATCCAAATCTTCCTCATCTCCTTCTTCTTGAATCCTATAGTCTTGATTCTTTTGCCCGATGAGGAGGCCATCCATGCATCAAACACAATTCACAAAACCACAAGACACATTGTTAAGCATTAGTAAACCACAAACAACTCCCCAAAACACTCTTTATCTTAGAATGCTCCAGGAATATGAAGAAATCAGCCCCTAACAGCAATGATCTCACCAAACCCCAAACTTGGATGGAAACTTGATGCAAAAATGGTTGAAAGAGAAGTTTTGTGAAGGGGGAGGAGGAAAAAGTGTAAAGAACTCTTTGGAGAGTGCTTGAGAGTGTGTGGAAATAGGGAGATCTGAAAGTGGCGGCCAAGACACGCCCTAGGGTATAAAAGAGACCTAAGGGGCCACATCCCACTGATCCCAAATAAAACAAACCAGTCAGCCCAATATGTAGCGGTCGCACTCAGCGGTAATTACCGCTGAGCGGCATTTGCGGCACCAACTCTTCTTCTTCCTAGCATTTGCGGCACCAACTCAAACATTTAATCCCTATAACTAGAGAAAAATCCAAACAAAAAAACAAAGATAAATTCAATCAACTGGGTTGCCTCCCAGGTAATGCTTGTTTAACGTCACGAGCCTGACCCAAAATCCTCCAGCACCCATCAGTAGGTGCAAATCTTTTCTTACCAACACCCATCAGTAGGTGTAAACAAACATAGTATCCTTCAGTAGATACTCTACCACCTAACATCCTTCAGTAGATGTAAACCCTGTAACAAGTTTATAACCAAAACAAAAATACCAAAAGTTCATAATTACATCACCAAACCAAAAGTAAAAGTTCTTAAATCACTAGGTTGCCTCCCAGCAAGCGCTCTTTTAACGTCACTAGCTTGACCCAATAAAGCTCAAGTTTCATCTTCTTTTTTTCTTCTTTTTATTGAACTTCTTCAAGAATTTGATAAAACTAGGAACCTGTTTCAATGTCTCAATCATAGGAACTTTAATCTCCAATTTCTTGAAGATTTCCATAATGCTTAAATTCCTTCTTCTTCCTATGATACTTCTTTGGATGAGGAAGAGGTTTTTCATATGATTCTTTCTTTTTTTCTCTCATTCTCTTTTTCTTTTATCTCACTTTCTTTTTTTCTTCTCTTTTTCCACTCACTTTCTTAATCTTCACACAAATTTTCTTTTCTCTCACTCTCTCAACCACTTCTCTTTCTTTTTCTACATCTTTATTTTTTTCACTCAACTCTTCTTTTTCTTTTCTCTTTATCTTTTTCTCATCTAAAATCTTATCACTTCTAGTGATAATGGCTTGACATTCCTCCCTAGGGTTAACTTCAATATCAACCTCAGTATCAACCCCAAAATCATCCAATTTCTGAATCATGTGACCAAGTTGCATCTCCATCCTTTTACATGATGCTTCAATGCTTTTCTGAGTGGAGATGTACTCTTGCATAAATTGTTGAAAGATGTCATCCAGCTTTGATAGAGAGCTTTGTTGCTGCCATTGTTGTTATGGTTGGTTCTCAAATTTTCTGGCAGCTTACCAAAATTGACTTTGATCCATGCTTGAGTGAGGTTCCCACCAGTGGTTGAGATTACCTTGGAAGAATTAAGTGGCCATATAGTTAAATTCTTGTCCGAATTGCATCCTTCAAGCATTAGGCACAAAACCCTAGAAAACATTTGTTAGCACAAAAAGATAGAGAAGATAAACTAATAAGATAAAAATTAAAATTAAAAATATAGAAAGATAGGAAGATAGAAATAAAGAAGCTAGAAAGGTAGAAGATAGAAAGAAAAAACGAAAAGATAAAATGATAAGAAGATAAAAACTAGAAAGATAGAGATAAAGGTAAAAAATTATAAAGAAAAAGATAAAAAGAAGCAATTATTGATCAATTGGACAAAAGAAGCAAAACGTGATTGAAATATATGGATGATTATGTTGTTGGAGTTACCGAGTTCTCCTATCCACTCTCATGTATTCAAGAATTCACCTTTCTTCATTAATGTTAATGCCACTTTCTAATTTACCTTAAACCCGATGTCTCGGTTAAGAAAGCCTAATCCTAATCAATAGTTTACAATGTCTTGTCTCCCTAGCAATTATTCATGCATTACATTCGCACAGAAGCTTAAAGGCAACCAATCCTCCTATCCCTATGTCTAGGTAATATTGGTCTTGGAAGAATTTCTTAATGTCTAGATTTATCTATTTGTGTCCATATAAATAAAATCAATGATCATGCAATTGAATGGGTTAAACAAAGCATGCATAGAGTATAGAAGAAAAACCCTAACAATTAATGAAAGAAAGCATATATTATAAAGAATCAATTCAAAACATGAGAGTTTCAAAGGATTACAACAGTTCCCCAACAACAATGAAGGTTTAGTTCACCATAATCATGGTGAAACTAGATGCAAAACAATGAAAGAATGAAAGATAGAACCCTAGAAAGTTGAGAAAGGAGCTTTAGCATCCAAAATCCTCCTCCAAGGGGTGAAGTTTCGCCTCTGTCTACCAAAAGATGTCTACCCTAAGTCAACTAAACCCCTTTTATAATTTCTATAAATTACACAAAAGAAGCCCAAGCCCATAAAAATGAAGCTCAACTGCTTTTTTAGCCCTCAAGGGTGATTTCGGCACTTCAAAACTGGCGCTCAGCGGTAATTACCGCTCAACGCAACTTTTCCTGCACTTTGGTTGACTTTTCTGCATTCTGGTTGACTAGTTGACTTTTCTGGTTGACTGGTTGAGTTTTCTAGTTTCTAGTTGACTTTGCTGCATTCCAACCATTCGGTACTTTGACTCTTCTTTCAAATCATTACAATAACCTACAAACTGCTGGCATATAAAACGTCAAAGCCCAAAATAATTCGTTGTTTTGTGGTTGGTTTATAAGAAAAAAGAAAAATATAATTAAAAAGGGATTGAATTTACGTTGAGCTGGTTTTGGTCGTGACGTTAATTCATTTTAGATGGCAAATTGGATTCCAAAACGACGTGGAGCGATTGAATTTATTTACAACAATACCACCAGTGATTATTAACGTTGGTTGTTCTGTTATGAACCGTTATGCGTGTGACGCTATACGCGATTTTTATATTAGTGTGAGAATAATTATCAAATATCAAAAGTGAGTATTCTTTGAGAGTTATTCTTACATTTATAAGATTAACATGAACTTTTGAACTTATATTATTATTAAAATAATACTTGTTTAAAAATAATTTATAATAATTGAAAAATAAATACACAATTAATATATCATGATATTTATTTATAATATTCAAATATGATCTGTAACATCCCAAAATACAATAATAACCATAAATTAGAATTAATTACATTTAACAGTAAAACCATGCAGTCTTTACACTAAGATCAGAGTTCCAAAAGTCAAAAGGATTTAAGTACATAAATTCTACTACCGAACTACAGAAATAGGAGTTAAGAACGAACGGTTTTACAAAGCATTAACCGAACGTTCAATTATCAAAACTAAACGACTAACAACTAAAAGTTTAACGAGCGCTCTAGGGCTCAGCTTTGACTTCCACTTCTACCAGATTCGCATCTTCCAAATTTTCTTCTTCCAACATTTCTTCAAGTAGCGTACTACCATCTGCTCACATCCACACGGATGATCATTGCAAAGACAAGATCGACGTACAAGGACGAGAGACAACACAAGGAAAAACGAAGGGTAAGCTTATGTAATTTAATTCATACATCAAAATATAAAATAAGCATTTATAAATACACACCAACACATAGTTCAATATATAACATCATACGAAATCTATTACTAGACAGACCGTCCGGACTGTATGAATATGTGTAGCTACAGGCGTCCTTGCACCCGAGTGATGTAGTAACTGGGATACACTCAACAGCTGCCACTCGAGGTTAGCCCTATCCAAAGTACCCCTAAGGACTAGGACCTCCTGTCGTTCCCACACATGACCTACCCCCTCTACGTGAGGATGAGTACTCACGGAACATCAGGATGGACTGCCAGCATTAGCATAACCACAATCATACTTTACCAAATCCAATATTCAATATATATGAGTCGTTTCTCCATGGAACGCTCGTCCAAAATCCATAATCGTATAATCATTCCATATCATGTTCACCCTTTAAAATCTTATACTTCATTATCATTTTCATCTTTAGTTTAAAAAGCATAAAATAACGAGCGTTCATCCCTCTGAGGAACGAGGACGAACGATAAGAAAATGGACTGAATGAACTAAGAAAACTGTAATTGACGTTATTTTCTACTCGGGTCAGTTAAGTGAACTGACTCATTTGGGTTTACACTGGTACTTAAAGAAATTTCATTATAGAGACCTTATACGGAATCCAACTTAAGAAGGAGAACCAAGAATATTAAGAACTATCTTTGAAGTAAATCACATACGGTAGACCGATGCCAGTAAATGACCGAACGTGAAGAAAAAGGAAATTACTATTACAGTTAGACGAACGTTATTTTATCAAGGTTGATCACACAATAATGCGAGTGCTTGGTATAAGACCGAGCACCACTTAGGACGAACGCTAGGTAGATGACCGAGCATAAATTAGGACGAACGCTTGGTATAAGACCGAGCGCTACATATGACGAACGCTTGGTATAAGACCGAGCGTTACTAATTTTAAAGTATAAGGGTATAATGTATTATTACTTAATTTTAGATATACGGTTACCACTAGGCTGAGTCGAACGCTCAAACCTAGTATTTCACAGGACGTTCGTTCTCGATCAGAATTCTTTCCAAATGAAAGACTTCCTTTTTAGGCATTTTACCAGAAAACCGAACGGTATAAGACCGTACGATGACGAACGTATATTATCATAGTGAGGATCTCATATTTCAGATTTTCATATATTTCAAATCTCAAGTTTCAACATATCATCTCATACTTTATAATTTCATCCCAATATCAATTTACAAACTTTATATGATTCACATTAATCATTCATACTTATCAACCATCAGCATACATATCAATAAACGCATACCATATTCATTCATTATAACAGCGATCGTTCATACATAATCAATCAGCATTTATCTCATACATTCAGTCAAAATCGGACGTTCATACAACCTACAGTATCAATTAAATCAAATAAGCTTCCCTTACTCGGATTTGAGACTGAATCGTTCTATACGCAAGAAGTGTGGCTCGACCAGCTAACGTTTTCTCCCCTTAACAGTCACTTAACTCTTTCAATCAACTCTATCCACAAGAAAGTTGAGGTACTTAGACTACACACTTGCATGCAGCCAAAACTTAGTTTTTCAGGAAACCTAAGAACGAACAACTAAGGAAGACACTTACCAGCTTCAGCTTCTGAAACTGTTCAGTCCAACTTGAAGCTCACGGCTCAGAGAACGCTCCTACGGTTTCTGAAAGTTGATCGGAGAAGAGGGTGGTGAGTTACAGTAGAGAGAAGATGTAAGCTTTCTAGAGAGAAGGAGGAGAAAAATGAGAAGTCAGTTTTTAGGAAGAAGAAGGGTGCATGCAGAGAGTGGGAAAAATGTTTTCAGAAAAATCAGTTTTCTTCCCAAGGTCAAACGGACGCACTCTCACATACGGACACCTGTCTTCCACTACTGAATTCAGAATGTTCCATTTTGACACTTGGCAGACGTGCGTCAGAGTTCGAGAGTGCGTTTTAATGATACTGAGCAGTGACGTGGGGTGCATTAATTAAGATTTGACAGATGGTTTGTAGTGTTAAATTTCCAAGGTCTTACATGATCCAAATATACGTGTAAGGTATAATAGAAACATACTACAATCATAATTTATTTTTTATTACATAACATACAAAATTCATCTCATTTCCCCGTATTTTCCTTTTGGAGAAAAACATAATGGGAAAAGAGAGATTAATTACAGTTTGAAACGTAAATGAAGTAAAAAGATTAATTTTTCTTCAAAAAAAGACCGTTTTATTTTCAAATTCAAAGTATTTTTCCGTTGAGAAGTAAAAATATTTAAAATTTTGAGTTTGAATTTTAATAATTTATTTAAGATATAATAATCATATTTTCTATTTACCATCTTGAATATCCAAATGAGAATCCCTAATCACCGTAAATGTGTACCCTTCTTATCACATCAGAATAACTACGGATTCTCCGAAACTCAGTTGATTTTCTTTGTCCTCGCGGTGCTCTTGGCCAAATCTCACTGCATTGAAATTTCTCGGTAAGTAAATGGTGCCCAATTTTTTCATTTCAAGATTAGTTGCATCATCATCGTTCACTGGCTACAAGGGTAGTCATCTTCTATTGGGTTCTCTGTTTCCATGCAAACACACTGCTTCACTTGTTTTCTTCAATTATTTCACTTCAGACACTTCCTCTGATTCTAAATCAGATGGAAAGCAACACAAAGGTTCCACCTTTACTGTGTCCGACCTCATCAACTCATGTGGGATGTCCCAAACTCTGGCTAGGGAACTCTCCAACAGGGTGAATTTGAAAACCCCAGATGGCCCAAATGCTGTCATTGATATCCTCAGCAACTATGGGTTCTCAAAATCCCAGCTTGCCAAGCTTGTGGTGAGACATCCTTCCGTGCTATTTACAAATGTAGAGGATACCCTTTTGCCTAAACTCGAGTTCTTTCGTTCTATTGGGCTGTCCAACACTGACATACCTAAGATCCTGATTGCCAACCATGGTATCTTGAAGAGGCACTTGGAAAACTGCATCATCCCTCGCTATGAGATCCTAAAGAGTGTAGTTCTTGCTGATCGGGAAGTTGTTAGAGCTATTAAAAATGCCCCACTTGGTTTTGTGTATGGTGACTTAATGAATAGGTTGGTTCCAAACATTGACATTTTGAGGGAATGTGGTGTGTCCCAGGCTTCCATCACTCACCTGGTGACTAATTCTCTGTCTGCAGCATATGTGGAGCATTCCAGGTTTGTGGAAGCTATCAATACAGCTAAGGAAATTGGATTTAGCCCTTTGAAAATGGACTTTGTTGTTGCTATTCACGTGCTTGTAACTATGAGGAAAGAAGTGTGGGAGTCAAGGTTTGAGGTTTATGAAAGCTGGGGCTGGAACCGGGAAATGGCTCTTCGAGCATTTAGGAAGTTTCCCAGTTTTATGAAGTTTTCAGGGGAGACATTTTCCAGAAAGATGAGTTTCCTTGTGAAGGATATGGGTTGGTCATCAGAAGCTATTGCTGAATATCCTCTAGTTGTAGCCTACAGCTTGGAGAAGAGGATTATTCCTAGATTCTCTGTAATAAAAATCTTGAAATCAAAAGGTCTCCTTGAGAAAAGCGTGCACTTTAGTTCCATTATTTGCACAACTGAGGAAAAGTTCTTGGAGAAATTTGTCGTCAATTTTCAGAATGTTTTGCCCCTCTTACCAGACCTCTACAGAGGTTTGCTCAATCAATCTAATGTAGTGTAGCATTTGGTTGTTTTCATAGCTATGATTCTTTCTAGCTTCAAACCTTTTAAGTTCAATCCTAATTAGATCTTTAGTTTTTCTTGTTTTCACATTTTGTGCCATTTGAGTTCTATTTTGATACTGATTGTATAAATAAGCTGATAAATCCCTTTACTGGTGATTTCCACTTTCAGTATCTTGGTTAATTTATCTCCATTTCCGTTGTATGTTCTATTTTAATGTGACCATACTATATATATATATATATATACACATATGTATATATATACATATGTATATATATATATATGTATATATATATGTATGTATGTATGTATTTCCATCAATTATAAACGAAGATGAGATTTTATGGGCATGAGGATGTCTATATTTCTTTCTACCATAAACTACATAGAATGTGTTGGTGGAGGCCCCTGTTGTCTGTTAGAGCATGCAGAAGGGATCAATAACTAAAGTTGAATCAAACTACAGTTAGTTGTGCTTTAATTACCATGTTGTAAAGTTGTCTTAAAATTTTGTAATCTTCCTCTACTTCTATGTGTCACTATAGTGCACACTGTTATGTCATGGATACATTTAGCATTGAACTATTTTCCAGCTTCTGCTTCTCTTCATATTTTACACATTATCTCAAGCAGTAACCAGAAAGCAGGGGAAGGTTACCTTCACTATGTTTGTAATCAAAGTCTATTTAATGTTTCAATGTTTCTTTGATGAAGATATCTAAGCACAATGTGCTGAAAGATCAAGTAGTATTGACTGTTATTAGTGAAAATTGGGATTTCTTTTATTTGTCTCGTGTTGAACCAGGCCATTAAGTTGATGGCAAGAGTGTACATGATTTCCCTAAGATATTTGAAACTGCATTTAAAGCATTATGGACTTGGATACTGTGCTATTGAACTGATTCTTTTAATATAAATTTTTCTACTTGGACACTCAAGGACCCTTTTTTGTGATGGATTGTTTGGCCTTGGTCTTTTGAAAGATGAATTATTGTGAGGGATTGATTCCTTGCTTACTCAGATATACTTACTGACAATGTCATTCTGATTCTGGTGCTTTTGATAAATTTTTTTAAGAATCAATGATCATAATTTTGTCACTTTTATAGGTGGTTTTCAAATTAGTTATAGTAGCAAGTGGCTTTAATCTGATAGTACTCGATAGTACTTCATATTGGGGGACTTAAATTAGTTCATGGGAACTTACCTTTAAGCATAAATGACAAGTTTATTTTGAGGCTTCCTTTCTGGACTTTTATCTATTGTCAGATTTGGCTTTTTTTTTTTCTGTTTTCTGTGTTAAGTTGAGAAATTGTCTTCACTGATATAGATAAATACTTTTAGCTTATTGTGGAGTTGCTGTCTATGTCTTGTGGTGCAAATTTTAGGTGATCTAATGGACAATGGTAGCCTGCTTTATGTAAACAGATTTAAGTGGATGACAGTATGTGATAAGGTTAATAAATTTAGTGGATTTCTTCTCGTTGTGTTCATCTTAACTTGATATATGCTTTGGGATGACATTCATACTATTAACCTATTGTATTTTTGGTAAAAGGTTATCGGAATAAAATCAAGGAATTGATATGGGATTAATCTAATAACTCACTAACACAGAATTTACTAAGTACGCAGGGAAAGCACCACCACAAGTAAAGTTTCAATATTAACACAACCTTTTGAATTATTTGAGAAAACTGAGTTAAAAGTTTATTGAATACACTCTTGTTTTGTTTTCTTGTTTTCATTCCTTGTCTTCTCTTAGTTTTTGTTTATATATATATATATATATATATATATATATATATTAATTTTCTTTTATTTTTAGAAGGGAGTGAGCTTTAGCGTGGGATCATTTGATAACACATTTTGTACACACTTGTTATAGTATAAGGGTATAAGGTAGGGGGTAATAATAAGGTTTGGAAAGTATATGAGAAGGAGAAGGAAGATAGGAGGAAAGTCAGATATCGACAAGTGTACAAAATCGTATCAAATAATAATAAATGGTAAGACCAAATATCGTTTCTCAAGAGACTCACGACACTAGACACTCATGTAATTACTTAACTAATTAAGACTTTGAAGAACAACGTATGGTTTTTTAATGCAAAAACAAGAAAGTAAATATGAATGCATTTTTGATCAAGTGAAGAAAAACACAAAGGTGAATGAATGATATTGAAATTATGAGATGCGTATGTTGTTGGAGTTTAGATTTCACCTAGTTTACTCTCATGCATATACAAATTCATCTTCTTCATGCAATTGTTAATGTCACTTTCTAAAGTACTTAAAATCCGATCTCTCGGGGACGAAAGTCTATCCTCAATTACTAGACCACAATCCCTTGCATCCTTAATAATTAATTATGCATTGCGATTAGAAGCTTAAGACGACCAATCCTCCTATCCCCATCCCTAGGCAATATTGCTCTTGGGAGAAATTCTCAAGATCGTGGTTTCTAGGTATTTCCTAATAACAAAGAAGACCATAAAATCATGCCATGAACGATTAAAACATAACAAACATAGAGCAAAGGAGAAAATCGCTAACAATTGATGAAAGAAGCATATATAATTAAAACCAATTCAAATATATGAGAGTTCACAAGGTTACATCATCCTCCAATAACAAATTGAATTTAGTTCCCCCTTGTCATGAGAAAACTAGATGAACAATGAAATGAGAATGAAAGATAAACCCTAAAAACTGAAGAGAAGAGCTTCCGTATCCACTTCTGCCTCTAGAGAGTTGGAGAAAATCTAAATTTGTGTTAATTCTTTCAAAAGATACTCCCCCTAGGTCGAGCAATAGGGTTCAATTGGATCATGGGCCAACATTGACACCGCTTAAAGCCCCTACTAAGGGCGCCTAGGCGAGCTTACCAGAAAACTGGCGCTCAGCCCCCCTTTCTGATGCTCAGCCTAAGCGGTACCATTCCAAAACTCATTTTTGTTGTTGTTTTGCTTACTTTTATGGCTGATTCAGCTTTATACATTGTTGGAGATTCTTCCAGGCACATTATTAGCTACAAAATAAAGGGAATTTAGTGATAAAATCATAAAGTATAACTTTGATGAGTGCATATTTATGCCCACATTTATGCTTTAAGATTTAAATTTTTGATGGGATAATTATGTTTAAATGGTTGATTTTAAATGAATTTGTGATGATTGGAATTGTTGGGTTTGGGAAATAAAGAGACATAAAAAGTGAGTTTTAGCGCATAAATTATTCTTGGATGTTCTAATGTTTATTTGTGCAGGTGAGAATATAAGTTTTATTGGTCCAAATGGCAATTCAAGGCCCAAAATTAGATTTTATTTGAAAAATAATATACAAATGGGCCAAACTGACAGACTTTACCCTTGCACCACCTAAAATTCCTACATACACTCCTATTTCTGAAACAGGCCAACAACCAAGCCTAAACACTAAGCCTTTTCTACTACACCTCCTAAATTTCCCTACCTATACCCCTCCCAAGCCAAACTTCACCAGATCATGCCACGTGGCAGTCCACCACTAACATATTGAACCACTCAGATGATGCCACATCACTGATCCTTGCACTCACTAGTGAACCAGTCAGAACACGCCACCTCAGCCCTAACCCATGAGCATCATCTTCCACCTTCTCCACAGAAACCCTATGCGCCAATGCCGCCAATGTCGTAAGCCGTCGTTCCGCTTCCGCCGTACCATCCTCATCGCCAGCCAACTTCTTCTCCCTCCTTTCTCGCCGGAAGGCCACGCTCGTCACCACCATGCTGTGCCGCCACCGTGAAACCACGCCGCCATGAAACCGCGATACTCCTCCTCCTTCATCGCGAGTTCTGCTCTACCACCAACCTTCATCGCACCATTAACGACGAGTTCTTCATCCACCATCGCCGGAGCACTGCACTCCTCCTCCTCTGAAATCATCACCATCACGCCGCTACAGAAGGCCACCCAAGGCCGCCACCACTTCGCGATCCTCGCCGTTGCAATAACCACATGTCCCACCGCCATCAAACCCAGCATCGTCACCGTCTCCCATGGCAGCTATCATCGCGCCAACCGCGGCGAGGTTGTCACTCACACGCAGCTATCCATCCCGCGCTAGTGATAACAGTTGAAAAACTGTTATTTTCATGCTTAAATTGGATACTAAAAGCAACCTTTAACACTTAGAAACTAGCTTGAAATCATGCTTTTGGTTATATTATTAGAAATAAGAGAGCTGGACAGGTTTATGCTTGATTTTAGTGTTTTATGCAGGTTTTAAGGTGAATTTGGTGAAAGAAGTGAAGAAGGATAGGAATGGAATCAGAAAAGACATTAAAAAGTGCAAAAGGAAAAGCCGCAACCACCGCTGAGCGGCAATTTACCGCTGAGCGGCACTTAAAATCCTACGTTGGCTCCGCTAAGGGGTGCAAAGGCCGCTGAGGGGAGGAAACCAACTCACGCACTTATCGCTGAGCGGTAGTTTACCGTTGAGTGACACTATTTTGGGCTTGGGCCTAATTTTTTGTATTATTACGAACAATATATAAGCTTTAGGTGATCCTAGGGTTTGTATCTTTGGCTGGGACGAAGCAAACACTCTCTTTTCCACCCCTTTGAAGGAAGATCTTGGATGCTCAGGCTCCCTTTTCACCTTTCTAGGGTTTTATCTTCCATTCTTTCATTATTATTCATCTAGTTTCACCATGAATATGGTGAACTAAACCTTGTATTGTTGTTGGGGAATCAATGTAGTCTTGTGAAACTCTCATATATGGAATTAATGTTTTAACATCTTATATTAAGATACATGCTTTCTTTCATCATTAGTTAGGGTTTTCCCTCTTTGCTTAATGCTTGCTTTATTTAACTCATTCATTGCTATGATTATTGATTTTGCCGATATGGGAACGTACGGGGAAGTCTAGATCCGGGGAATTTCTCCCAATAGCATATTGGTTGCCTTTAAGCTCCTACACTACAGAACTAATTACTAGGAATGCTAGGAATTGTATGAACTCGTAATTAAGGATAGGCCTTCTTGACAAGGTGATTTAGAGAGTGGCATTAACATTGATGAAAAGATTGACGAATTCCTAAAGTATATGAGAGGGGATAAGATGAAATTGATAACCCCAACAACATACTCATCCATATAATTCATTTCGTGTTTGTTTTACTCTTTTTGCCATTGATCAAATTCATGCATACATATTTAATACTGTCTTTTGCATTAAAAACCAACAATCAATCGTTCACAAGTCTTAAATAATCAATAAATCAGATAACTAACTAGGCCGTGAGTCCTTTGGGAAAACGATACTTGGTCTTACCTAGTTTTATTACTTGATACGATTCGGTCACACTTGCCGATTGTTAAACAAGTTTGTGGCGCCGTTTTCGGTGTTCATAAATTTGTCATCAAGTTTTTGGCGCCGTTGTCGGGGACTCGTGGTTTAACTAGTTTATTTGTGTGATTATTGATTATCTTTGACTTGAATTTTGAATTTTTAAATTTTATTTTCTGTTTTTATTTTTTGGTTTTTATTTTATTTTATTTTATTTTATTTGATTTTTCTGTTTTAATTTTATTTTATTTTATTTTATTTTCTGTTTTTATTTTTCTGTTTTTATTTCTTATTTTCTTATCTTTTCAATGATATCCTTTGATTTTTTTTATCTATCTTCTCTATCTTTTTGTGCTAACAAATATTTTCTAGAGTTTTGTGTTTAATGTTTGCAGGATGCAATTCGGACAAGAATTTAACTATATGGGCACTCAATTCTACCAAAGTAATCTCAGTGGGAACCTCACTCAACCATGGATCAAAGCCAATGATGCCGTCACGATTTAAGAAGAAATTTGATGGAAATAACGATGAACACAATGAAGGTCCACCGGGTAAGGTCATGTGGTATTTACCTATAGTACCTATGTTGAAACGATTTATTTCTATTAAAGAAGATGCGAAGAATCTTATGTGGCACGTTGATGGAAGAAAATGTGATAATCTTCTTTGATACCCAGCTGATTCCCCACACTAGAAGAACATTGATGGCACATTTCCCAAATTTAGTGCAGAGCCCAGAAACTTAAGACTTCACTTGCTACCGATGGTATGAATCCTTATGGAAACTTAAATAGCAAACATAGTTCATGGCCAGTTATTTTGATGATTTACAATCTATCTCCTATGTTGTTCATGAAGAAAAAATACATGATGTTGTCTATGATGATATGGGGTCCTAGACAACCTGAAAATGACCTTGATGTTTATCTAAAACTGTTAATTGACGATTTAAAAATGTTGTGGGAAGAGGGCGTCGAGGTCTTCGATTCATATTCAAAAGAAAACTTTCGTTTGTGTACAATGTTGTTTTGCACCATAAATGATTTCCCAGCATATGGGAACTTGAGTGGTTATAGTTTAAAGGTCATTTTGCATGTCCGATTTGTGAAGAAAAAACTAGCTATCATCAATTGAAGCATGGGCAGAAAATTTTGTACACAAGACATCGAAGATTCCTTCCTCGAAATCACCTTACCGTAGATTGAAAAAAGCGTTTAATTGAAGTTCTAAGGATGATGTAGTGTGCAAACCACGTAATGGGCAAGAAGTATACGACCAGGTGAGGAACATTGATGTTGTCTTCGAAAACCATAAAAAGAAGACCGATGAGAAAAACATTTGGAAAAAGCGATCAATATTCTTTAATCTTCCGTATTGGTGTAAACTTGATGTGCGACATTGCATAGACGTGATGCATGTTGCAAAAAATGTATGTGATAGTGTTGTTGGGACTTTACTAAACATTAAAGGAAAGACAAAAGATGGAGTGAAAGCACGAAAGGACTTGGTTGACATGGGAATCCGTTCTAAGTTATATCCGTAATCCATAGGAAGACGCACCTATCTTCCTCCTGCTTGTCACACTCTTTCAAAAAAAGAAACACAAATTTTTTGTCAATGTTTACATAATATGAAGGTTCCACAAGGTTATTCGTTGAATATTAGTAGCCTTGTTTCAATGAAAGATTTGAAGTTGGTTGGTTTAAAGTCACTCGAGGAGTAAGGATTACAAAGTGTTAGTGGAAAAGAAGTTAATCAAGCACATTTGTACTTTTTAAACAACACAGAGGATGTTATTCCTTACATTTCACAACACATTGATGAAATTAAGTCAGCACATCCACGTATGAATGAAAAGTGGACACTTACTGAACATAACAAATCCTTTTTAGCTTGGTTTAAGAAAAATATTTACGCGACTCCGAATGTTTCTGAAAATCTATTGAGACTAGCTCGTGGACCTAACATCAATCAGTTATTTTGGAATTTGGGAAATTGATTATGTCACTTTTAGAGTTCCAGTTTTCAAGTGTAAATGGGTTGACAGTAATTCTGGTATGGTGTAGAAGACCTCAGATTCACTTTGGTGGATCTTAACAAAATGAGTTACACGGATGAACCATTTATTATGGCTAGTCAAGCAAGACAAATATTCTATGTCACTGACCCAATGAATCATAAATGGTCAATGGTATTGGAAGGCAAAGCCATACACACAACTAATGATGAAGACTCTCTAGATATACTTGAGACAAGCTCCTTCTCATCAAGAACCATTGAAAATAAGGTTGATGATGTACTCGATGAAATACATGCAACTCGATGTGATCACAATGAAGGCATATGGGATAAATAGGTATCTTAACATTGTTTTAATTACTTGTACAATTTATTTATTTTGTTTGTTCTAACTATAATTTACTAACACTTTGTAAACAGGTATGACGAGCTCTGGATCAGGTCCGACGGGAGGAGGGGTAGATTTGTGACTTGGATGCCTGATGTCACATCCCGTCGGGTTAATGAGAAACCAGTCACGGTGGAGTTTGATCCCCAAACATTTGTGCCTATTGGGGCACATGCAACATCGTTCAGGAGTTACTTGGGCGTGATGGCAAAATATCATGTCCCTATTGTCGCTACCTGTTGGGATGATGTCCCACAGGTTGACAAAAATCTACTATGGTAGGATATTTTGTATGTTTAAGATGTTTTACTTCCATCATTGACTTATTTTTGTTGATCATGCTTTAACATTAATTTTGTTTTTAACAGGAAAATTGGGATATCCTTAATGATGAGAGGATACGGAAGAAGATTTTATCCTACATTGCAGTCCGATGGAGGGACTTCAAGATGAGAATAACATGTCAATACGTCTTTGGCTCTAAACAGAACGACACTCCTTGTATAAAATATAAAATAACTGAGGAGGAGTGGGTGTAGTTTAAAGAATCTAGACTTACTCCTGAGTGGCAGGTATGTTCTTTAATATTTTGCTCTAGTCACACATGATGTTAATTTGTGATTTATGCTTAATGATTTTCATTTTTTCATAGCTGAAAAGGATAGCCGCCCAGTAGAGGCTGAAGCTTAATGATACACCACACGTACTGTCACGTGGCGGTTATGTGTTATTAGACAAAAAGATAAGAAAACGTCGCGCTGAGGAGTTAGGTCTTGAGTCACCTGATCTAGCACCTCCAGCAGCCAGACATAAATTGTGGAAGGCTGCACAGACAAAGTCCAATGGCCAGTTTACATCCCAGTCTGCTCAGGAGATATCCCAGAGAATTGTAAGTGGAAACTTTTAATTGATTACCATAGTTCATAAAAAAATTATGTAACAAACTTTTTAATGTGTCTAACTTCATTATGATATGCAGGATGACTTGGTTGACCAAAAGAGTCAAGGCACATTTGTGGCACAAGGTAGGGAGGACCTCCTAGTAGCCGCCACAGGTCGGCTAGACCGTCTAGGTCGTGTGCGTGCTGTTGGAGGAGCTATTGGATTGAAGGACTACTTTGGCCCTAAACCAAGAAGTACAGAAGCCGTGACACAGGAAATCATTAGTAGCATCAGGAAACTGGTGCAAGTCGAATTAGAGGAAAGCATGAGTGAACGCTTAAGAATGCTCGAAGCAAAACTTGCGATGATCACCCAACAACAACAACAACAACAACAAGAGCAACAACAAGAACAATAAGAGCAACAACAAGAACAACAAGAGCAACAACAACAGTCACAGTAGGAGGAAGCTGATAATGGTTGAAAAACTGTTATTTTTATACTTAATTTTGATATTAAAAACACCCTTTCTGACTTAGAAACTAGCTTGAAATCATGCTTTTGTTTTAGTTTTGGAAATAAGAGAGTTGGATGGGTTTTATTCTTCGTTTTCCTTGTTTTGACAGGAATTAAGATGAATTGGATGAAAGAAGTTGAAGTAGCAAGGAGTTGGAACCTAGAAAAGACAGAAACAGTATCAGACCGAACGATAGGATTTGGGAGAATCCAAACCGAATGGGTACTGAGACTGACCGAACGATCAGATAGAGGAGAAGATAGAGACCAAAGGACTCATAATAGAGACCGAACGGTGTGAAGGTGGTGGAACTAGGCCGAACGGTGTGAACAAGAAAGAAAACTGCCGAACGGTCAACAGTGTAAGACCGATCGGTCAAAAGTGAAACCGAACGGTCTTGCGTCATTTGAGTGTCGCAGCTACATCTCAACGCCGTTTTGGGGCACTGAGCGCCAACGACATGGGCTTGGACCTGTTTTGTGTTATTTTTATGTTCTATTTAAGGACTTGCATGTCCTAGGGATTGTATCTTTTGATGGCTTGAGCACAGAAACACATTTTTAACCCCTTGGGGGTAGATTTGGGGATGCTGGAGTCTCCTCTTCTCTTTCTAGGGTTTTTCTATCTCTTCCATTCTTTCATTCCTTTGTTCATTTAGTTTCTCCATGATAATGGAGAGCTAAACCTTATTTGTTGTTGGGAAAGATGTAACCTCTTAAACTCTCATGTATTGAATTGATTCTTGATTATATATGGTTTACTTCATTAATTGTTAGGGTTTTTCCTCTACACTATATGCATGCTTTATTTAACTCATTCAATTGCATGATCATTGATTTTGTCGATATGGACACATACGGGGACATCTAGATCTGGGGAAATTCTCCCAAAAGCAATATTGCCTAGACATAGGGATATGAGGGTTGGTTTCCTTTAAGCTTCTGTGCGAATGTAATGCATTATTAATTGCTAGGGAGACAAGACATTGTAAACTAGTAATTAGGATTAGGCTTTCTTCATCGAGACATCGGGTTTAAGGTAAATTAGAAAGTGGCATTAACATTAATGAAGAAGATTAATTCATATATGCATGAGAGTAAATTAGGTGAAATCTAAACCCAACAAAAATATCATCAACTTCATCCATTCATTCTTGTGTTTAGCCTCAATTGATCAAATTGCATTCATATTTATTTTATTGCATTTGGATCCAAAAACCCCAAAAAATTTTGTTTAGAGTCTTAATTAGTTGAGTAATCACATAATTGTTTAGTGTCGTGAGTCTCTTGGAAAACGATACTTGGTATTACCATTTATTATTACTTGATACGATTCGGTACACTTGCCGAGGTCTTAACAAGTTTTTGACTCCATTTTCGAGGATTAAAAATTTTTTTATCAAGTTTTTGGTGCCCCTATAGATGATCCTACTGCACTTTGTGTGAGCACCAAAGGCTCATGCTCTACTGCAGATCGTACTGATTACAATATTCAATATGAGTTTTTGGTTGATGAGGATTCTCCGCGCGTAGTGGTCGTGGGACGACAGATTGTAGGAGGCCAGACCATTCATGGTTCTCCTTTATTGCCCACTCACGCACGGGTATAGATTGATGATCCAAGAGATCCCTAGGCTCAAGTGTCAGTGCCTACATCTGAAATCAAATTCGTGGGGGAGGCCTTAGGCACATTTATACCTTGGCCTAAGGCTATGATCATCCCATATTTTGGCCCACCAACGATATTATATTCTTCTTTTTATTATCTTAAATCTTCAAGTTATAATTAAACGATTCCTAACTTTTGTAAATGTGAGTTGCAAGTCTACCATCCTAAGAAACAACCAATTGCTCAATGATGGGGGTCGCACCCCATACAAATTTGATGTGCATTAAAAATGCAGTATAGTGCTAGGAAGTGACTCCTAGGTCATCTCTCAAGGACCAAATGTGGTTCGAGGCTTAGGCCAAACACGTAGGGAGGGGGGTTTGAAAGTGTTTTTCAAGGAGAATTACACTAAATTTATACCAAACATAATTAAAAACGCTGAAAGAGGTGTAGAAAACATGAATATCGAACGATCCTACAACATATCGAACAGTTTTAACAGATGACTGAATGGTCTCTAAAGAAAGTGTGAAGGAAATACAGGAGAAGCAGTAAATCGAACAGTAAAAGTAAAACTGAAGCACAAGTAAAATTTGAACATTACAAGCAGAAACCGAACGACCCTAAGAGTTAGACCGAACGATAATTGAAATCAAAAGAGGAACAAAGAAAGGCTGAGCGGTCTCTAACAGTGAAGTTAATAAAGAAGAAATTTGAATTATGTGGCAACCCTTCTATGTCCCAAAATGTACTTCCAAAATTTTCCCTACAATCAATAATGAAAATAATGAGCTCAGATAATTCAAATTAATTAAAATAAGAATTTCTGGTCAAATTAAGCACAATTAGCAAAAATGGGGAAATAATGGACATTCAAGCACAATTTCCTAATTAAATCTAGCACATCCCTAGTCTTGGGTTCTCAGATTGAACTTAGAATTTTCCAGTTTCTTTTCCCTAGCCCTCACAACAACACTCAAATCAAACAATTAATCTTTCTTCACCCCTCAAACATTCAGTTATTACAGACTAAGCACATTTGAATCAAACAAACACAAAGAAAATAGAAATAAAATTCAAAATCCAAACTAAAGAATAGTAAATAAAATAAGAGTTTGTAGAACATTGGGTTGCCTCCCAGTAAGCGCTTCTTTAACGTCAATAGCTTGACCCAATAGGCTCATGTCACATCTTTGATCTTGGTGTTATCTTTTCCTTCTCTACACCAACAGTTCTTCAGTAACTTCCTGTTCATCTTTTTGATCATGCTGAAAATTGGAGATTCAATCTCTATCAGTCCATCAGTCCTGAGTTCTTTCACAATCCACAGCTTTTTGTAAAATCTCACTGGAATGCCTGGTCTAAGTTCTTCATAATTCTCCAGGGAGTCTTGATGAAAACTTTTTCCTTTGTTGTCTTTTTCTTCTTCCTTTACATGTGAAAGAAAACACTTTTTACCTTTCTTGCCTGGCTTGGCAGCTTTAGTACTGGTCTCTGGTGTATCTCCACATGCAGCTTTGAGACTAGTCTTCTTCACTTGGATTTGCTGTTCAACATTGAAGATATTGAAAATCACCTCCTCTTCTTGGCTTTTGAGTGCTATGGTTCCATTATCAACATTGATGATCACCTTGGCCATTTTCATGAATGGCCTTCTAAGAATAATAGGGATCTCCAAGTCTTCTTCAATCTCCATTACTACAAAGTTCGCCAGGAATCTCAGGTTGTCAGTTTGAACCATCACATCTTCCACCACACCATATGGCTTTTTGGTGGATCCATCCGCCATAAACAGTGTTATCCTTGCAGGCTTGACTTCAAGACCACCAATCTTTTCAAGAACAAATAAGGGCATCAAATTGATACTGGACCCTAAATCAATTAGGGCTTTTCCTATTTTATGGCTCCTGACAGTGCAAGGAATGGTGAAACTTCTTGGATCTTTAACTTTAGGAGGAGGTGCCTTCTGCAAGATCACACTACACTCTCCCTGTACCTCAATTATTTCCTCCTCTAAATATTTCTTTCTTTTGAGGAGTTTCCTAAAAAACTTAGCATATTCAGGAATCTGTTGCAATGCCTCAATCATAGGAATTTTAATCCTTAATTTTTTGAAAATTTCTTCAAAGCACCCTAATTTCATCTCTTTTTCTTTTCTCGAATACTCTTTAGGGTGATGAAGATTTTTCTCATTTTTTTTCTTTTTTTCTCTCACTCTCTTCTTTTTCTTTGCTCTCTTATTTTTCAACTTTTTCTTTTTCTTTTCTCTCAACTTCTATTTTTCCTCTTCTTTTTCTTTTCTCTCTTTTAACTCAACTTTTCCTTTTCTCTCTATCTCTTTCTCTTTCTCCCTCTCATCTTCTACGCTCACAATAACCTTGCATTCTTCCTTGGGGTTAACTTCAGTATTAGCCCTAAAACTGTTGATAGGTATCTCTTCAAACTTCTTGGCTATTTGACCAACCTGCATCTCCAGATTCCTTGTAGCAGCTTCAGTGCTCTTTTGATTGGAGAGAGTTGCCTGCATGAACTGTTGGAGAGTCTCCTCAAGCTTTGTAGTTCTATCAGCTAGAGAGGGTTGTTGTTGCCACTATTTTTGTTGCTGCTATGGTGGTCTATTGAATTGTCCACAAGTTGGCCCAAACTGACTTTGTCCCATGCTTGAATGAGATTTCCACCCTTGACTGTAATTGTTGGGACTAAACCGGTTTCCCATGTAACTAACTTCTTCATTGAGATTTTCAGGCACAACACATTGACCATTAATATGATCACCACCACATAGTTCACAAAGTTGTTGTTGAACCTGTGAGACATTCTGGCATTCCTTTGGTGGCTGAGAAAGCTTCTTTGTCAAGACCTCTAATTGTTGAGTTATAATCTTATTTTGACCAAGCAAGGCATCATAAGATTGTAACTGTAGAACTCCCTTGGATTGTGATGAAGCTCCTCTTTCACTGTGCATCTCATTATCATTGGTAGCCATGTTGTCAATCAATTCATAGGTGTCCTCTAGAGTCTTGCATTTGATATTTCCTCTAGCTGAGGCATCCATCATCAATTTTTTTGTGAACCAAGACCTCGAAGGAAAAGAATGACTACCGTTGCTTCATCAAAACCACGAGTAGGTGTCTTTCTCAACAAGCTCTTGTCTCTATCCAATGCTTGCCCCAAGGTCTCCTCCATGCCTTTGCTGAAAGAAGAGATCTCCTGTTTCCCTTTATTGATCTTTGACTGTGGGAAGTATTTGTTTAAGAATTTTGCAACCACATCTTCCCACTCAATCAAGCTATTTTTCAGGAAAAGAGTTCAACCATAGTTTAGCATTGCCTCCCAATGAGAAAGGAAACAAGCTTAGTCTAATAGCGTCATCTGGAACTCCATTCAGCTTCACAGTATTACAAATCTCATTAAAGGTTATCAGATGCTCATATCGACTTTCATTTGACAGTTCATTGAATTGGTTGCTCTTCACTAGATGGATCAACACAGGCTTCATCTTCATACTTGCGGCATTGACCCTCGACCTTGCAATGCTGTTAAAATGGTGAGGGCCAACAACTATTGCATAATATGCCAAAGTACGCCTATGGCCATTGTTGTCCATGTTTTCCTAATTAGATTGTAGGGCTTGTGAAATTCTCTCTATAGAAGGTTCTCTAGATAATCTACTTATTCTCGGCCTTCTATTAGTGTCAAGTCCTTTAAGGAGAAGTTCAGAACTTTTGTTGCTCCTAGTCCTGATTGTGTCCTACACAAACTAGACACAAAACCCTAGAAAACATTATTAGCACAAAAACAAAAATAAACGACACTACACAAATTAAATTTTTTTTTAAAAAAAAAATAAAGTCAAAGTTAATCAAGAATCACACAAATAGAATAGTTTAAACCGTGAGTCCCCGACAACGACACCAAAAACTTGTTGAATCGACAAGTGTACCGAATCGCACAAGTAATATAAAATGGTAAGACCAAGTATCGTTTCCCAAAGACTCTCGGCACTAGACAATTGTATGATAACTCGATTAATTAAGACTTCAAAAAACGAGATCATTGGTTTCAGATGCAAAGACAGAAAATTAAATATGAATGCAGTTTGATCAATACCAGAAGAGCATAGTGATAAACAGATGTCGTTTAATATGAGATGAGTATGTTGTTGGGGTTAGATTTCACCAAGTTCCCTCTCATGTATGTAAGAATTCTTCTGTATGCATTAATATCAACGTCACTCACTAAATTACTTAAACCCAATCCCTCGGCGAAATAAGTTTGTCCTCAATCAGTAATTCATGCAATTCCTAGCATTCCAAGCAATTAAATGTGAAGATCAAGAGCTTTAAGACGACCAAGACTCATACCCTCATCCCTGAGAAATATTACTCTTGGGAGAATTCAACAAGAACCTGAATTGTAAGGAACCTCCTGACACTCATGTAGTTCATACATCATGTTATTAATAAGTTAAACAAAGCATGTAATAAGCACATATGAATTACTCTAATAATTAATGAAAACGAATGTTTTATGAAGAAACAATTCAAATACTTGAGAGTTCACAAGGTTACATCATCACCCAACAACAAATAGAGTTTAGTTCACCATAGACATGATGAAACTAGATGAATAATGGAAAAGCATGAGATAACAAAACCCTAAAAGTAGAGGATGGATGCTCCCTGATAACAGTTGAAAAACTGTTATTTTCATGCTTAAAATTGACACAAAAAGCAACCTTTACACTTAGAAACTAGCTTGAAATCATGCTTTTATCCATATTTTCACAAATAAGAGAGCTGGACAGGTTTATGCTTGATTTTAGTGTTTTTGTGCAGGTTTTAAGGTGAATTTAGTGAAAGAAGTGAAGAAGGAGAGAGATGGAATCAGAAAAGTCAACCAGAAACCAGAAAAGTCAACCAGTCAACCAAAAAAGTCAATCAGTCAACCAAAAAAGTCAATCAGTCAACCAAAAAGTCAACCAGTCAACCAGAATACGAAAAAAGTCAACCAGACGAGTTTTGGGCCAGTTGTATGCGATTTTATGATCTGTTTGGGCCTGGACCCGTTTTCTATTATTTTTATGTCCTATTTAAAGACCTAGATGTCTTAGGGTTGGTATCTTTGGCAGAAACGAGGCAAACACTCTCTCTTCCACCCCTTTGAAGGAGGATCTTGGATGCTCAGGCTACCTCTTCACCTTTATTGGGTTTATTCTTTCATACTTTCATTGTAATTCATCTAGGTTCACCATGAATATGGTGAACTAAACTTTGTATGTTTGTTGGGGAATCAATGTAATCTCTTGAAGCTCTCATATATGGAATTTATGCTTGCATCTTAATCTAAGATTTATGCTTTCTTTCATCGTTAGTTAGGGTTTTTCCTCTTTGCTTAATGCTTGCATAGTTTAACTCATTCAATGCATGATTATTGGTTTTGTCGATACGGGCACGTACGGGGTAGTCTAGATCCGGGGAAGTCTAGATCCGGGGAATTTCTCCCAATATTATATTGGTTGTCGTTAAGCTCCTGCACTTATGAACTAATCATTAGGAATGCTAGGAATTGTATGAACTCGTGATTAGGGAGAAGCCATCTAGAATGGTACTTTAGAGAGTGGCATTAACAATGATGATTTGAATGTTGAATTCCTAAAATGTATGAGAGTGGATGAGATGAAATTGACCCCCAACAACATATTCATTCATATATTCCATTGAAAGTGTTTATCTTTTGTCTTTGCCATTGATCAAACTTCATGCATACATGTTTATTTTGTTTTTCGTCTTGCATATAAAAATCCAAATATTTCGTCTTTAAGTCTTAGCTAATCAAGAAATCACATAACTAAACTAGGCCGTGAGTCCTTTGGGAAGAACGATACTTGGTCTTACCAAGTTTATTACTTGAACGATTCGGTCATACTTGCCGATTGAAAAACAAGTTTGTGACATCATATTTTGGTGCTTACAAATTTGTCCATCAAGTTTTTGGCGCCGTTGCCAGGCACTCGTGGTTTAACTAGTTAATTTGTGTGATTATTGATTATCTTTTACTTTAATTTTGAATTTCTGTTTTTATTTTCGGTTTTTATTTGATTTGGTTTTATTTTATTTGATTTTATTTGATTTGATTTGATTTTATTTGATTTGATTTTATTTTATCTTATTTGATTTGATTTTATTTTATTTGATTTTATTTGATTTTATTTTATTTTATTTTATCTTATTTGATTTGATTTGATTTTATTTTATTTTATTTGATTAGATTAGATTTGATTTGATTTGATTAGATTAGATTTTATTTTATTTTATTTTATTTGATTAGATTTTATTTTATTTTATTTTATTTTATATTATTTTATCTTATCCTCTGAATCTTTTATCATCTGAATCTATATCTTCTCCTATATCTTTTTGTGCTAACAAATCTTTTCTAGGGTTTTGTTTTCTTGTGCATGCAGGAAGCAATTAGAACAAGGAGCAAGAAAACAACAGAACCTCTACTTGAAGGTCTAGACGAGAGTAGACGGAGGAGAAGAATCCGAACATCTAGAGAACTTTTCCCTTCTCCAAAAACTCTCTTACAATCACCACCACAAGGTTCTGTTCATAGCACAGAAAATATGGAGAACAACAATGTTAGAAGAACTCTTGCTGACTACACCAATATAGCTGGACCTCAGCACTTTAACAGTATAGCTAGACCTAGAGTCAATGCAGCTAATATGGAGGTCAAACCAGCACTGATTCAACTGGTGAAAAGCAACCAATTTAATGGGTTATCTCATGAAAGCCCATATGAGCACCTCACTACCTTCAATGAGATTTGCAACACAGTCAAAATTAATGGGGTGCCAGACGAAACTATCAAACTTAGCTTGTTTCCTTTCTCATTAGGAGGCAATGCTAAGCTTTGGTTGAATTCTTTCCCTGAAGAAAGTTTCACAGAGTGGGAAGCAGTGGTCACAAAATTTTTAAACAAGTACTTCCCACAATCTAAGGTGACAAAAGGCAAGCAAGAGATTTCTTCATTTAAGCAGGGTATGGAAGAATCACTGGGGCATGCATGGGACAGATACAAAAGCTTGCTAAGAAAAACACCCACGCATGGCTTTGAAGATCAGGAAGTAGTCTTAACTTTCCTTGGAGGGCTTGGTTCACAAACCAAGATGATGCTGGACGCCTCAACAGGAGGCAATATTAAATGGAGAACTCCAGAGGAAGCAACAGAGATTATAGAAAACATGGCTACTAGTGATAATGAGCTACACAGTGAGAGAGGAGCTCCTATGCAAAAAGGAGTCCTCCAATTACAGACACATGATGCCCTGCTAGCTCAAAACAAAATTCTAACTCAACAGCTGGAGACTCTGACTAAAACTCTTGCACAATTACCCAAAGAGTTGAAAACTGCTGCACAGGTACAAACCCAGTTGTGCGAATTGTGTGGAGGCGACCATATCAATGGTCAATGTGCCTTTCCAGTTGAAGCCGTAGAGGATGTAAACTACATGACCAATCAATACCGTCAAGGGAGCTACAATCAGGGGTGGAAACCACACCCAAGTATTGGTCAAGGGCAAACTGGGCAAGCTGGTCAATATAATAAGCAGCAGCAGCAACCCACCTTATGGCAACAATTATCTATGCTTAATGAAAGGTCCATGAGGATGGAGGAAACTCTCAACAATTTCATACAGAAAACTGAGTCTACACAGAAGAGCACTGAAGTTGCTATTAAAAATTTGGAGACTCAGATGGGGCAAATCACCAAACAGGTGGAAGAAAGGCCAAATAGAAATTTTGGGGCTAATACTGAAGTTAACCCCAGAGAAGAGTGCAAGGTAGTAGAGAGTGTTGATGATGAGAAAGTTGAGTTAGATACAGAAGAGAGAAGAGAAATAGAGAGCAAAAGAACTTTTCCTTTTCCAATCCATCAAGGGAAACAACTGGACTTCACAGAATTATTCAAGATGGTGGATAATGATGCACCTTGGGAACAAATTTTACAACAGATCACAGTTTACACAAAATCTGATGAAAACATCTCTACAAAGAAAAGACATAGAGATGATGAGGCAAAGGAGTGTGTAACTGTTAAAAAAGAGTCATTCCCTCCTAAAGCAACAGATCCAGGTAGTTTTTCTATCCCTTGTACCATAGGGAAGAAAAGGGTGAAGAAAGCTCTTCTTGATTTAGGTTCAAGTGTTAACTTTATACCTTACTCTTTACTGGAGCAAATCGGCAATGTTAATGTGAAACCTGTAAAGGTTAATCTAGTAATGGCCGATGGATCTTCAAAGGAGCCATGTGGGATTGAAGAGGACATTATAGATTGTGTTGGCAAACTTCAATTCCTGGCAGACTTTGTGGTGATGAAGATGGAGACAGAGAAGATACCTATCATACTTGGAAGACCGTTTATGAAAACGGCCAGAGCTATCATTGATGTAAATGAAGGTATAGTAGTGCTCCAGGACAGAGAGGAGAGAGTGGTTGTAGACGTCTTCAAAGATGAGACGCAAGCACAGGAGGAGGAAGCTAGTTATAAAGCTGCATTTCAAGATGCACACATGACTAGCCATAAAGATGAAAATCCCAAGGTTGCAGGTAACCATTGTTTGTTGTTTCAGGTACACAAGGAAGAAAAGATTGAAAGAGGAGGAGAAATTCCTGATGACTGGGAGAAAAGAAGACCCCAACTTGGTACACCTGTGAGAATCAAAAACAAGTTGTGGGTTGTGAAGGGCTTTAAAGAGAAGGAGATGATAGAGATAGAGTCTCCACATTCTAGAAGGACCAAAACAGTTCACAGGAAACAGCTGAGGAGTTGGTGGGATGACAACAGCAACTATGAAGAAGGAACTTGAGCTTTACTGGGTCAAGCTAATGACGTTAAAAGAGCGCTTGCTGGGAGGCAACCCAGTGGATTTAAGAACTTTATAATTTTTCTTTGGTTTGTAAATTTTTAATCTGTTGAACATTACTTTGTCATTATAGCATCTACTGAAGGATGCTAGTGTGACATAGCATCTACTGAAGGATGCTAAGTTGTAACACCTACTGATGGGTGTTGGTGAGAAAATTTAGCACCTACTGATGGGTGTTAGTAAGTTTGAAGCACTTACTGATGGGTGTTGGTAAGTTTTAAACACCTACTGATGGGTGTTGGTGGACTTTGGGTCAGGCTCGTGACGTTAAACAAGCGCTACTTGGGAGGCAACCCAGTTGATTGATTGTTTTTGTTTGTTTTATTTTAGTTAGGGTTTGCATAAGTATTTTAAGCATTGAATTGCAGGGAACCAGTGAGGGGCATGTCTAGGAGGCACGTAGGATAAGAAAAGAAGGAGAAGAGCACATCACGAAAGTGCCGCTGAGCGGCAACTTACCGCTGAGCGGTACTCTCGCAGATGGGCTTTAGTTTCCCCTTAGCGGGATCCGAGCTCATTAGGGTATTTTTATACCCTAAGCTGCGTTTTGGTTTCTCTTTTCAAACTCTTCTCTGCACACACACTCCTACATACCTTTTCAAAGGTTCTCTACAAATTTTCCCTCATCCCTCTTTAGAAAATCTCCCTTCCACTCACTTGCTCACTAGTTTTCCATCTAAGTTTGGGGTTGGGAGAGAGCATCATTGAAGGAGCTGATTTCTTCATTATGGTTTACTAATGCTTAACAATGTATCTTTTGGTTTTGTGAATTATGTTTGATGCAGGGATGGCCTCCTCATCGGGCAAAAAGAATCAAGACTATAAGATCCAAGAAGAGGAAGATACAGAGGACAACTCAGATTGATGAGGAGCTGAGATAGCATTTACGGATGAATGCTATCATATGCTTATGCTTTTGTATGTTTAAGTGTTCTAAACTTATTTATTTTTGTTTTAGATTAGGTTTGATGTACTCTATTGGACACCTGGTTTGTTATGATGGTTTGCTATTAACTGTGATTGTGTGATAAGTAATGCTTGATGATGCTTATTGATTGATTGATGTTGAGATGATGTGCACATTAAAATGCTTATACAGGTGATTCACAAGCTTTGTGAACAAATGCATGATATTATGATTATGATTGTGAAATTAAGCAGGATGTGTATGTCAAATGTGAATGAGCTTATATGTGAGGTTTTGAGCTCCAGAGTTGTTATTGATTGAATGCTATTACTTTGGAAACATGAATGATTTTGCCCAGGTTTTCTATGATTGAATCAATTGCTTGTTTTGCATCATGTGATCAAGGTCGTTTGTTGGAACCCTTTTTATTGGCCAAATTCATAAAGTTAGCCCACTAAAAGAGAACACTTTGTGTTCTATCCTTTGAACCCTTAGCCTTGAACATACACTGAAAACCCTTGATTGAAAATCTTTACCTTGAGTTAAGTAGAAGATCTTGTGTGGTATTGTTAAATGTTCAAGTTTGGGGTTGTTGGGAAAACATGAAAAAGGAAAAGCATTGAGCTAAGAGCTAAAAAAGTAAGAATATGCAAAGAAAAAGAAAAAGAAAAGAAAAAAAAAGAAGCAAAGCTCAATGCAAATGCAAAGGCAAGTTGGGAAGAATAAGAATAATTATGTTGTTATGACTCTCTTAACTCAAGGATTTTGTGATCCAGAAAAACCAATTTTCTTGTTAGCCAAGCCACATTATAAGCCATTGAAAAGTCCTTGTGATGATGCATGCTTGTGAATGTTTTTGATTGTGGTAAAATGAAAGGCAAAGTTGATTCATGTAACATTGTGATAGTGGAGTGAATGAGTGAAACACTTTACCTCTTATACACTTGTGTGTTAAGTGAAACACTTTACCTAGTGAGGAAATATTCCATAAGCACATGAACATCCATGCTTAATTGATTGATCATTCATGAAAAATAGCATTTGTTGGAATTTAAATGACTTTGTGAACACTAAAGCATGTGCACATCTTGATTGAACTCTTGGTCATAAGTTTGAGTGAAGTTGTTACTTATCTTGAAAAAGAGGATTTTTGAATGAGTGAACCATCATATGAATTGGTTGAAGATTGAGTTACATCTTGTTTGCTTGAGGACAAGCAAAGTTCTAAGTTTGGGGTTGTGATAACAGTTGAAAAACTGTTATTTTCATGCTTAAAATTGACACAAAAAGCAACCTTTACACTTAGAAACTAGCTTGAAATCATGCTTTTATCCATATTCTCATAAATAAGAGAGCTGGACAGGTTTATGCTTGGTTTTAGTGTTTTTGTGCAGGTTTTAAGGTGAATTTAGTGAAAGAAGTGAAGAAGGAGAGAGATGGAATCAGAAAAGTCAACCAAAAACCAGAAAAGTCAATCAGTCAACCAAAAAAGTCAATCAGTCAACCAAAAAGTCAACCAGTCAACCAGAATACGAAAAAAGTCAACCAGACGAGTTTTGGGCCAGTTGTATGCGATTTTATGATCTGTTTGGGCTTGGACCCGTTTTCTATTATTTTTATGTCCTATTTAAAGACCTAGATGTCTTAGGGTTGGTATCTTTGGCAGAAACGAGGCAAACACTCTCTCTTCCACCCCTTTGAAGGAGGATCTTGGATGCTCAGGCTACCTCTTCACCTTTATTGGGTTTATTCTTTCATACTTTCATTGTAATTCATCTAGGTTCACCATGAATATGGTGAACTAAACTTTGTATGTTTGTTGGGGAATCAATGTAATCTCTTGAAGCTCTCATATATGGAATTTATGCTTGCATCTTAATCTAAGATTTATGCTTTCTTTCATCATTAGTTAGGGTTTTTCCTCTTTGCTTAGTGCTTGCATAGTTTAACTCATTCAATGCATGATTATTGGTTTTGTCGATACGGGCACGTACGGGGAAGTCTAGATCCGGGGAATTTCTCCCAATATTATATTGGTTGTCGTTAAGCTCCTGCACTTATGAACTAATCATTAGGAATGCTAGGAATTGTATGAACTCGTGATTAGGGAGAAGCCATCTAGAATGGTACTTTAGAGAGTGGCATTAACAATGATGATTTGAATGTTGAATTCCTAAAATGTATGAGAGTGGATGAGATGAAATTGACCCCCAACAACATATTCATTCATATATTCCATTGAAAGTGTTTATCTTTTGTCTTTGCCATTGATCAAACTTCATGCATACATGTTTATTTTGTTTTCCGTCTTGCATATAAAAATCCAAATATTTCGTCTTTAAGTCTTAGCTAATCAAGAAATCACATAACTAAACTAGGCCGTGAGTCCTTTGGGAAGAATGATACTTGGTCTTACCAAGTTTATTACTTGAACGATTCGGTCATACTTGCCGATTGAAAAACAAGTTTGTGACATCATATTTTGGTGCTTACAAATTTGTCCATCACTCCCGCATCCAAATCCGCCTTTAGAGAGTGGAAGATTGTACTCTTGTGTTGCTCCAGCCAGAGATACAAAACATAGGACATCTGGGTCCTTTAAATAGAGCAAAGACAGAACAGAAACAAAGCCCAAGCCTGTGTCGGTGGAGCTCAAGCGCCCCACTTAGGGCGCCCAGGCGGTGAGCGGTGGTGTTCCACGCTTAAGACTTCCAGATGACGCCCAAGCTTCGTGCTGGTGGCGCTCAAGCGCCCTAAAAGGGGCACCCGGGCGGTGAGTGAAGGTTTCCTACACTCAAGCCTCCAAAACGGGCGCCCAAGCTTCGAGCACTCCTCCCTTCTGATGCTTTTCCAAGCCTTTTTGAGCTCCATCTCCATGGCACTTCATCCCTGCTTTCCATATTTTCTCATTTCTTATCAAAACAAGGAGAATTAGTCATAAAATCATCAAATTCAACCTCAACTATCTTATTCACACCACTTAATAGAAAAACATGATTCCAAGCAAGTTTCTAAGCAAAAAAGAGTGCATTTAGTATCAAAATTACATCAGAAATAATGATATTTTCAACCGTTTCCACTTTGGTACCTGAGTTTTGATGAAAGACCCTTCCAAAACACATTTCATCCTCTTAATCCCTCACAATCACCAACATAGTATCATCTTGATTACGCTCCTTCTTCATTCTTGGTTGTCGCGGAACCCTAATCTCTTAAACATAGCAAAAGAGAGGATCTAACCCTTCTGGAGGAGTCGCGGTCCAAGAGCACGAGGGTTTTGACAAGCAGTGATTTGGCGATCTGGAAAGGGTCGCGACGTTGACAGTTTTGAACTCTACCCTTAATGTAAAGGAGCTTGTCGAGGAGAAGAAGATGCGCCAGAGAGAACTAAGAGAAGACGTGAAGCAAATGGGAAGAAGTGTCGAAGAGAACTAAGAGAAAAGAGAAGACGCGCGCTGACAAAGTGATAAACGAAAATGAGAAACGAAGGCGTTGTGCAGAATCCATACTGGTTTTTAGTATAATCAGTGTAAAAAAATATTTTTTACACCTGTTATTAGTATAACCGGTGTAGAATTATTTATCTTTTACTACAATTTTTCCATCGTGCTATTTTTTATACCTTTTTTTAGAATAACTGGTGTAAAAAAGTTTCCCTATTTACCATTTTGCCACCGCATCATTTTTTATACTTGATGAATTTCAACAAGTATAAATAGTCGCTATAAAAAGTCTATTTTGCACTAGTGATGTGCCGTGAGGGAGAGTTAGGGTGTGTTCACTTTAGATGAATGATTTGAGGAAGACTGAGTGGATGAATTTGAAGGAATTTGAGATGAATTTATTGTTGTTTTTTTTAAAGGATTTAGAGGTGAGTAAGAATGGATTTGGAAGTAAAGTTTATGAAAATTAGTGTAAAATTTGACCGATTGACAGATAAAAAAATTGTTTAATTGATAGAAATTAAAGATTATCAAAATACCCTTAGTAGTAAAAATAATATAAAATTGTAATTGTTAATATTATATATAATTGTAAAAATTATTATAAGAATAGAAAATCATTAAAATTAATTTTTAAAATGAAAAAAAATTATATTATTATTATTATTTTATTATTATTATATTATAATTATTATAAGAGAAAAAAATATGAAAATTACAAAATAGAATAAGGGTAAATATGAAAATTTGTTTAAATGCTTGCAAATCATTCATTTATAAGATGATTGAAAACAACATCAATCCCGCACTTTCTTTTTTCTTCTTCTTCGCTAATCCTTGCAAGCGAACACAAGAAATCTTTCTTTTCCAACTGTCCTGATCCATTTGAACAGGAGTTTCCTCTTAAACGAACACACCTTAGTGTGCGATCGTGTAAAGGCTGGAGTATTTTTGTTGTTGGAATTTGGTCATAAATAAACTTTTCCAAATATATAAAGTTATCACAAATGAAAATTTAATTACTCAATTTAGAAGAGAATTTCTTATTTAAATTGATTCCATGTTAAATAAATATTTACTAGCTGTAGGTTTATTTTGATTGTATAAACATACATAAAGCTTTGAATTTTTTTTAAGAAACGAAATATAATTACCGTAAAACCCAATATAATTTCTTTAAATTACATAATGGAGTACATACTAGAAAATTCTCTCAAAAATTTTATCCCCTCTCGTAAGTCTACACATCCTCTAAAGTTTTTGTATAATATCTCTATTTTTATCTAAGGTCACGTATAACATACATTATTCGATCATCGCACAAGTCTCAAACAAAAACACATAATTGAATTGGTGAACTCAACATTCAATAATCAAACATTTTAGTAAAACAATATATACATGTATCAACAACCACATCAAATAAATTTTAATTCAACAGACCTACCAAATCAACTAAAATATGTACAATAATAACTTTATCTTTGCTTAATCATTCATAATAAAATATTCACATCACATACAAATTATAAGGTTTCAAGTTGAGACTTAGAACACCATATCTGTTAACCATACATAATTAACTATCAAAATAAACTTAACCACCTAAGACAACCAATTATGTAATGGACCTTCAAGTCCTTATGACATAAGCATCAAATGTTTTTTTACAACAAAAAAGAACTTTCACATAGTAAAAGAGAATGACTGATAGACCCAGACACAAGCATAAAAAGCAATGTGAGATTTGCAGATAATAGCGTAATCATGGATGAGGGAGCTGGCAAGGTCTTGATCACCCGCAAGAATGGCAGATCCACTTACATGAACAATGTGTTATATGTTCCAACGATGAAGAGTAATTTGTTGAGTCTGGGACAACTTTTGGAGAAAGGCTACACCATGTCAATGAAGCAAAAACACATAGAAGTGTTTGACAGAAAGCAACGCCTAGTGCTAAAGGCCCCTCTTGCCAGAAACATAACATTTAAGATAAATCTGAATGCTACAAATGTTCCGTGTTTATCTACTTTTAATATTGAAGAGGAAGGATGATTATGGCATTATCGTTTTGGACATCTGAACTTTAAAAGTTTGGGTCAATTAAATAACAAAGAAATGGTGAAAGGAGTACCATTGATATCCATTCCTAACAAAACGTGCAAGGGATATGGTGTTGGGAAACAAACAATAAAGGACCTCAAGACCTTTATTTGATTTGTGCAACATGGTTGATTATTAATCATGGTTGTGTATCATCAAAAAAGGGGAAGATTGTTGAGAGGGGGAGCATTGGTTTAGCTGAACCCATAATCTCAGTGATATTTGTGTTTATTGTGATATGCTTACATGAGTATTCTGTGTTACATGTTCTATGCTTACATGTTATATGCTTTTGTTTATTGTGATAAATCTGTATAACCATATTTGTGAACATGATTGTGTTGTTCATTGCATATCACTGTGTTTAATATGTGATTTTATATGTGCATGCATGACATGAGATTTTGGAAATGGAAAACCACAAGCACTTTGGTTGAACTTTGATGTGTAGAAAAACAACAGTTTTAAGTCGATTACATTATGGGAGAATCGATTAAAACTCGTGTGTTTGCACAAACTCTTTTCAAGTGTGCTGTGAGATATTTTGAAGAGAAAAGTTTTAAAAAATTGTTCTAAGTGTTTTTACTTAATTGACTGTATGCTTCTTGTATTCGATTAAGTCTGTTAAGTTTTTGAAAACTGTTAAATGCTTGTCACAACTGACGTAACGGTCATATTTTTAAATATGTTGACCAAGCATTTATTATGAGTCGATTGCATTAAATGTGCATTCAATTAAATGCTGTGAATGTTGTTAGTCTGTTATAACTGCAAAGTGTATTCAACTAGATTAATAGCTAAATCGATTAAAATGCGTCTGATGTGTGTAATGCTATAAATTGACGCTGATTTGAATTCTGTAAGAAATTTTGATTCTAACACTTTCATATATTTCAAAAAAATGTTGTGATTTCTTATAGAGAAAAGAGAAGCTCCAAGAACCAGAGATTGACCGCGGTGATCAAGTCTTAGAGGTTTCTTGAGAAGTAAGATTTGATGCGTTTAAACGTCTGATCTATATGCATAGAAAGGTGTAATATGCGTGATTAGGAAATTCTGTAATTGTGAAGATTGGTTGGCTTCCCTATTGTGATTACTGGAAGAATAATTGTGTTCTTAACTTTGTGGGTGGCTCAAAAGGTTTGACAACAGAAGAGGGTGTTCTTGTTGTGTGTCTGTATTGTTTACCACCTATGTTAGATTAAATGGTTAGAGAGGTGTTTTACATTTTTGACGTGAGGTCGCTGTAAAAACCTTGGTGTAAAAACCTTGATCTTTATAGTGCATTTTCTTACTGTGATTGGAAGGACACTGGATGTAGGCTTGGCTGAACTAGTATAAAAATCAATGTTTGAATTTTCTAATCCCTACACTCTTTTATTAAGTCGATTACATGGTTAGTAAATTCGATTAAGTTTATTGCTGCATTGCATATCTTTTAACTTGCGATTAAAGAAAAGTGTAAAAGCATCTTATTTTGTGAAATAGTTTTTTGAAAGATTATATTTTTTACATTTCACCAATTCACCCCCCCCCCCTCTTGGTGTGAGAAACTAATCCATTCTATTTTAACAATAATTAGATAAAGGTTTCCACTTACAATTCTCTAGGATATCTCTTGAGCCGACTGGGATGTCATTTGGCCATTGGCCTTGGTTCGTGCAGCCTTCCACAATTCATACCTAGCTGATGGAGGTGCTAGGTCAGGTGACTCGAGACCTAAAGCCTCAACATGACGTTTTTTCATCTTCTTCTCTAATAATGCATAACCACCACGTGACAGTACATGTGGTGCATCATTAAGCCTCTGCCTCTGTTGAGTAGCTATCCTTTTCTCCTATGAAACAATGAAAATTATTAAGCATAAATCACAAATTAACATCTTGTGTGACTATAGCAAAATGTTAAAAAACATACTTACCAATCATCAAAAAGTCTAGATGCTTTAAACTGCAACCACTCCTCCTCAGTTATTTATATTTTGCACAAGAAGTGTCGTTCTGTTTATAGCCAAAGACATATAAACGTGTTAGTCTAGTCTTGAAGTCCCTCATCGGACTGCACTATGGGATAAAGTCTTCTTCCTTATCCTTTCATCATTAATGTTGAGATTGTTGATAGTGGGAGCACTGGTTTAGCTTAACCAACAATATCAGTAATATCTGAGTTTTTTATGATGACAACGCATAATTAATAACATATGTGTATTATGTGTTACATGTTCTATGGTTACATGTTATATGCGTATATGAGAACATGATTGTGTTATTGCTGTGTTGTTCATTTCATTTCACTGTGTTATATATGTGATTTTACACATGAATGCATGACACATGTTTTTGATGAGAAAAACCACAAGCACTAATGTTGAATTTTAATTGTGTGGCAAAACAACAGATTTAAGTCAATTACATTATGGGGTGAATCAATTAAAACTCGTGTCTTTGCACAAACCTTTTTCAAAGTGTGTTGTGAGATTTTTTAAAGAGAAAAGTTTTCAAAACTATGCTTAACATTGTTCCATAATCGATTGCATGTGATATTTATTCGATTAAGTCTGTTACTGTTTTCAAATCTGTTAATGCTTGATATTACTGTCACAACGGCTATATTTTTAAATGTGTTGACCAAGCATTAAATTCTATTCGACTGCATTAATTGTGAATTCAATTAATTTATTTAATTGCTACTAACTATTATAACTAAATTGGTGTATTCGACTACATTAGTAGCAAAGTCGATTAAAATGCGTCAGAGATGTGTTATATATAAATTGACGCGAATTTGATTTCTGTAAAGAACTTTTGTGATTCTGACATTTTCATATTCTTTTGCAGAAAGTTTGATTCTTACAAAAAGAGGAAAAGCTTCAAGAAACTAGTTTGACCGTGGTGATGAACTACTTGGAATTTCTTGAAGAGGAAGATTCCTGAATTTCAAAGTCTGATCTATCTACACATTTGGTGTCTACTACTAGATTAGGTTCTACAATCTGCTGAAGATTGGGTTGAGTTCCCTGTTGTGATTACAGGAAGAAGGACGTGTTGCGTTCTTGAATTTAAGGGTGACTAAAAGGGGTTAGACTGCAGGAGAGGAGATTCTTGCTGGTAGTCTGTTTATGTACTGCCTATATTTTAATTAAAGCGTTAGAAATGTGTTTTATATTTTTTATGTGAGGTCTCTATAAAAACCTTGTTGTAAAAACCTTGATCACTATAGTGCTTTGGCTTCCTATGGGTGGAAGGACATTGGATATAGGCTTGGTCGAACCAGTATAAAAACTCAATTTCTGATCTTTCTTATCCTTACTCTTTTACATTCAATCGATTATACTTTATATTCATTCGATTAAATTTCCGCTGCATTGAAAATCTTTTAACTTGCGTTTCAAGAAAAGCATAAAGGCATCTCTTTTGGTGAAAAAGTTTTTCAAAGTTTTAAATTTGGTACTTCACAAATTCACCCCCCCCCCCCCCTTCTTGGTGTGAGAAATTGACCCATTCTATTTTAACAATTGGCACTAGAGCTGGTTTTAATAAAATATTTGAAAAACTAGTCGATTACTATTTTTATTAAATCAACTGATCCTAGAAAATGACTTTCAATTCTCAGACCTTTGGTGAAGGTGCTTCGACAAATGGACCACCACTATTTGTTGGAGAAAATTATGCTTTTTGAAAAATAAGGATTCAAATCTTTCTTGAATCGGGGGATAAAGGAGTTTGGGATGCAACTTTAAACGGTCCATATGAGCCCACTCATGTTTTAAATGGAAAATTTGTTTTGAAATTTTTTTCAGAGTGGACTCAAGATGAAAACCGTAGAGCTTAGTATGATGTTAAGGCTAGAAATGTTATTGCTTCTGCACTAACAATGGATGAATTTTTTAGGATTTTCCAATGTAAAACTGCTAAGGAAATGTGGGAGGTTCTTGAAGTCACCAATGAAGGAAAGGATGAAGTGAAAAGGGCCAGAAAAGAATTATCTCATATAGGAGTATGAGCTATTCAGAATGAAAGCGGGAGAGACTATCTATGAAGTACAGAAACGATTCACACACATAGTCAATCAGCTCACGGCTTTTGGGAAACTGTTTGATAAAGAAGAAATCAACATAAAGATCCTGAAAAGCCTCAACAGAAGCTGGTGGCCGAAAGTCACTACAATATCTGAATCAAGAGACTTGACTAGCATGACCATGGCCACCTTATTTGAAAAACTCAAAGAACATCAATTGGAGCTTGGAAGGGTAAATGAGGAAGAAGAAATTGAAGAAAAGAAATCAATTGCTCTAAAAGCCACAAGCAAGAAAGCTGTAAAGAATCTTGAACCTGAAGCTAAATCAGATGCAGAAGTACTAGAGAAGGAAATCATGAATATGATGGTGAGAAAATTTAAAAGATTCATGAAAAATAAAAATTCTACAACTAATAATGCAGACTTTTCAAGAGGAGGAAAGAAGACCTTAAGAAGCAACGCTGTACAATGTTATGAATGTGGAAAGGATGGTCATATCAAGCTTGATTGTCTAGACTTGAAGAATAAATAGAAAGAATTCACCAAGTATCCTCAGGACAAGAATAGGAAGCAAAGGAAAGCATATATTGCCTTGGGAAACAGTGATGAAGACTCTTCAAGTGATGATGATTGTAGCGTTGAAGAAGAGTCAAATTTATGTTTCATGGCAGTTTCTGCACACTCTGGTGATGACAGTGATAGTGAATTTGAAAATGAACCAATATAGCTCAAGTACTACATGTTGTTGGATGCATTTCAGGAGATACATGCAGAAGCCATGCGACTCTAGTATAAGGTGAATCGATTATCCTCTGAGAGATGATACTATGAATACAAAATTGATAATCTAGTAGAGGATAATGAAAAGCTTGAAAAAGATCTTGAAAATGCTTTGAAATCTGCAAAGATAGTCACGACCGAGATACAAATTGTTGAGAAAGAATGTGATAACTGTCCAGTACACCTTGAGAAAATTGATTACTTAACCAGCACGTTTGCTAAATTTACACAAGGCAAAGAAAATCTTGATGTTGTTTTAAGATCATCTGGAAGAGCTATCTGCAGACAAGGTATTGGTTATAAGGCAAAAAGTAATAGGATAAACTCAAAGAAATTTATTGATCTGAGTAAACCTACTACTAATGCATGCTTTTACTGCAACACACTTGGTCACAATGTTAGAAATTGCTATTTCAGAAATGTTGGTGTTCCAAAGGGAAAATATAAATGGGTTCCCAAGGAACAACCTCTTGCTACTAACAAGAGAGGACCCAAGTTCAAATGGGTACTAGCGTCAAAATCTTTTAATTGTTGTGTAGGAAAGGAGCAGTAGCTGCTGAAGCAGTATTCAACTCAAGGATGAACTACCATGATGAAATAAAAATTCTTGAGATTCTGAAAGTGGTAACTGTTGTATTTACATTGCATAATGCATAATAATCATTTGTATGATTAACTGTTATATGCATGTTTGTTGTGTGTTGTTTGATTGATTGTTTTCTGTGAAAATATAGTTGTGCGAATTTTAATCGATTATGTTATGAACTTAGTCGATTATAATCTGTGAATGTATTTCTCTATTTTTGAAATCACTCTGTTAAAATATGAAGTTAACTTTGTTTTTAAAGGAACCGATTAAGAATTTCTGTTATGGACTTTCTGTTGTTGAAAATCTAATTGGGCAAAATTAAATGGATGTTGTTCGCGCCCTCATGGATGTCTCATTTATTTCACTGTATTAGCATTTAGGGTGTTTTGTGCTTATAATTTTGTAACCCTACACTCAAGAAGATTGACCAAGAACTCTGCATCACATGGCTTTAGATTCATATTCAGAAGAAAACTTTCATTTGCGTGCAATGTTATTTTGCACCATAAATGATTTCCCAGCATATGGGAACTTGAGTGGTTAAAGTGTTAAAGGTCATCTTGCATGTCCGATTTGTGAAGAAAATACTAGTTATCTTCAGTTGAAGCATGGGCAGAACACTGTGTACACAAGACACCGAAGATTCCTTCCTCGAAATCACCCTTACCATAGATTGAAAAAACGTTTAATGGAAGTCCTGAAGATGATGTAATGTCCAGACCCCATAATGGGGAAGAAGTATACAACTAGGTGAGGAACATTGAGGTTGTCTTCAGAAAACATAAAAGAAGCCTATTGACAAAAACATTTGGAAAAAGCGGTCAATATTCTTTAATCTTTCATATTGGTGTAAACTTGATTTGCGACATTGCAAAGACGTGATGCATGTTGGAAACAATGTATGTGATAGTGTTGTTGGGACTTTACTAAACGTAAAAGGAAAGACAAAAGATGGAGTGAAAGCACGATAGGACTTGGTTGACATGGGAATCCGTTCTGAGTTACATCCGCAATCCATAGGAAGACACATTTATCTTCCTCCATCATGAATGAATGGTCAGTGGTATTGGAAGCCAGAGCCACGCACATAACTAATGATGAAGACTCTCTAGATATACTTAAGACAAGCTCCTTCTCATCAAGAACCATTGAAAATAAGGTTGATGATGTACCTGAGGAAATACATGCAACTCGATGTGACCAAAATGAAGGCATGTGGGAGAAATAAGTGTCTTTTTATTGTTTTAATTACTTATACAATTTATTTATTTTGTCTGTTCTAACTTTAAGTTACTAACACTTTGTAAACAGGTATGACGAGCTTTAGATCAGGTCGGACGAGAGGAGGTGGTAGATCTGTGACTCGGTTGCCTGAATTTACAACCTGTTCGATTGCGGAGGAGAAGTTGACGGTGGATATTGATCCCCGAGGTGCTCCTACTAGGGCACATGCAGAAAAATTTAGGAGTTACTTGGGCGTGATGGCAAAAACACACGTCTCTATTGTCGTTAATTGTTGGGATGATGTCCCAATGGTTGAGAAAAATCTACTATGGCAGGATATTTTGGAATGTTTAAGATGTTTTACCTCTCATTGACTTATTTTTGTTGAACATGCTTTAACATTCATTTTGTTTTTAACAACACAATTGGAATATTATTAATTGTTAAAATAGAATGACTCAATTTCTCACACCAAGAGGGGGGGGGGGGGGGTGAATTGGTGAAGTACAAAATTTAAAACTTTCAAAAACTTTTTCACCAAAAGAGATGCCTTTATACTTTTCTTCAAACGCAAGTTAAAAGATTTTCAATGCAGCGGAAATTTAATCTAATGAGTATAAAGTATAATTGATTGAATGTAAAAGAGTAGGGATACGAAAGATCAAACACTGAGTTTTTATACTGGTTCGGCTGATAACGGTTGAATTTACCGTTATTTGATTCTTAATTTTGATACTAAAAACACCCTTTTTGACTTAGAAACTAGCTTGGAGTCATAGTTTTGATGAATAAGAGAGTTGAAGGTGAATTAAATGGTTTTGTGCTAGATTTCCTTATTTTTAAAAGGAATTGAGATGATTTAGAAGAAGAGTTGAAGTAGTAAGGAGTTGGAACTCATGAAGAATTGGAAAAGCATCAGAAAGGAGGATCGCAACATCACTAAGCGCCACTTTAGGGGCCCTCAACGCCAGAGTACACTGTCTCACGCTTGGCTGCCCTTTTTCTAGAGCCCTTAGCGTAGGATACGCCTGGCTCGTGCCTGGGCGCCCTTCTCAAGGGCGTTGCGCGCCACTTCCTTGAGTCGCACCACACTTCCTTGCCTTCTGAGTTGATGCTGAGCGCTAGTCTCGTGGGCTTGGACTCGTTTTCTGTTATTTTTATGTTCTATTTAAGGACTTGGACGTCCTAGGGTTTATATCTTTAGACGGAATAGGCACAAAAACAAACTTTTTGATCCCTCGGAGGCGGATTTGGATGTCGAAGGTCCTATCTTCAATTTCTAGGGTTTCACCATGTCAATGGTGAACTAAACTCTATTTATTGCTGGGGAATGATGTAACTTTTGTAAACTCTCATGTATTGAATTGATTCTTGATTATATATGCTTTTTTCTTTAATTGTTATGGTAATTCTTCTTTGCGTATTGCTTCCTTTGTTTAACTCATTCATTAGCATGATTTATGATTTGCATGAGTACCGAAAGGTATCTTACAATTCATGTTCTAGAGAATTATTCCCAGAAGCAGTATTGCTAAGGAATGGGGATATGAGTTCTTGTTGTCTTAAGCTTCTGATCTTCAGAATTAATTATTAGGAATGCTAGGAATCGAATTAACTAATAGTTAAGGATATGCTTTCTTCGCCGAGGAATCGGGTTTTAAGTATTTTAGATAGTGACATTGACATTAATGAAGAAGTAGAATTCGTATATACATGAGAGTAAACTAGGTGAAATCTAACCCCAACAACTAGGTGAAATCTAGTATTTGCATTCCAAACCAAAAGAGTTTGTTTTCAAGTCTTATTTAATCAAGAAATCACATAACTGTTTAGGCCGTGAGTCTCTAGGGAAACGATACTTGGTCTTACTATGTTTATTACTTGATACGATTCGGTACACTTGCTGGAGTCTTAACATCGGCCAAGCCTACATCCAGTGTCCTTCAAACAACAGGAAGCCAATGCAATATAATGATCAAGGTTTTTACAACAATATTTTTATAGAGACCTCACGTCAAAATATAAAACACATCTCTAACCCTTTAATCAAAATATAGGCAGTACATAAACAAACTAGCAGCAAGAACCCCCTCTTCTGCAGTCTAACCCATTTGAGGCACCCTCAAAGTCAAGAACGCAACATGTCTTTCTTCCTGTAATCACAATAGGGAACTCAACCCAATCTTCAACAGATTGTAGAACCCGATCTTGCAGTAGACACCCAAATGTGCAGATAGATCAGACTTTGAAACTCAACAATCTTACTTTTCAAGAAATTCAAGTAGTTGATCACCACGGTCGAACTAGTTTCTTGGAGCTTTTCCTCTTTCTGTAAGAATCAAACTTTCGGCAAAAGAATATGAAATTTTCAGAATCACAAAAGTTCTTTACAGAAATCAAATTCGCGTCAATTTATAGTATAACACATCTTTGACGCATTTGAATCGACTTTGTTACTAATGTAGTCGAATACATCAATTTAGTTATAACAATTAGTAGTAGTCAAAGCAATGAATTGAATTCACAATTAATGTAGTCAAATAACATTTAATGCTTGGTCAACACATTTAAAAATATAGTCGTTGTGACTGTTATGTCAAGCATTAACAGACTTCAAAACAGTAACAGACTTAATCGAATACATATCGCATACAATCGATTATGCAACAATGTTAAGCATAGTTTTGAAAACTTTTTTGTTTGAAAAATGTCACAGCACACTTTGAAAAAGGTTTGTGCAAAGACACGAGGTTTAAGCAAGTCACGCCATAATATAATCGACTTAAAACTGTTGTTTTGCCACACAATTAAAATTCGACATTAGTGCTTGTGGTTTTTCTCATCAAAAACATGTAACACAGTGAAATGCAATGAACAACACAACAACAACACAATCATGTTCTCATATACGCATATAACATGTAAGCATAGAACATGTAACACATAATACACATGTGTTATTAATTATACGTTGTCATCATAAAAAACTCAGATATTACTGAGATTGTGGGTTCAGCTAAACTAGTGCTCCCCCTATCAACAATCTCAACAATCTCCCCCTTTTTTGATGATGCACAACCATGATTAATAATCAACCATGTTGAAATAATTACCAATCAACATAATTCTCCCCTTTGGGCATTAGCAAAAAAGGTAAGCACAATGGTATTGATATACAGATAATCAAGCATACAAAGATGCATCAGATAATAAAAATAATAATGTTCCCCCTGTCAAAGATATTCACATGAAATTAAGATTTTCTCCTCCTTAAATGAAGACATGTGAAATATATCAATGATATGCAATGCTCCCCTGTCATTATGCATATTCCAATCTCAAAATACAGATGCACAATGCAGTAATCAGAATATGTCAAAGCATTTATCATCATGTATTAACATTGTATCATATCAGATTAATCACAGCAATAACATAGCAATACTGATTCAATCAAACAACACATTTTAACTCTTATTATCTCATATATTTTATGCAGCATATAAGCATAGAGATATAAGTAGAAATATCAATCAACAACAAATAAAACAAGATCTAAAAATATCATATATTCCAGTTTTGGAATCTTTAAACCCTTGTTGATGTTTAACCGATTTGATCTCAGTCAGAGTCGATTTCTTGTTGTAGCATATTTCAGATTATTAAGTTCCATCTAGTCAGCAAATGATATTCCTGCAAAACCTTTCAAAGTCTTTCCAGATCAAGCATTTTAGAATCAATGTTATATATGAATTAATGTGTAAGTATGCAAACGTATGAAAGTAATAACAATCAATAATTCATTCACATACAAGCACAGTGTAATCGATTTAATGCAATCAATTTTTGTTCAATTCATTAATATACTCTTTGAATCACAAATTTGATTAACACTGATTTCATTAATATCAAACTTGAAGTACAATCAAATAAAGACAAAACAAGAATGGCATATAAAGCCATCTATCACAAAAGAAAGCAAGACAATACAGTCAACATAGAAAATAAATTGCTACAACCAAAACAAACTAAAACAAGCACTCCTAGTAACCCTATTCTGATTCAGATGTCTCCATAGAATCCTCATCAGATGAACTGTTTTCCCTTTGTTGTAGAGCATTGCCAAGTTTTCTTTTAAGCTAATTAACTTTTTTAGTTAGAATTCTGAACTGATCAGCTGCAAATATCTCAAAATGAGTTTCAAGGAAGAAGTTTGTGCGTTCTTCTTCACCTTTGAAGCACCAACCTTTTATTGTCTTTACCAATCCAAGAGATGCAATAGTATTTTTGTTTATCTTATTTGTACAATTACCAGACACTTTTGCTCGCCACTAATATCCACCCCTTGAAGCATAAGTATACAACTTACAAAAATAGCATAGGGCAGATAATGAGATTGCTTAAGTGCAACATTTGTCATATGATCCTTTAGTACCTCCACCTAGTTGGTGGGAACATCATTTTTTATTGCATATGACAAATAAACATCTTCGGTAGTCATTCTATCTTGTAGCAATCTTCCAAGTAGAATTACCCATGCAAGAAGGTAAGCTGTAATCCTTTCTTCCATGTTCAATCCTTCATGCACATAGATTCTTTCAATAGTATATCTTCCCGGAAATCTCAGCTAGTTTCTGTAGATATCTCTCTTTTTCAGTCACCGTTTTGTCGTAGAATTTGGTAGATGAGAGAAGATGCCTTCTGCTTTTAGTCCCGTAATTTCTTGCCATATACATCATTTTTAATGTGAATATTAACACCTTTCACTCTTGACTACATGACACCATTTGTTATCCTCAAGTTGTTGTAAAACACCCTTACTAGGTCAGGGTACCAGTCACCCTTCATTTGAAGTAATGTAGAGAGTTCCTAAGTTTCAAGCCATCCTAGAAACTAAAAGCCCTCTCTTTCAAACATACCTAGATTCAGATACTTGGGTGGAACAACAATCTTGACTCTTCCATCTAGAAATCTTTCTCTAGTCTCGTCATCATTGATCCAACCTGAGGGATTAGGACCTCTTGCAGTTGCTACTTCTTTGCCTCTGCTTCCCCCTGATGGCACTAAATTAGTATGTTCTACTAAGTCAAAAATTGCCTTACCCATTATGATAGGAAACGTATAGGAGGGAAATAGAAAGTTTTCTAACCTATTTTCTCAAAATATCAAGAGTATCTCGTCAATGTTAACCCTATTTGGATTTTGCGACAAGTAATTAAACTTCCAAAACTCATTAAAATTTAGAAAAATGAAAAGTTATACTCATTAAACTTTTGATACATTAATCTTACTTTTTTTTTTCTTTTATCATGCTCAATCTAAACCATGTGTTAAGTTAATTTCTAATTCACATTTACTATATCAAATTTTAATTTAAATTTTACAAATTCTATCAATTCCCTTAATCTTTAAAATTATTTTACAACTTTTATTTCAATGTAAAAGATATATAAGATTTAAAGATTAAGAGTCTCGTTGACAAATGTTTTAATTAGAATTTTTTTACATGGTTTATATTTAACCTTTTATATTTTATAATACCTTTCTATTTCTCTCCTACATTTCCTATCATGTCCCACTCCCTCTTAACATGCAAACTGGTACCTAAACAAAGGACTCCCATACCACCAAGTAATCAAAATACCTTTGTGCAGATTGCAATTGTATTTATTTACATACTATTGTATAGAAGGGCCTTCAACAACATTTAAATCACATTCTAGTAGATTAGGTTACATGTGCATTAATCTTGGTTTCTTTCTTCTTATCCTAACGCAATGTAAAATACCTTTTATTATGCTATGAATTTTATTAAATTCATCTTAATGTTCTTCTATGTTTTGACCATTTTAATTTTTTAATAGAGTTTGTCAAATTTATGTATGACCATCCAATTGCATTTATTTTTGTCAGTACATGGCATCTAGTGGTTCTCACCCACCTCCTCCACTCTCAGCACAATCCAATAAGGAGAAGGGAAAAAGCAATATGTGGTGAAGTTGTTATCATGGTGATGAAGTGCAACAAGATCAATGCCCAGATGAACAAAATCCTTAGTGATTGATTATTAGCAAACTCTAGACTTGTCATTCTAAGTTGTTTGACATCTTATGAATTGTAAAATTTATTTGTTTGGCATCTTAGGAACAATACAATCTATTTATGAATATTAGACATTTTGCAAACTTATTTTGCTAATGATTTTTGTGTAATATATATCTATTTTAAATGTGAAATGTTTGATATGGTGTTGAAAAAAAGTAATTGTGATTACTAGTTGTATGTATATTACAAGTTTGTGATTAAGGTATATGTAAGTGTTGAATAATTTATTTTATGTAAACAATGTTATATACGGATTTTTCTGTATGTAATTACGTACAAATTTTTCTGTATGTAATTGCATGTTGATGGATTGGCAAGTGTACCAAATCGCACAAGTAATGGTAAGACCAAGTATCGTATCCCTGGAGACTCTCGGCACTAGACAGTTGTGTGATAGCACAATTAATTAAGACTTAAATAAAACGAGATCATTGGTTTAAGATGCAAAGACAGAAAATTAAATATGAATGCAAATTGATCAATAGTAGAGTAACACAAAGATGAACGGAGGTTGTTTATAAAATGAGATGATTATGTTGTTAGGGTTTGATTTCACCAATTTTACTCTCATGTATATAAGAATTCTTCTTTTGGCAATAATGTTAACGTCACTCACTAAATTACTTAGAACCCGATCCCTAGGCGTAATAAGCCTGTCTTAATTCCTAGTTCGTGCAATTCCAAGGGTTCCTAGAAAATTAAGTCTGAAGATCAAGAGCTTAAGACGACCAAGTACTCATACCCTCATCCCTGATAAATATTACCCTTGGGAGAATTCAACAAGAATCTGAATTGTAAGGAACCTTCCAGCACTCATGCAATTCATAAATCATGCTACTAAATGAGTTAAATAGAGCAAGCATTGAAACAGATGAATTCCCTAACAATTAATGAAAAAGCATATAAATTAAGAATCAATTCAAATACATGAGAGTTCACAAGGTTACATCATCCCCCAACAACAAATAGAGTTTAGTTCCCCATAGACATGGAGAAACTAGATGAATAATGGAAAAGCATGAGATAGTGAAACCCTAAAAGTACAAGAGGAAGCTCCCGCCTCCAAATCCGCCTTTAGAGAGTAGAAGAGTATGCTGTCGTGTTGCGCCAGCCAAAGATACCAAACCTAGAGCGCCTAGGTCCTTTAAATAAAGTCGGAAAGGAGTACAAACAGGGCCCGGTCCAAACAAATCGAAACAGAGCAAAAAGTGGGCCGAATCCACGACGCACGATGCTCGAGCGCCCCATTTAGGGCGCCTGGGCAGTGGACGATCCTCATGTAGGGCTGGAGCCTTCAATTGGACGCCTAGGCTTCGGGGTCCGACCCTCAGGCGGCCTAGGAGGGCGCCTGGGTGGTGGACGTCGTTTTTCCGAGGCTCAAGCCTCCAAATAAGGCGCCCAAGCTTCGTGTGATTCCTCCTTTTGGTGCTTTTCCAGGCCTTTCTGAGCTTTAACTCCTTAGTACTTCATCTATGCTTTCTGCATTCTCTCATTACCTATCAAAACAAGGGAATTTATTCATAAAATCATCATATTCAACCTCAACTCTCTTATTTACACAACTTAATGAAAAAGCATGAGTCCAAGCAAATTTCTAAGTGAAAAAGGGTGTATTTAGTATCAAAATTACATCACAAATAACGGTATTCTCAACTGTTAACACAACCCCAAACTTAGAACTTTGCTTGTCCTCAAGCAAATTAGAGTGTAACTCAGCTTTTCAGAATAATCACTTCAATGACTCAACCTTTTTCAAAAACTTTTTCTTTTCAAATAAGCAATCACTTTTATCAACTCAACATAAAGATATCAGTCAAAGTGTGCATCTACCTTAATTCAATTAAAATCAATGTGATGCTCATATGTTTCAACAGATGTTATCCTTAAGAATGATCAATCAACCAAGCAAAGATGTAATCAGAAATTCAGAGAACTACTCATCACCAAAGAAAGTGTTTCACTCAAGCACTCAAAAGTGTATCACTCAAGCACTCAAAACTCAACTCACAGTTGTATAGTGAGGTGTTGGGGATTCTTTTACTCTGCTATCACAATGTCACATAAATTAATTTTTCCTTTCATTTAACCAAAATCAAACATACTCACAAGCAAGTTTTCATCACAAGGGCTTTTCTTGGCTTGTAACTTGGCTGGGCTAAGAAGAAACATGGTTTTTTTAGGAATGCAAAATCCTTGAGTTAAGAGAGATATTTATGAATTTAACAATTACACACAAGTTCTCTTTTCAAGAAGATCTTTTTCTTATTCCCAACATTTTCCCTTAGAGTGAGCTTTTCTTTCTTTTCTTTTGATTTCTCTTTTTCTTTTTCTTGTGCTCATTGCTCATTTTTCTAGCAACCCCAAACTTGAACCTTTATCAATACCTCACAAATATTCTCAACTCAACTCAAGGTAAAGAATTTAAAACAGGGTTTTCAAAACATGCTTAAGGCTAAAGGTTCAAAGGATGGAACAAACTGTTCTCTTTTTATTTGGAAAAATTCATGAGTAGGCTAAAAAGATAAGGGATAACAAAAGATGGCCTTGATCATATGAAACCTGCAAGCAAGTAGTTCAATCACAGAAAATTTGGGCAAAATCATTCATGTTTCCAAAGTAATAGCAATTATTCACAACAACTCTGAAGCCCAAAACTCACACAAGTAAACTCTCAAGTCCCAGAATTCAGAAAAACATCTTGCTCAGTATCTCAATCAAATTTTACCTCAAGCACCTGTTCCATACATTGTGAGCCATCACTTGTATATCAGCACATCATGCATCGTCTTAACATCAATCAATACACTAGAATATCACAAAGCAATACTCATCACAAAACACATGACAGTTGAATCAAAGTAGTGTAGTTCATTCAAGCAAAGTACAATAACAAAACAATTGATTAAAAAGAAAACAAATATCAAAACAAAAGATTAAAAAGAAAACAAATAACAAAATAAAAGATTAAAAAGAAAGGTTTAGAAAGCTAGGTTGCCTCCCAATAAGCGCTTCTTTAACATCACTAGCTTGACCCAATAAGCTTAATCAAGATCAACCAATTCCATGATTGTGGACAGGCGTTCCAGCTCACCACCAAGATAATGCTTGAGACGTTGTCCATTGACAACCCAACTTCTTTGTGGATCTTCAGAGGAAGGGTATGTTAACTCAACTGCTCCATGTGGAAGAACATTCTTGATTACAAATGAACCAGACCACTTGGACTTCAACTTTCCAGGGAAAAGTTTCAGTCTTGAATTGAACAGCAGCACCCTCTGTCCTCGACTAAAGACTTTCTTCACCAGCTTCTTGTCATGATAAAACTTCACCTTTTCTTTGCAGTTCTTTGAGGAATCATAGGAATGCAGTCGCATCTCCTCAAGCTCAATAAGTTGCCTTCTTCTCTTTTCAGTAGTGTCACCAGGATCATAATTCAAGAATTTTACGGCCCATAGATCTCGATCTTCCATCTCCACCGGAAGGTGACATGCCTTTCCATAAACCATTTGGAAAGGAGATAATCCAATAATTGTCTTCATTGCAGTTTTATAGGGCCACAGGGCATCATCTAACTTCTAAGACCAATCCTTTCTTGATGAGGCAATTCTCTTTTCTAGAATCCTTTTTATCTCCCTATTTGAAACTTCTGCTTGCTCGTTTGTCTGTGGATGATAAGGTGTAGCTACCTTATGTCTCACACCATAGTGCTTGAGTACCCTTGTCAGCTGAAAATTGCAAAAATGAGATCCTCCATCACTAATGAGTACTCGAGGCGTTCCAAATCGGGAAAAAATTTGCTTTTTCAGAAAATTAATAACAGTTTTAGAATCATTCCTCGGACAAGCCAGGTCTTCCACCCATTTGCTCACATAATCCACTACCACCAATATATATTCATTGTTGAAAGAGGGTGGAAAAGGTCCAACAAAGTCTATGCCCCAACAATCAAAATTTTCAACTTCTAGTATTCCTTGTAGTGGCATTTCATGACGTCTGGAGATATTCCCCGTCCTTTGACACTTATCACAGTTTTTGGCATGATTATGAGCATCTTTAAATAGAGTAGGCCAATAAAATCCTGACTGAAGTACTTTTGCAACTATTCTCTCTCCACTAAAATTCCCCCCATAAGGTGAGTCATGACAGTGCCATAAAATTCCTCCCACTTCTTCCTTAGTAACACAACGCCTTAGAAGATTATCTGCCCCAATTTTGAACAAGTAAGGATCATCCCAAATAAACTCTTTGGCATCATCTAAAAACCTTTTTCTTTGTTGCCAATTAGGATCTTCTGGGATTACTTCTGCAACTTTAAAATTAGCCATATCAGTAAACCATGACCTTTGTTGAATATAGATGATTGTTTCCTCCGAGAAGGATTCCCATATTTCTGCTTCCTTGCTTGTAACTTCATTGTTAACCAACCGAGATAAGTGATCAGTAATTACATTTTCACTTCCCTTCTTGTCACGGATTTCCACATCAAACTCTTGTAGCAGAAGTACCCATCTAATCAACCGCGGCTTAGAATCCGGCTTAGTTAGTAAATACTTTATAGCTGCATGGTCTGTGTAGATAATCATTTTAGACCCAATGAGATAAGGACTAAATTTCTCCAAGGCATACACAATAGCCAGCAATTCTTTTTCTGTAGTGGCATAATTCAACTAGGCTTGATTCAAAACCTTGCTTGCATAATAAATAATGTGAAATACCTTCTTTCTTCTCTAACCAAGAACAGCTGCTATAGCATAAGTGTTGGCATCACACATCAGCTCAAAATCTTGGCTCCAATGAGGAGCTACAATTATTGGGGCTGAAATCAACTTTTTCTTCAAGACATCAAATGCCTTAAGACACTCATCATCCATCACAAATGGTGCGTCTTTAACAAGGAGGTTCCTCAGTAGTTTGGCAATATTTGAAAAGTCTTTGATGAATCTTCTGTAAAAACCAACATGACGCAATGTTGATGGATTGGCGAGTGTACCAAATCGCACAAGTAATATAAAATCGTAAGACCAAGTATCGTATCCCAGAGGACTCTCAGCACTAAACAGTCGTGTGATAAATTAATTAATTAAGACTTAAAATAAACGAGATCATTGGTTTGAGATGCAAAAACATAAAATAAAATATGAATGCAAATTGATCAATAGTAGAGTAACACAGAGATGAACGGATGTTGTTTAATATTAGATGAATATGTTGTTGGGGTTAGATTTCACCAAGTTCCCTCTCATGTATATAAGAATTCCACTTTATGCATTAATGTTAACATCACTCACAAAAGTACTTAGAACCCAATCCCTTGGCGCAATAAGCTTGCCTTAATTCCTAGTTCGTGCAATTCCTAGCGTTCCTAGAAAATTAAGTCTGAAGATCAAGAGCTTAAGATGCCCAAGTACTCATACCCTCATCCCTGAGAAATATTACCTTGGGAGAATTCAACAAGAACCTAAATTGTAAGGAATCTCCCGGCACACATGCAATTCATAAATCATGAAACTAAATGAGTTAAATAGAGCAAGCATTAAAACAGATGAATTCCCTAACAATTAATGAATAAAGCATATATGATTAAGAATTAATTCAAATACATGAGAGTTCACAAGGTTACATCATTCCCCAACAACAAATAGAGTTTAGTTCCCCATAGATATGGAGAAACTAGATGTACAATGGAAAAGCATGAGATAATAAAACCCTAAGAGTAAAAGAGGAAGCTTCCACCTCCAGATCCTCCTTTAGAGAGTAAAAGAGTGTGTTGTTGTGTTGCTCTAGCCAGAGATACAAAACGTAGAGTGCCTTAGTCCTTTAAATAAAGTTGGAAAAGAGTAGAAATAGGGCCCGGTCTAAAAGAGTCGAAACAGAGCAAAACCTAGGCCGGATCAGCATCAGATGCCGCTCGGGCGGTGGATGTGGATTTCCGTAAGGCTTGAGCCTTCAATTTCGCCCGAGCTTCGGGGGTCCGACCCTCGGGATAACAGTTGAAAAACTGTTATTTTCATGCTTAAAATTGATATTTTCATAAATAAGAGAGTTGGAATGATTGTGTTTATATGATTCTTTTAACTCAAGGGTTTTGTGATCTAGAAAAACCAATTTTCTTGTTAGCCCAGCCACATTATAAGTCATTGAAAAGTCCTTGTGATGATGCATGCTTGTGAATGTATTTGATTATGGTTAAATGAAAGGCAAAGTCAATTCCTGTGACATTGTGATAGTAGAGTGAATGAGTGATTACCTCTTATACACTTGTGTGTTTGAGTGAAACACTTTATCTCGTGAGGAAAGATTCCATGAGCACATGAACATCCATGCTTAGTTGATTGATCATTCATGAAAAATAGCATTTTTTGGATATTGGGTGATTGTGTGAACACTAAAGCATGTGCATGTCTTGATTGAAGTTTTTGTCATGAGCTTAATTGAGTACTTACTTATCTTGAAAAGAGAATTTTTGAATGGGGTGAACCATTATATTGATTGGTAGAAGATTGAGTTACATCTTGTTTGCTTGAGGACAAGCAAAGTTCTAAGTTTGGGGTTGTGATAATAGTTGAAAAACTGTTATTTTCATGCTTAAAATTGATACTAAAAGCAACCTTTAACACTTAGAAACTAGCTTGGAAACATGTTTTTGTTCATATTTTCAGAAATAAGAGAGTTGGACAGGTTTATGCTTGATTTCAGTGTTTTATGCAGGATTTAAGATGAATTTGATGAAAGAAGTGAAGAAGGATAGAGATGGAATCAGAAAAGAACTCAGAAAGTGCAAAAGAAGAGAAGCCGCAAGTACCGCTCAACGCTAGTTTACCGCTGAGCGGCACTAAAGAACACCCGTTGGCTCCGCTGAGGGGTGAAAGTGCAGCTGAGGGGAGAATTGACTACGCGTTGGTACCGCTGAGCGGTGGTATTTTGGGCTTAGGCCTACTTTTCTGTAATATTTCGGATAGTATATAAGCTTTAGGACTTCCTAGGGTTTCTATCTTTGGTAGAGTACGAAGCAAACACACACCTTTCCACCCCTTGGAGGAAGATCTTGGATGCTAAGGCTACCTACTCATCTTTCTAGGGTTCTATCTTTCACTATCTCATTGTATTTCATCTAGTTTCACCATGAATATGGTGAACTAAACTCTTCTTGTTGTTGGGGGATCAATGTAGTCTTGTGAAACTCTCATATATGGAATTTTGTGTTTAAACATCATATCTTTGATACATGCTTTCTTTCATCATTAGTTAGGGTTTTTCCTCTTTGCTCAAAGCATGCATTGTTTAACTCATTCGATGTCATGATTATTGATTTTAGTGATATGGACACATACGATAAAATCTAGATCCGGGGAAATTCTCCCAAAAGCAATATCGCCTAGACATAGGGATATGAGGGTTGGTTGCCTTTAAGCTTCTGTGCTTCAGATTTAATTATTAGGGATGCTAGGAATTGTATGAACTCGTAATTAAGGATAGGCTTTCTTCGCCGAGACATCGGGTTTAAAGTAATTTAGAGAGTGGCATTAACATTGATGAAAAGAATGATGAATTCCTAAAATATATGAGAGTGGATAAGATGAAATTGATTTCCCCAACAACATACTCATCCATATAATTCATTTCAAGTGTTTGTGTTCCTCTTTTCCATTGATCAAACACTAGTGGAAAAATGACATTTTATAACGTACAAAAATGATCTTTTATAACGTAGTTACTGGGGACATAGTTCTGGGCGATATAGTAAGTCTACGCATTTTATAACGTAGCAGAAATTTACGTTATACGTTATAATATGTTCGAACATATTATAACGTAGTTTCTGAAGTACGTCATAATATGCGCAGTTTATTATGACAAATTTTCATTTGTCTGATATAATAGGATGGAAGGTTTTATGACGTAGAAATTTTTGTACGTTATAATATATGATATATTATTACGTATATATTGTTGTACGTTATAATATGTGATCAACTATTATAACGTACATTGCTTAGTACGTTATAATATATGTTTTTTTTAAAAAAAATTGATTATTACATTTGACATCCAATAAAATTATAATAATATTCCTGTATTCCAATCAATTTATAATTAATATAGCTTCAAATAAACAAATTTAATGAAACTAACAAAATATAATTCATTTCAAATATTAAATAGTCTAATATTTAATACATCATTTATACATGAAACTATATATTAAATCCAAATATTACATTAATGTACATACACTATTGAATTGTAGCCAAGTTTCTACTAACCCTTAAAATAAAATAAGCTTAGTTTCTTCTAATGTCTTCAATGTCTGCAACTTTCATGAGAGATGAATCATTAAAGATCTACAAATAAAATAATAGAATTAAAAAAAATATTCTAATGAATAGTTGAAGTTACATTAGAGATGTCAGACTAAAACCATTTGATACATCTGAATCTGATTATTAAATCTGAATGTAACAAAAAAATTTACTATATCACAAAATTATGTAAGTTTACATGTGAATAAATTTAGACAAAAATATAAGTTAAAATAGATTGACAAAAGGTAAAATAAAAAAAATAAGTACAATTAGATATACAAACAATCAGATTTTTTTAAATTATTTATTTCCAATCAAAGACTCCTTTCTCTTTTACAAAATGAAAAAAAATACAAAAAGAAATGAGAATACGAAATTATTTGTCTCGAATAAAATTTCAACCTCATGTCATTACAAGAAAAGAAAAAAGACAAGTAAATTACACAAATGATGACAAATCCATAAAAATAAAGTAACACAAGATAATGCTCTAAAGAAGTGGATAAGTTTAAAACAAACATTTTTTAACTGGTTGTCACATACTAAAAAATTCATCGAGCAATGATATTAAAATCCATATAATTTGAGGCATTTACTTATCTAAACTGGTACAAATTGATTTATTGATTTCATTAATTACTCAATCCAAGGATACCCTTTGGCCACAACTCATTGACCACTATTTAGAAAATTATATGCAGTTAGCAATTTCAATGACTTCACCCAGAAGTCGATCAAACCAACTATAAAACTACTCATTATTATTAAATTATCCTACATGTGTATGAAGATTCCCAACATGCTAACAACTTAATTCTTATTGTAAATTATCCTACTGAATTAAGTTGAGTATTTTGTAAATATTATTTTTTTAATTTTGATTTTTTTAATTGTGAGTGTTTGAGAAGATATTTGTTGTATTGATTGAATGCCATAATAATGTTTTTGTTTGATCTGTGCAGAGAAGACTGAGAAGCTTTGCTACTCATCATTATTCAGCTTATCGAGGAATTGTTCATTTCCCTTTGTTGTAACTATCTCTCTCCATATATACTATTTGTTCTTCAACATCAATATTTCTCAAGAAAATCCTATAACCTCTCAGTTACCTAATACTGATTGCTTTTATGTAGAGCAACAACCGAATCTTGAAACTCATGCTGACAGGTGATTGAAATAGCAAAGGTACTTTATATGATCTAGAGGTCCTTGAGGTATTTGTAAAACCAATTGATAACAATATTTTATTGAAATTGAATTCAATTTTTATTATTTTCTCTCTTGTATTTACTCTTACTGCCATTTGGTATTTTATTCATCTGGAAGCACCACGGGAACCAGATAGCTAGGTCCTGCTAAATCATCTTTATTTTACTTGTTCATTAAACAGCATTAGTCTTTGACCTTAAGGTGTGTTTATGCTATAAAATTTACAAGCTTGTAATAAGCACTTTCCAATAAGAAAAAGTTAATCTAAAAAATACAATTAGGTATACCACCAGTTAGGTATAATCAAACATGACTTTAACTGCAAGAATACGATAACATTGCCGCAGGAACAAGCTCAAATACTTCGGCTATTTCTATGTCAAGCATGTTTGGTTTTTTCTATAAAAGTGTTACCTTAGATCTTAAGCTTTTGAGACGTGATGTCAAACAAAGAAATTTTGTTGGATCCTTCCAAATGAGAGGTAGTGACGAAGTTTGACAATCCTAAAACAACAATCTAACTTAGTTGGATACTATAGAAAATTTGTTTAAGCATCCTCCAAAATTTTGATGACAATAACTAAGTTAATTCACAAGAATCAACCATTCACTTAGACAAACCAATATGAATAAACATAATTTTGATGAAGTATATTAGAAAGTTGAATAATTCATAATATTCTGATGAATAAATACTCACTTGAATATATTTTTAGCAAGTCTCTGATAGCATGCAAAAAATTATCACTGTCATGTACTCCTCCTTGTTGTTGAACATCAGAGGCACCTTGGATCAGGGCCAAGCAATGACCCTGCAAACCATAAAGGGAAGTTCAAAAGATAAAAGTAGAGGTGTGATGCAAAACTGGACTTTGACTCCTCAAAGGTGAGAGGAGAACACTTGATAGGATTGTGATAAAATAAATTATGCTTAATTGAAGGAGCCAAATACATTCAACAATTGTGAGTTTACTTTGTTCTCTAAAGTGCACCTACTAACTTTAAAGGAGCCAAATCCCTTAGTGGCAGAGGACAAAAGGGAGAATTTATATAAGAAACTCTACTTAGCGTGACTCTAATAAAACCACATTGCATCTATTTCATGTTAATCACCAATATTTCTTAAGTGCAACCAACAAATCATGAATGATAAGACCTAACATTGTATCGTATGCCTTCACTCTTAGATTGGATTAAACAAATGAAAAATACTTGGGCGTATAATTTCATAAACATTTTAATAGAGTAATTCTATCTCTTTGTATGATTTCATTATACTACTATGAAAGAAGAAACGAGAACAGGAGCAGAAGCTCCTCATGATCAAAGATCACTCAATGACCCCGTTTCCATATGACAACACTTGTTTTCTTCCCACAACTAACTATTCCCCATCCCATCTCACTACTCACCTAAAGGGGGTCTAAGATAACCAATCACACCATGTGTAAGAAAAAAAAATCAGACACTTTAAATTGGAAGTGGTAAATGGGAATTTTGAAATAAGAAATATACCACTACAAGTCAAAGCAATGAAAATAAATAATCATACAAAATTAAAGAATAAGTGCAATGCCAAAATTCTAAGGATACATACCACCCATCCCTCAATTACAAACAAGTATGCTTGAAGCTCAGACTCAATAACCTTGAGCAACGAAAATGCTCCAAGCATGTGCTTCTTTTCCAATTGGCAGGCTATCTTTAAGAACTGATGCCTGGCAAGGAGATTGATGAATCATCGAGGATGAAGGAGAAAAGAGAAGATAACAGAGTAGCATTGCAGTGATAGGAAAATTTATAATGCAGAGAGATCTGTATCACAACAACTGCAAAAGGAAAACTCCTCAAGCGAGCATTTGAGCAAAAAACCAAGGCCCAAACGGAAACCATAGCAATTCCACTCAAAATGCTAAGAAATCGCTCTCTCACCACACAAAAACCAAAACACAATCCAAACACAATCCCCGCCAATCTAGGACAAATTAGTGAAATTAATAGAAGAAAAACATAACAAATTAGGAAAAAACAAATAGTAGAAGAAATTTCGGCGATTTCGAAGTATGAATCATGAAACCTACTTGGTCAGACTTCGGAGATTTCGACAAAGAGGCAGCGGAGGCAGAAGCAGTCTCCGAAGGTTCTATAACTACTTGGTCAGCCGTAGAAACAGTGCTTTCAGTTCTCTGGCCTTCGCCTTCCCCTAACCTAGCTCTCCTTCTCTCTATAGCCTAAACCACAACCACAGTCGTGCGGAGGGAGGAGTGTTCTCGGAGCCGAGAAAAGCATGGGCGCGGAGCAGTGTTCTCAGAGTGTTTGGAGGGAGGAGTGCCGAGAAATTAAAGATGAGAGGGAACGAGAGGGAACGTGATAGTAGGTTTTGAACGAGAGGAGTCTTCGGAGGTTTAGAGACGCGGAAGAGAGGAACGAGATGAGAGGGAAAGTTGAAATGAAATTAGCGAAATGTAAAAAATTAGAAAGGAGAAGATATTATAACTGATTTTCAAAACTACGTTATAATATGTCTTAAACTTATTTACGTTTGCCATCGCATTTCAATTTTATAACTGATTTTCAAAACTACGTTATAATATATCTTAAACTTATTTACAAGTTTGCCACCGCATTTCATATTATAACTGATTTACAAAACTACGTTATAATATGTCCTATTATGAAGGATAATTTTTATCCGTTATAATAGGTTCGTTATAAAATGTCATTTTTCCACTAGTGAAACTCATGCATACATGTTTACTTATTGTCTTTTGCATTTGAAACCACAAGAATTTGTTCACAAGTCTTAAATAATCAAGAAATCATATAACTAACTAGGTCGTGAGTCCTTTGGGAGAACGATACTTGGTCTTACCGAGTTTATTACTTGATACGATTCAATCACACTTGCCGAGGGTTAAACAAGTTTTTGGCGCCGTTTTTCGGTGTTCACAAATTTGTCATCACGGGCATCAATTTTTCCACGCCCAAGCCTCATACAGGTCGCCCAAGCTTCGTGCGGTTCCCTCTTCTTATGCTTTTCTAGGCCTTTGTGAGCTCTATATCCTTAGCACTTCATCTCTGCTTCCTGTATTAACTCATTTTCTATCAAAACAAAGGGAATTAGTCATAAAATCATCAAATTCAACCTCAACACTCTTATTCACACAACTTAATGAAAAAGCTTGAGTCCAAGAAAGTTTCTAAGTCAGAAAGGGTGTATTTAGTATCAAAATTACATCACGGATAACGGTATTTTAAACCGTTATCACCCAAAAAGCTTCTGATTCCCTTCACATTGGTTGGTGGTGGAAGTTTTTCGATAACCTCCACTTTGGCTCTGTCAACCTCAGTTCCCTTGGAATAAATTTTATGACCCAAGACAATGCCTTCCTTTAGCATAAAGTGACATTTTTCCCAATTAAGAACAAGATTTGATTGGGTGCATCTTTTATGTACAACATCCAGGTTGGACAAACACTCATGGAAGGAACTGCCAAACACTGAAAAATCATCCATAAAGACTTCAATGCATTTTTCTATCAAGTCTGCGAAGATTACCTCCATACATCTTTGAAATGTAGCTGGAGCATTACATAACCCAAACGACATTTTTCTGTAAGCAAAAACTCCAAATGGGCAGGTGAAAGCCGTCTTTTCTTGGTCTTTTGGATCCACCACAATTTGATTATATTCATAATATCCATCCAGAAAACAATAGAAAGCTTGCCCTGCTAATCTCTCCAGCATTTGATCCATGAAAGGAAGGGGAAAGTGGTCCTTCCTAGTAGCACTGTTCAACTTTCTGTAGTCGATACACATCCTCCATCCAGTAACAGTCCTTGTGGATATGAGCTCATTTTTTTCATTATAAATAACTGTCATCCCACCTTTCTTTGGTACCACCTGTACTGGCTTACCCATGCACTGTCAGAAATAGGGTAAATAATGCCAGCCTCAAGTAACTTTAGCACTTCCTTTCTCACCTCCTCCTTCATCACTGGATTTAACCTTCTCTGTGGTTGAGCAACTGGTTTGTAGTCATCTTCCATGAATATTTTGTGCATGTAATATGTTGGAATTTGCGTATCTGAGATTGACCATCCAATAGCTCCTTTGTTGGCTTTGAGTATTTCTACCAACTTTTGTTCTTCTTTGGGAGAGAGAGAGTTGTTGATGATAACTGGTTTGTTTCCACCTTTTTCTAGAAAAACATACTTCAAGTGTGGCGGTAACATCTTCAGCTCCATTTTGCTTCCTTTGACTTTTTCTTCTATGTTTTGCAAAGGAACCTTTCATAATTCTTCCAAATCAGTCAAGCACTCATCCATTAGTTCCTCTTCTTTTTCATTTAACTCTTTACAAGTGTCAACTAGTATCTCCTCCAAAGAAAGAGTATCACTTGCGTTTTTTTCTTTTAACATGCAAATTTCATCAAGAGAATTAAGATGAAAACATTCCATATCATCTTTTGGGTGAGACATGGCTTTAAATACATCAAAATTTACTTCTTCATCTTGTACTCTCACCTTCAGTTTGCCATTTTCCACATCAATTAAAAATCTTGTTGTCTTCATATAAGCTCTCCCAAGAATAACAGGAAAAAGAAATTTGTCTACCTTCACAAGCACATCTTCAGCTACCCCACAAGGATATTTCAGAGATATGTCTGCAAGTTGAAGAGTCATCCGAGTAGGCTTGAGTTCCAACCCTTCAATCTTTTCAAACATGGAAAGCGACATGAGATTAATATTGGCTCCCAAATCAATAAGTGCTTTCCCAACAGAGATATTCCCTATAGTGCAAGGAATAATGAAGCTTCCTGGATCTTTAAACTTGGAGGGTAAGAACTTTTGTATGATAGCACTCCAGTTTCCTTGAACTTCAATGGTTTCTTCTTCAATGTACTTCCTTTTCTTTCTGAGGAGCTCCTTCAAAAATTTAGCATATGAAGGCATTTGTTGTAGAGCCTAAGAGAAGGGTATATTAATCTCCAATTTCTTAAAGATTTCCATGAAACGCTCAAACTGTTTTTCTTTTTCCTTCCTAGAATAATTCTTTGGGTAAGGAAGGGGTCTTTGATAAGAGTCTTTCTTTTTCCTTTCTTCTTCCTATATCTCTTTTGCTTTTCTCTCTCTCTCTCTCTTCTTTTTCTCTCTCTTTTGCTTTTCTCTCACTCTCTTCTTTTTCCCTCTCATTTTCATCTTTTTCACTCAATCTCTCTTTTTCTTTTCTCTCTATTTTTTGTTAGCAAAATGATGAAGATGAAGTTTTGATGATATCTAAATCAAGTCAAGAACAATCAAGACTCATGAAGAATGATTTTTGAAGACTTGTAACTTTTGTAATAACTGTATGAACATAGGAAATTAGTGGTTTTATGTATGCATTCAAAAGAGATGTAAAAATGTACCAAGAAGCAAAAACTGTGCAGTGCTAATCGATTAACAGGGGTAAATAATCGATTATTCCAGAGAGCAATGGAAAAGCTCAGCACTGCATGCTAATCGATTAACATGGGCTGTTGATCGATTAGCAAGGTGACCATTTGAAAAACTAGCCGTTTTTGAGCTGTTGGACTATCCGTTGTTTTGTCTTTTAGTGACTAATCGATTAACAACTTAAGATAATCGATTAACACAGTCAGAAAGGCTAAAAACGAAAAATGGAAGAGCCTTTGGATGAGTCTATAAATAGACTCTCATTTCCTCTCAAGGTTATCAACTACAACTCTTCCCTTGTGCTCAAATACTTAGAAACTCTTGAGAATTGTGTGCTCTTGCTCAGCTAAGGAAACTCTGTCTGTAGAGTTGGTGAAATACTGCTACGGTGATAGAGGAATAGCTGGTTCATCCTTGGTGCGTCTAAGGAAGTGTTCGGAAGAGGAAGTCATCCTTCGTGAAGTATTCGGAGGAAGTGTTTCATCCTTTGTGAAGATTCAAAGGAGGTGTTGCTTCATCTCTTGTGGCATCAAGAGAGGTGTTTTCTAAACTTTTACAAATTGTATCTGTGTGATTGTAGTTTGTAATTGTTTTGTGATTAGTGAAGTGTTTATCTTGTTTTGAGATAAGCGACTGGACGTAGGATTGGTAAGATCCGAACCAGGATAAAATCATCTGTGCAAATTTCTCTCAACCTTACTCTATTTTATTGTCTTTATTATTTGCTAAGTAAGTTTAATTGAGTAGAAATTTTTAAGGCACACGTTTTTAGTAAGAACCAATTCACCCCCCCTCTTGGTTTGTTATTCCACGCTAACCATTTCGCTGCAGCCGCTCTGACAATTGGTATCAGAGCTTGCTTTGATAGTCATTCAAATGGCAGGATCACATCAAACCTTTGCAGAGGGTGCTTCTATCAATAGACCACCACTATTCACAGGTGAAAATTACGCATTCTGGAAGGTTAGAATGCAAATTTTTATGGAATCTATTGATATAGATATTTGGGATGCTGTTGTATCTGGTCCTTTTGTTCCAATTAACAATATGCAGGAACCAAAGCCCCGTGACCAATGGACTGCTAAAGATAAGAAAAAATTTGGTAATGATGTAAAAGCTCGTAATATTATTTCATCTGCTTTAACTGTTGACGAGTTTTACAGGATTTCTATTTGTAAAACTGCACAAGAAATGTGGGAAGTACTTAGAGTAACCCATGAAGGTACAAATGATGTTAAGAGAGCTAGAAAGAATACCTTAATCCAGGAATACGAAATGTTCAGGATGAAGCAAGGCGAAACAATAGTAGATGTTCAGAAACGCTTCACCAACATTGTAAATCATCTTATTGGATTAGGTAAGTCTTTCGATACTGATGAGCTTAATATAAAAATTTTGAAATCTTTAGACAAGTCTTGGCAACCAAAAGTGACTGCAATTTCTGAGTCACAAAATCTCAACACAATGACAATGGCTGCATTATTTGGAAAGTTGAGAGAGCATGAACTTGACCTCGGAAGACTAGATGAAGAAGAAGCAAAAACTAAGAAAAAGACTCTAGCCTTCAAATCTGAGATAGAAAAGAACAAAAGCAAAATGGAAGATGAAGACTCAGAAGAAGATGAAAATTTGAGTCTACTAATGAAGAGGTTCAATAGGTTCATGAAATCAAAAGGCAAAGGGAGATTCAGAAATGAAAAGAGAGAAAATCAAGGATCTTCCTCAAACTATAGATGCTATGGTTGCGGAGAAAAGGGACACTTAAAAGCAGACTGCCCAAATCAAAAGAAGGGTGAAGAAAAGAAAGAAAAGAAATTCTTCAAGAAAAAGAAAGCATACATCGCATGGGACGATGACAACGAATCAATTTCTGACTCGAGCAGTTCTGATGAAGAAGCAAACATATGTCTAATGGCGGATGACGACGACGCTGGAAGCCAAGTAAGTACATCTAACGATTCAGATAATTCTAGTCAATATGATAGTGAAACTGAATTGCATGATACTTATGCTGCTTTATTAGTAGAATCCGAAAAATTAGATATAGCTCATAAGAAATTGAAAAAGGATTTCAAAGAGTTAAAATTAAATTTTGAAAATATTCTTGAAGAAAATGAAAATTTGAAAATTACTTCTGAAAATTTCTCTAAAATTAATGATAATTTGAAAACTGAATTTACAAATTTGTCTGAAGAAAACAGAAGTTTGAAAAATAAATTTTTATATCAAGGAGAAGAAATCAGAAATTTAAAAAATAAAGTTTTATATTATGAAAAAGAAAAATATGTTGCTAATAATGAATGTGAATCTTGCATAAAATTCAAATATTTTTCTAAAAATACAACCACTGGAGAATGTAGTAAAAATAATGAAAATAAGGTTGTTAAAAATAAGTATGTTCCTAAAAATAAACATAATCATAGAACCCGTAGAACTTGGGTAGAACAAGGAACAACTTATAGGAACACAAATGTTGCATCATGCTTTTATTGTATGAAAAAGGGTCATACATCTAACAAATGTAAAATTAAGCATTATGGTGTTCCAAGTGGTAGATATGCTTGGGTTGTAAAATGATCTTAATCTTTTTAAATCTAACCCAAAGGACCCATACAAAGTAGTTGGGTACCTAAATAGCTTGTTCTTTTTATGTTGAAGGAATTATCAAAACCAAGGATGTAACACCCCGAAATTTGGTGTTACGTCGACTAATTTTTCCGTAAAACACGTAAGTAAAAATTCAAATTTTAATATTCAACCTCAACGGAAAAATAGTACGATATTTATTACAAACCGATTATTCCGAAAATAAAACGTTTAAATAGTCAGGATCGAATATAAACAAATACATTCCCAGTCATCTATCCCATCTCTCTTTCATCCTTTATGCATGTTCAGAAACATCAGTCATCACATCTGCAATAACACCTGCTCCCGTATAACATCACACATTATACGATCATCGCATTCACATGCACAAACAAGCAAGGGTGAGCTAACAAAAAATACAATTCATATGCATCATAAATATACTCATAATAACATACTATCATACACACCTTAACCACATCAAACTATATACCCAAGTACGAATTATGCTTCAACCTTATGCATATACCAATATGCATCCAAATATCGAATTAGAATGCATACACCAATATGCATTTCAAAATAAATCAGACTACATCCACCAGTATTACAGATCAATCAAAATACATACACCAATATGTACTAGCGTCACTCCCATCACTCTTTTCAGAGCTTCCCCAGGCCGTTACACATTACCCTAATGTGTAGTGCTGCTTCCCATCACTCTATAGGGAGATTCCCCGAGCAAGTACACAAGTCACCCTCCATCACTCTAATCAAGAGCTTCCCCGGACAAGTGCAAGTATACCCCTCATCACTTGCCTAAAGAGATTCCCCAGGCCCGCAAGCACAACGCCAACTTAATTATCTCGAGCTTCACCGGACTAGTACCCCACGTCACCCCCATCACTCTTACATAAATGTAAGAGATTCCCCGGGCGGTTACACATTACCCCAATGTGTAGTGCTGCTTCCCATCACTCTATAGGGAGATTCCCCGGGCAAGTACACAATGTCACCCTCCATCACTCTGAACAAGAGCTTCCCCGGACAAGTGCAAGTATACCCCCCATCACTCACCTAAAGAGATTCCCCGGGACAACACGCACAACGCTTACAATCCACCACTCGTTTAATAACATCATCTGACCAAAATATCCATATACAATAATCCTTACAATACCAATCCAACCATACCATAACGCCCATATCATATCATCATCACATATTCGCCAACCATGAACTTAGCATATATTCAATATATTCAAATGCATAAGTGAGATTATCACAATACCATATCATTAATAACCTCAATTCTTCATTTAACATGAAACTCATAATCAAATCATATACAACCATGATTTCAACAGTACTTAACCATCCAAATATCATTCTCATATCAATTTGCAATGTCAAATCGATCACACAACATTTCCATATCAAATAGATATATCTAACAACTCAAAACAATGTACACATAACACATTTTCTTTATATCCTTTTAATACCCATATTCAGGTAACTCAAACAGCTTTGAAACTATCACCAACAGTTCCGGAAGGGTCAAAAACCCCCAAAACGAACTATAGAACGTCCAAAACGGACATCCGGAACCCCCAAAACTCCCAAAAACAAGATCTGCAGCATGCTGCTGCGTTCAGGCGCGCTGGAGCGCGACCAGAGGGCGCTGGAGCGCGACTCAACCTGACCATCGCGCGCTGGAGCGCGATAAATGGGCGCTGGAGCGCCGTGACAACAACCAGATTCTGGTTTTTCACCCAGAATTTTCCAGATTTGATTTCCAGTACATATTCAACACTTCTAACATGTTTTCAAACATATTTGGAGTCTATTACCACTCCACAATCAGCCAGAAACATCATAACATCAACCTATCCAATTTCTCATGCAAAAATTAACTCTTTAAGTGCATAGCCTCATATTTTTCTGCATAATTTCTACCAACTTTTAATCACTCAAACAACTCCCAAACTGAGTTCAATCCATCCTAAAACAGTTTACACACATCACCAATTCATCAATCATCACAAACAGATTTGAATTTGCACTATGCTTAAGTGAGTTTCCCAAAACTCATCACTTATACTACTCATCAAACCATACTTATAAATTCCATCATTTTCCACAACATAAAACTTTTATAACATCAACATCTTAAATCCTAACTCACCATACTTTCATCTTATTAAAGATTTCTACACAAACCATCAATTCATCCATCCAAAATTCATCAACCAACCAAAATACCCAATTTTCGTATTTGATCAAAAGGAAGGTAAAACCATCATGTTTCTCATCCCATTTCACAACCTAATTCAGCAAAAGCTTCACATACATGTATATCAACATGCTAGAACGAAAATCCACCATCAATCCAATATATTCATCAATTTTTCATCATAAAGTTCATACAAATTCCATATATCAAAGTTATAGCAAAAACCCATTTGATTCATCTTTTTACCATCAAAGCATACTCAAAAACCATCATCTAAGAATAGGACATTTCCAATCCAAGATCTCACAACAAACATTCACATCCATCCCATTCAAACTAATCATTTGTTCAAGAAGTATGATTTTCGGATTTGGAAAAAGCTAAGGGAAAACCACCATGTTCTTCATCCCATTTCAAGAACCAATTCATCCAAAACTTCATATCTATATATACAAACACATTAGAAGGAATTCTCATCATAACTCCCAGCATTCAATCCATTAAAACTCATCACATTTCGCAGGACTTTCATCAAACAACACATGTGCATTTTTCCAAATCAAAGTTAGCTCCCCTTACCTCTTGAAGACTTCCTTGGAACACCTTGAATCCTTCACTACGAATCTGGGCAGCACCTTGCTCCAAAGACCTCTAGAAAACTCTCTCACGGACCACTTTCTTCTTTGTAATTCAGCACCTAAGTCCCAGTGCAGAATCCACCCCTTTCTCTTATTCAAATCTGCCCCAAGGGACAACCATGGCCCTTCACTCCATTAAGAAACACTTAATAATTGGAAAGGAGGTCTGCCCACGCTCCTCTCTGGCCCAAGGGACAAACATTATGATTATGGAGCATATTCCCCAACTTTCCACGCAATTCCCACTTATTTCAGATCTGAAAACTGATACGCTCGCGCCCGGGCGCCCCACAGAAAAGGGCGCTGGGCGCCATCCACCCAGACAGCACATCTGTCACAACTTTGACAGTTCGGTTGAACCCCTTCCCGAATTCGGAATTAGGCGTATGAGTACTCGAATCGAAGCTCTTTGATTCTACTTTCCAATGGAAAAAGAATCAACCCAAAATATTAATTGTATAAAAAGTTATACATAAAATAGTAAACCATGTCAAATTTTGACAGCATTCTATTTTACACTACAACTTGAAATTTTTACAACTTGGTAAAATTTTGAGTTTACAAGGGTCTTACAAAGGAAGTATATGTGGTGTCTTGACAGTGGATGTTCAAAACACATGACCGGAGATAAAAAGAAATTTACAAGCTTCCGGAAAAAGGAACGAGGCTTTGTCACCTATGGTGACAACAACAAAGGAAAAATCCTTGGAATAGGAGATATTGGAAGTGAAGATACCTTGATGATCAAAGACATGCTATATGTGGAAGGATTAAAGCACAACTTAATTAGCATTAGTCAATTATGCGATAAAGGATTCAAGGTAACCTTCGAACAAAATTCTTGCACTATTTATAAAAATGATTCTTCTGAAATTGCTTTGAAAGGAATTAGGCATAACAATATTTATTTGATTGATTTAGAAAATGCATCAAATAGGAATATTTCATGTTTAGTAGTAAAAGAAGAAAATCCATGGTTATGGCATAAAAGAGCTGCACATATTCATATGCAACAATTGAATAAACTCATTTCTAAAGACTTAGTAATTGGTCTACCAAAACTAAAATATGTGAAAAATAAATTGTGTGATGCATGTCAAAAGGGAAAACAAGTAAAATCATCTTTTCATTCGAAAAATGTTGTTTCTAGTTTAAAACCCTTAGAACTTTTGCACATGGATTTATTTGGTCCCTCTAGGATAAAAAGTTTTGGAGGAAATTATTATGCTTTAGTTATTGTAGATGATTATTCAAGATATACTTGGACTTTCTTTCTTACTCTTAAAAGTGAAGCTTTCAAAGAATTTAAAAAGTTTGCAAATTTAGTTCAAAATGAAAAGGATTTGAAAATAAAGGCTATTAGAAGTGACCATGGAGGTGAATTTCAAAATGAATCTTTTGAAACTTTTTGTGAAGAATATGGCATTTGTCATAATTTTTCTGCACCTAGAACTCCTCAACAAAATGGAGTTGTAGAAAGAAAGAATAGATCCTTAGAGGAACTTGCTAGAACTATGTTAAATGAATATAGTGTTCCTAAACAATTTTGGGCTGATGCTGTGAGTACTGCATGTTATGTATTGAATAGAATGCTTATTAGGCCAATTTTGAAATGTACTCCTTATGAACGTTTTAAAGGAAGAAAACCAAATGTATAACATTTAAGAATTTTTGGATGCAAATGTTTTGTCTTAAATAATGGAAAACAAAATTTAGGAAAATTTGATTCCAAATCCAATGAAGCTATTTTTCTAGGATATTCTCTAACTAGCAAAGCTTATAGAGTTTTTAATCGAAAAACACTTGAAATAGAAGAATCTGTGCATGTTGTCTTTGATGAAATTGTGGACCTTGAGGTAAAACCTCTTGAGTCAGATGAATCAGATGCAGGTGAAAATGAAGACTTGCAAAAGACAACAAATGAAGAGAAAATGAATAGTCCTCAAGATGATGAAGATCTAAACAAAATATGGCAACAACCTACAGGATTATCATTGGACAACATCATTGGTGACATATCAAAAGGGGTAAACACTAGAAGAAATTTAGTTAATTTTTGTATGAATGTAGCTTTCATGTCGCGGATAGAACCTAAGAACATTAAGGAAGCTCTTCAAGATGAACAATGGTGTATTGCGATGCAAGAAGAACTCAATCAGTTTGAAAGAAATCAAGTTTGGGAATTGATTCCTAGAGAAGATACTCATCAAGTAATTGGAACAAAATGGGTATTCAAAAACAAACTGGATGAAGATGGAAACATCACCAAGAATAAAGCTAGGCTTGTGGCTCAAGGATATAGTCAAGAAGAAGGTATAGATTATGATGAGACATATGCTCAGTTGCCAAGTTAGAGGCAATACGCCTACTTCTTGCTTATGCATCTATAATGAAATTTAAATTATTTCAAATGGATGTTAAAAGTGCATTTCTAAATGGTTTTATAAAAGAAGATGTGTATGTTGAACAACCACCCGGTTTTGAAGATTTTAAATTTCCAAATCACATCTATAAATTAAAGAAAGCACTTTATGGTTTAAAAAAGCACCTAGATCTTGGTATGAAAGACTTAGCAATTTTCTTTTAGAAAATGATTTTAATAGAGGAAAAGTTGATTCCACTTTGTTTATTAAAAGAGTCGGAAAACATATTTTGATTATTCAAGTATATGTTGATGATATTATTTTTGGATCAACTAATAAATCTCTTTGTGAAGAATTTGCTAAGACTATGCAGGGTGAATTTGAAATGTCTATGATGGGAGAATTAACATTCTTCCTCGGTCTTCAAATTAAGCAAATGAAAGAAGGTACGTTCATTTCTCAAACTAAGTATTGTAGAGAAATTCTTAAGAAGTTTGAAATGGACAAAGCAAAGGAAGCATCTACACCTATGGGAACCTCTTGCTATCTTGACAAAGATGAGTCAGGTAAAGAGGTAAATCAAACTAAATATAGATGCATGATAGGTTCTTTGTTATACCTTACTGCTAGTAGACCGGATATTATGCAGAGTGTTTGTGTGTGTGCTAGGTATCAATCTAGTCCTAGAGAATCTCACCTTACAGTAGTTAAAAGAATATTGAAATATCTTAAGGGAACTGCATCCTTTGGTTTATGGTATCCATCAGGAACAGAACCTAGTCTTGTAGGTTATTCCGATGCAGATTATGGAGGTTGTAAGATAGATAGAAAAAGCACTAGTGGAACATGTCATCTTCTAGGTAGTTCCTTAGTTTCTTGGAACTCTAAGAAACAAGCCTGTGTAGCTTTATCAACCACTGAGGCTGAATATATTGCTGTTGGAAATTGTTGTGCGCAAATTTTATGGATGAAACAACAATTAGAAGATTATGACATTCATTTAGATCATATTCCACTTAAGTGTGATAATACAAGTGCAATAAATCTTACAAAGAATCCCATAATGCATTCTAGAACCAAGCACATTGAGATTAGGCATCATTTTCTTAGAGATCATGTACAAAAGGGAGATTGTGAAATAGAATATATTGATACACAACATCAATTAGCTGATATTTTCACCAAAGCATTGCCTAAGGATAGATTCTATGAGCTTAAAAGAGATTTAGGAATATTGAAAATATCTTAAAAATGGAAATAGGTGAAATTTGCTGATTTTCGGAAATCAGCGTCAGTTAATCGATTAGTCAGTGCCACTAATCGATTAGTGCTAATCGATTAGCACACCTTGTTAATCGATTAGCATACGTTACAGGTAGTAAATACTGCAAAAACTAGCCGTTGTAACGGATATAAACGATCATTTTTTTAAATTTGAACGTTGGGGAGTGATTTTTTAGCCTATTTAAACCCCTACAATCCCTCATTTTACCCACTCACATTACCCATCACTCTACAACTCAAATTCTCTTCCTTTCTTCACTCAAATATACCACTGTCTTGCTGTCCAAATTTTTCTTCTCATGGCTGAACCCTCAAGAAGGAGAAGAAGAAGAAGTTATGCATCGGAAAGCAATCCTCCCGCACGTGGTCCAAATATTTATGGGTGGATTTCAGATGATGGAAGGCATGCAGAATATCTAGAAAGGTGGAAAGAACGAAAGGTTTTTCGTCAAAAATTTGCTGATCTAAATTGGTTTACTGTAAATCAATTTCAATTTTCTCAGAAATTGGTTGAGCAAGGCATCCAGCATCTCTTGCAACTTCGAGGGCATTACTATCCAGATTTGGTAAGAGTCTTTTACTATAATCTGAAGGTCCAAAATGGTATTGTTTCCACTTGTGTTAAGGGTGTCGATATTATTCTTGATCATGACATTTGGACAAATGTCGCTCATCTTCCAATCCTAGCAAATAATCTGCGTGTGCCAAATGACTTTGGTGATTTCAACAAAATTGTGGCCTATCGCTCTTTCATGCGTAATCCTCAACAACCTCTACCAAATAGGAGATATCTTCTAGTAGGACATCTTAGAATGGAGGAAAGAGTGCTTCATTATCTTATTGTGTGGTTACTTTGTCCAAGAGGTTCAAACTTGGCACAATGCCTTGAAACAGATTTGATGCTCATGTCTGCTATCACTCAAAACTTAAAAATCAATTGGGCAAGTCTAATCTCCGATACTATAGTACGTGCAAAGAGGTATGACCGAGCTCATCTTCCATATCCTCTCCTTATTTCCTTAATTTGTGTCTATAAAGGAGTTGATGTTACGGGAGAAAGATTTCTCTCCGTCTTACCAACTCATCAAATTGAGGAATCAGCACTGCATCAAATGGGTTTTATTCGACAAGGCAATATGTTTGTCCGTGCTGAAGGTGATAATGCACAAGATGCTGAGGAATCCGATGAAGCAGATGAAGCTATTCCTATGCCAGATCCAACAAATGTTGCTGGACCATCCCATCCTCCACAAGAATATAGTCTAGAAAGTATATCTAGACAAATTGAAGCAATGGCCTTTATGCAACAAACTAGGATGGATGACATGATGGCTTATCACAATCGTCGCTATGATGAAATTAATACTCACCTCAAGGAAATTGATGATAAGCTAGCCAAACTCTATGTTCCCGATAGTGATGATGAGTCTTAGGCACTTTATGCTTCTATGCTTTTTATAGTGTGAGTGCTATATATTTTACTCCTTTGTATGCTTGCCTCTTTAAATTCAATAAAGTATTTTGTTTCTCCTTAATATTTCTATGCATATATCCTTTTATTAAGGGGGAGTATAATTTCAAATAAATTTAGGGGGAGCAATTATACATCACTTTTTAATAATGATCAAAAAGGGGGAGAAATAAAATATTTAAAGCCTTAAACTTATTTCTAAGTTCACTAACAATTGTTTCTTCCTTAAGTTGTGTTTTAAATACAGATTATTATCAAAAGCTTTAAACATCAAGAAGGTTTTGATCATCATCAAAAAGGGGGAGATTGTTAGCAAAATGATGAAGATGAAGTTTTGATGATATCTAAATCAAGTCAAGAACATTCAAGACTCATGAAGAATGATTTTTGAAGACTTGTAACTTTTGTAATAACTGTATGAACATAGGAAATTAGTGGTTTTATGTATGCATTCAAAAGTGATGTAAAAATGTACCAAGAAGCAAAAACTGTGCAGTGCTAATCGATTAACAGGGGTAAATAATCGATTATTCCAGAGAGTAATGGAAAAGCTCAGCACTGCATGCTAATCGATTAACATGGGCTGTTAATCGATTAGCAACTTAAGATAATCGATTAACACAGTCAGAAAGGCTAAAATCGAAAAATGGAAGAGCCTTTGGATGAGTCTATAAATAGACTCTCATTTCCTCTCAAGGTGATCAGCTACAACTCTTCCCTTGTGCTCAAATACTCCGAAACTCTTGAGAATTGTGTGCTCTTGCTCAGCTAAGGAAACTCTGTCTGTAGAGTTGGTGAAATACTGCTACGGTGATAGAGGAATAGCTGGTTCATACTTGGTGCGTCTAAGGAAGTGTTCGGAAGAGGAAGTCATCCTTCGTGAAGTATTCGGAGGAAGTGTTTCATCCTTTGTGAAGATTCAAAGGAGGTGTTGCTTCATCTCTTGTGGCATCAAGAGAGGTGTTTTCTAAACTTTTACAAATTGTATCTGTGTGATTGTAGTTTGTAATTGTTTTGTGATTAGTGAAGTGTTTATCTTGTTTTGAGATAAGCGACTGGACGTAGGATTGGTAAGATCCGAACCAGGATAAAATCATCTGTGCAAATTTCTCTCAACCTTTCTATTTTATTATCTTTATTATTTGCTAAGTAAGTTTAATTGAATAGAAATTTTTAAGGCACACGTTTTTAGTAAGAACCAATTCACCCCCCCTCTTGGTTTGTTATTCCACGCTAATCATTCCGCTGCAGCCGCTCTGACATTTTTCTCTCATCTAAAATCTTGCCACTTCTAGTAACAACAACTTTGCATTCCTTTCTGGAGTTAGCTTTCATGTTACTCCCCGGATCGTCCAGCTTCTGAAGTATGTGATTAAGCTGGCTCCCTATCCTTCTGAATGCCACCTAATTGTTTTTATGATGAGAATCAAACATCTGCATTATCTGTTGAATTGTGTCTGGCAACGGCGCCAAAAACTTGTTGATGGATTGGCAAGTGTAGAGTAACATAAAGATGAATGGAGGTTGTTTATAAAATGAGATGATTATGTTGTTAGGGTTTGATTTCACTAAGTTTACTCTCATGTATATAAGAATTATTCTTTTTGCATTAATGCTAACGTCACTCACTAAATTACTTAGAACACGATCCCTCGGCGCAATAAGCCTGCCTTAATTCGTAGTTCGTGCAATTCCTAGCGTTCCTAGAAAATTAAGTCTGAAGATCAAGAGCTTAAGACGACCAAGTACTCATACCCTCATTGTTGAGAAATATTACCCTTGGGAGAATTCAACAAGAACCATGAGAGTTCACAAGGTTACACCATCCCCCAACAACTAATAGAGTTTAGTTCCCCATAGACAATGAGAAACTAGATGAATAATGGAAAAACATGAGATAGTGAAACCCTAAAAGTAGAAGAGTGTGCTATTGTGTTGCTCTAGCCAGAGATACCAAACCTAAAGCGCCTGGGCCCTTTAAATAAAGTCGAAAAAGAGTAGAAATAGGGCCCGGTCCAAAAGAGTCAAAACAGAGAAAAAACTAGGCCTAATCCACGACACAAGATGCTCGGGCTCCCCATTTAGGACGCCCGGGCGATGGACGATCCTCATGTAAGGCTGGAGCCTTCAATTGGACGCCCAAGCTGCGAGGTTTGACGCTCAAGCGGCCTAGGAGGGCGCCCGAGCGGTGGACGTCGTTTTTTCGAGGCTCAAGCCTCCAGATAAGGTGCCCAAGCTTCGTGCGGTTCCTCCTTTTGGTGCTTTTCCAAGCCTTTCTAAGCTCTAACTCCTTAGTACTTCATCTCTTCTTTCCGCATTCTCTCATTCCCTATCAAAACAAGGGAATTTAGTCATAAAATCATCAAATTCAACCTCAACTCTCTTATTCACACAACTTAATGAAAAAGCATGAGTCCAAGCAAATTTCTAAGTGAAAAAGGGTGTATAGTATCAAAATTACATCAGAAATAACGGTATTTTCAACCGTTAACATTGCGTACGGATTTTTTTGTATGTAATTACATACGGTTTTTTATGTATGTAATTACATACAGATTTTATATATAGATTTTTTTTCGTATGTAATTACATACGGATAAATCTGTATATAAATTATATACGGATATATCCGTATATAACTTAGCTACGATAGTTTTATATACGAATTTTTATCCGTATATAAGCCGTATGTAACCAAGTGTTATATACGGATTTTGGGCCTTATACACGGATTTTGGTTGTATGTAATTTAATGTTTTTTTCTTGTAGTGAGTGTAATTCCATCACTAATGGTTTTTATGAGTCTCTTGAAGTAGGTTTATTGCGAGACAAAGAAAATGGCATAGATGGACGGGAATCCAGAGTTGAAAGAGTAAACCTGCAGGCAAAAAAATTTACTAAATTCCTCAACAAGGAGAAATGTGACGAGCATCAAAGTGATGATAAAAAGAAGATCAACCAAGAAATTCTGTCAGGAACTGATCTTATCATGATGGCCAAATCTGAACCCATGAAAGCATGTTTGGAACTAGAAACAAAGGGATCCATGTGTATCTGGATAGCGGGTGTTCAAGGCACATGACAGGAGATCCAACAAAATTCACAAGCATCTCTTACAAGCGACTGGTCATGTCACATACGGTGATAATAATAAGGGTAAAATCATCGGCATTGGTAAAATTCAAACACCTTCTCCATATGAAATATATAATGTATTGTTTGTTGAAGGGTTGTTACATAATCTGCTTAGTATTAGCCAATTGTGTGACAAAGGATTGGAAATAATATTTGAACCAAAGTACTGTTTAATAAGAAATGGTCAAATTGGTGAGTTGTTATTAATAGGACAGAGATATAACAACATATACATAATCGAAATTAGAAAAACTTCTTTCAAGTATGTTGTATGTCTTTTGTCTAAAGAAGATGATGCATGGTTATGGCACAAAAGACTAGCTCACATGAATATGGGTCAATTAAACAAAATGATGTCTAAAGATCTTGTTATTTGTCTTCCAAACATTCGTTACGGTTCTGAAAGATTATGTGATGCCTGTAAAAAATGAAAGCAAACAAGAATGTCCTTTAAAAACAAAAGAGAAATATCCACTACCAGACCACTTGAATTATTGCACATGGACTTGTTTGGTCCTTCAAGAGTAAGGAGTCTAGGTGGTAATTTGTATGGTTTAGTGATTGTTGATGACTATTCTCGTTTTATTTGGACTTTCTTTATTGCTACTAAAAATGAAACTTTCAAGGTTTTTAAGAAATTTGCAGCAATAATCCAGAACGAGAAAGAACTAAAGTTAAATCCATTCGAAGTGATCATGGCCGAGAATTTCAAAATGAGTTGTTTGATACCGTGATGGAGGTTTGCTTTGAGGATGCTTCTTGAACAAGAGATGCTCTCCAAGGTGCATTGATCAAGCTCTTCAAAGCAAACCTCCATCATTTGGTATCAAGAGCTATGGTCACTATCTTGGAAGTCTTCAAGAGATAAATGTCTCAAAGTTCTTACCCATTTTTTTTACCCATTTGTGCTCTTGTGAATTCCTTGTTGTTTCATCTTTTTCAACATGTCTAATATGTTGTTTGAGTCATGAGTATGTCTTGTATGTCTTGAAATATTGATTCAAATTAATTGTTCTTCTTGAATCATCTATGTTGTGTACTTAGAATTTCCAATTTTTCTATTTGCATGAGTGCAAAGTTTATGGGTTTGTGTCATGGGTTTAGGTCATCTTTTGAGTCATTTTATTTGATTTTATAATCCTATTGTTTTGTCATAAGTCTTGTATGTCGATATATGTCATCACATCTTTGTTGAACTTGAAAGAAAAATTGCAAACATTGAAAACTTCAAACCTACCCATTTTGTGAAATCTGGTGCAAAGAGCTGTCTGGACTCGATTTTGAAAAATTAACTGCAACCAGAACAGAGGTCCAAATGCTACGTTTTATATGTCACTGGTAAGATCTTTGAGTCTAGTTTCCAGGAAAAAAAACGTCATCTCATTTAGAAATCTGTAGAAAAAGTTATGGGTAAAACATTGAGCAAAGGTCAGACCTGTCCAGTTCCAGCGTGAAATTTCGGATTTTTATGTTTTGGGTGTTTCTGGGTTTTCTTTGAGTTTTATGAGTGTATTCATACTTGTTTTTGAATATGAGTTGTGCACAGATTATGATGCTTGTTGTGTTCTAAAAAATTACTTGATAAAAACAAAAGATCCCTCAATCAAAAAAAGAAAAGAAAAGAAAAGAAAAGGGACAAAAGAAGTGAAAAAAATTATCAAAAGAAAAGAACACAACAACAACAAGAAACTCAATTTTGGACTTGAATTTTAAGTGTTGTTTGCAATTTTTCAGCAAGTGTTTTGCCTTGGCTAATCTGGTTGGTCTTGTATTCTTAGTTTTATTCATCTATTCTAGCACCTTTCTTTAGGAATTCCATTCGAGTGCCTTCCTATTTGACTTACCTTAATTTTTTGCTTGTCATTCTTGGCTTTCCTTGAAGTATTTTTTGCTTTTATTTTTGGCCTCTTTGGTGTTGGAAACAAAAATTTGGTTGGTGGTTCTTTGTGGAGATTGACTAACATTGAAGATAGCATTTTTGAAGGCTAAAAAGAAGGCTAAAAGAAGCATTTCTCCTTGGACTTTGGAGGGAGATAACTACATGGTTTTGGAGTGAATCAAGAGAGGACAAACACTTGAAAGAAGCAAGGAATTAGGGTCTGTTTTTTCACTTTTATTGGCTATTATTTTTGTTTCACAAAACCTTTGTGTTCTTGTAATTTTTTTAGTTGATTTCATTTTCTATTTTCTTGGTGTCTTGGGAAAATATCTTTGGTACAATCCCATCTCCATTGCTAAAATTGTGTAATAGTTTAGTTTCCACTGTTAAAAGTGAAGGTGTGTCAAGTGGCTCTTAAGTGTCATTTGAAACTTCACATAAGACCGTTAGTTTGCTTGTTTACAAAGCATTCAATTCTTTCTACTTTCCTTTTATACATTGTCTTCTTTGTCTTTTAAGTCTCTGTGGTACTTAGGTTGTTTGAAAACATCTTAGACAAACCTTTCTTTGGTTTTAGGAGCATTCTTTGCATTTGCATTTAAAAAAAGTTTTGGAAGATTTCTACTTAGACGCTTAGGTAAGGGTAATCTAAGAAAACTCTGGCTAGGAAGGACTTGCTTTTTAAGCTTGTCCATTGTGACTCACCTCTCCTTCTTGGGAGCTACTTGGAACATTCTTACTCTATTGTTTCTCATTAGAAATCATCCACCCAAAAAGAAATTTTTACTTGTGAAAATCTTTTCTCACTCATAGTTGTAAAGTGTTTTGAAAACCTTTGTGAAAATCTTTTAAACATTACAACATGAGTGATCATTCTCAATCAAGTGTTCATGGTAGTATAAGAGATAGTCAAGAGGACTTACATCTTAGGTATGAACTTACACAAAAAGTAAGCAAGTTAGAAAGTATGTTTACTGAGTTTATGAGAGAAAAAAGGAGAGAAAAACAACAAGCTGAGTCATCCAATAGAAGAAGGTACGCTAGAGAAACATACATCTCTCATAGTAGAAATGAGCTTCAAAATAGTCACCACAATGAAAACTTCTACCATTCTAGTTTGGATGATCGGTTTTGGGATCATGATCGTTTCTAGATTAAGTATACTAAGAATGAGTTGCGTTTAAGAGCTGAGAATGACATTCCACATTTTGGTAGAGAAGTTGATCCGATGTAATACTTAGCTTGGGAAGAAAAGATTGAAAAACTTCAACCATTCATTATTAAGTGTAGTAACTTTCACATAGTTTGGTTGTGTACTTTTAGATTTGAGAGGCATGCATATGATTGGTGGTATCAAAGGAAAAATGATTTAAAAATGGTATCAAATCACCAATCAGAGATTGGAATGATCTAAGAGCTTGCATGCGAAGAAAATTTGAAAAGAGCTTAAATATGAAAAGAGAGAACTCATGGAGAAAGATAGAGAATCTATTAGAGGAGAAAAAGAGTTCTTTCTTAAAGAGAAGGAGTTTGAAGAGAAATGTGAGAAGCTCTTGATGGATGAGGAAAGAAGAGAAATTGAAAGAGAGAAAGAGGAACAAATACAACAAGAGAAAAGAGTTAGAGAGGAGGAAGCTGATAACGGTTAATTTCACCGTTATTTGAGAGTAAATTTTGATAACAAATGAACCCTTTTTTACTTAGAAACTTGTTTGTTCTCCTGTTTTTAGTTTATTTTGATGAATAAGAGAGTTGAGGTTATAGTTTAATATTTTATCACTAAATTCCATTGATTTTGTAGGAAACTGGGATGAATTGAAAGAGGAGTTAAATGTCAAGAAATTGGAACTCAAAAAGGACAGAAAGAGCACCAGAAGAGAAGGTTGGTAAAGGTCGCAGTCACACTTGGGCACCCTCTTTGGGGCGTTGAGCGCCAACCGTTATGTAACGTCTCACGCTTGAGCACCCTAAGTGAGGCGCTGAGCGGTGTCAACGTTGGCCCGTGATCCAATTCAGCCCTATTTAAGGATTTGCTCGACCTAGAGAGAGTATATTTTGACAAAATTGACACAAATTCATATTTTCTTCAATGCTCTGGAGGCAGAAGTGGATGCAGAAGCTCTCCTCTTCACTATTTAGGGTTTCTCTTTCATTATGATTCCATTGTTCATTTAGTTTCCCCATGACAAGGGCGAACTAAATTAAATTCGTTTTTGGGGGATGATGTAACCTTGTGAACTCTCATGTATTTGAATTGATTCCAATATTTTTATGCTTCTTTCATTAATTGTTAGGGTTATTCTTCTTTGCTCAATGCTTGTTATGTTTAACTCATTCATGGCATGATTATTTGTTTTCGTGATATGGACACATACAGGGAATCCTAGATCTGGAGAATTTTCTCCCAAACACGTTATCTGTGATGTAATTTTGATACTAAATGTACCCTTTTTTACTTAGAAACTTGCTTTAACTCATGTTTTTGCTTTAGTTTTGTGAATAAGAGAGTTGAGGTTATACTTGATGATTTTATCACTAAATTCTCTTAATTTTGTAGGCTATTGAAATGATTTGAAGGAAGAGTTAAAGTACCAAAAAGTTGGAATGCAGAAAAGTCAACCAGAGTGCAGAAAAGTAAACCAAAGTGAAGAAAAGTCAACTAGAATGTAGTCTGTGAGGCTTGGGCGCCCTGTTTGGAGGCTTGATCGCCAGAAATTGACGTCCACCGCCCGGGCGCCCTAAATGGAGCGCCCAAGCGTTGTGCGTGGAGGATTAGGCCCAGTTTTTGCTCTGTTTTGACTATTTTGCACTGGGCCCTATTTCTACTCTTTTCCGACTTTATTTAAAGGACCCAGGCGCTCTAGGTTTTGTATCTCTGTTAACACTCGGAAAGTGTACCGAATCATATCAAGTACTAATAAAATGGTAAGACCAAGTATCGTTTCCCAAAGGACTCACGGCCTAAACAGTTATGTGATTTCTTGATTAAATTAGACTTGTAAACAAAATCATTGTGTTTGAATTGCGGAAAATAAACATGAATGCAAGTTTTGATCAATTGGATTGAAAGATGCAAAAGTGATTGATGTAAAATATGAATGATTATGTTGTTGGGTTTCCGACTTATCTTATCCACTCTCATGTATTCATGAATTCATCTTTCTTCATTAATGTTAATGCCACTTTCTAATTTACCTTAAACCCGATGTCTCGGTGAAGAAAGCCTACTCCTAATCACTAGTTTACAATGTCTTGTCTCCCTAGCAATTATTCATGCATTACATTCGCATATAAGCTTAAAGGCAACCGATCTTCCTATTCCTATGTCTAGGTAATATTTCTTCCGACAGAATTTCACTAGTTCTAGATTTACCTATATATGTCCATATAGATAAGATCAGGATCATACCAAATGGTGTGTCCTCTAACATAGTTCATATATTCCTCCGTGGGATAATCACCCAACCGCCTTGCATTGGTGTAGAAATCTTTTATTACTGCTATGTTAGCTGGTGCAGGATAAGTGGCTAGTCTCTCCCAATTCCTGTTCTCTAATTGCTCTCCAAACTGTGGAGCAAAATCAAGTATCAACCCAGCCTTCCTTTCCATCAGTAGCCTTCTATCTTGGACAATATTGAAATGACGCTCATGCTTGCGGGAAAGGAACTTGTTGGAATAGGAGTGTTCTGGTTCCTTATCCTTCCTCTTGGATCCTATAGTCTTGATTCTTTTGCCCGATGAGGAGGCCATCCCTACATCAAACACAATTCACAAAACCACAAGACACATTGTTAACCATTAGTAAACCATAAACAACTCCTTAAAACCATTCCTCTCACTGTTGAGGGCAAACAGAACCCCTTAACGCAACCTGTATAGAGAATTAGCAAGAAAAACAAGCTCAAACACCATTCTGTAGGAATTGCGCTATGGGGAAATTTCTACTAAGCGACGTTTCTGCAGATTTTTCAAAATCACCCAAAAATGCTTCTAATCTCCACCCATATGCATTCTTCCTAGTTCCAGACCCAAATCAAGCAATTTAATCGATCCAAACTGTGATTAATTCATCTAATCATGCATAAAAACCAAAATCCCTCAAGAATCATGCTTAGACAACCATGTTCATACCAATTCATGCTTTCAAAAACCCTAGAATGTAAAATGCTTGTACTTACTTGGGTGGAGATGTTGAATATGTGTAGAATGCTCTAGGAATGTGCAAAAATCAGCCCCTAACAACAATGCTCTCCCACAACCCCAAACTTGGATAGAAACTTGATGCAAAAGTGGTTTAAAGAGAGATTTTATGAAGGGGGAAGAAGGGAAAAGTAGAAAGAACTCTTTGGAGAGTGCTTGAGAGTGTGTGGGAAGAGGAAGATCTGAAAATGGAGGCCAAGACGTACCCTAGAGTATAAAAATGACCTAATGGGCCAAATCCCGTTGAGCCCAATTAAAACAAGACCAGTCAGCAAAACTGTAGCGTTCGCGCTTAGCAGTAATTACCGTTGAGCGGTATTCGCGACACCAAGTCTCCTCCTTCCTATCTTGCCCTAGGTGTCCTTTACCAATGCCTTTCACTTACCCAATGCATTTAGTCTCTCACATCCCTCAAACATTCAATCCCTATAATGCAACTAAAGCAGAATCAAAACAAACAAACAAAGATAAATTCAATGAACTGAGTTGTCTCCCAAGTAGCACTTGTTTAACGTCATGAGCCTGACCCAAAATCCTCCAGCTCCCTTCAGTTGGCAAATCTTTCTTACCAACACCCATCAGTAGGTGTAAACAAACATAGTATCCTTTAGTAGATACTCTTTCACCTAACATCCATCAGTAGATGTAAACCCTGTAACAAACTCATAACAAAACTAAAATACCAAAAGTTCACAATTACATCACCAAATAAAAATTAAAGTTCTTAAATCAACTGGGTTGCCTCCCAGGAAGCGCTCTTTTAACATCATTAGCTTGACCCAATAAAGCTCAAGTTCCATCTTCAATGTTGGTGTTCTCCTTTCTGGATATTCTCTTTTTTTTTCTTCTTTTTGCTGAATTTCTTCAGGAATTTGATAAAACTAGGAACCTATTTCAATGTCTCAATCATAGGAACTTTAATCTCTAATTTCTTGAAGATTTCCATAAAGCGCTCAAATTCCTTCTCCTTCCTATGATACTTCTTTGGATGAGGAAGAGGTTTTTCATATGATTCTTTCTTTTCTTCTCTCGACCTCTTTTTCTTTTCTCTCACTTTCTTTTTTCCTTCTCTTTTTCCACTCACTTTCTTCATCTTCACACAAATTTTCTTTCTCTTTTCTCTCTCAACCACTTCTCTTTCTTTCTCTACATCTTTATCTTTTTCTCTCAACTCTTCCTTTTCTTTTCTCTCTATCTTTTTCTCATCTAAAGTCTTGTCACCTCCAGTGATAATGGCTTGACATTCCTCCCTCGGGTTAACTTTAGTATCAACCCCAAAATCTTCCAATCTCTCAATTACGTGACCAATCTGCATCTCCATCCTTTTGAATGTTGCTTGAATGCTTTTTTGAGTGGAGATGGACTCTTGCATAAATTATTGAAGGGCGTCATCCATCTTTGCCATTCTTTCTGATAGAGACCTTTGTTGTTGCCATTGTTGTGTTGGTAGTCTCTCAAATTGTTCGGCAGCTTGCCCAAATTGACTTTGATCCATGCTTGAGTTAGATTCCCTCCAGTGGTTGAGATTACCTTGCTAGAATTGAGTGCCCATATAGTTAAAAAGATAAAAAGATAAAAAGATGAAAAGATGAAAAGATAAAACAAAAAGATAAAAAGATAACAATAAAGTCAAAGCTAATCAATAATCACACAAATAGAATAGTTAAACCACGAGTCCCCAACAACAGCGCCAAAAACTTGTTAACACTCGGAAAGTGTACCGAATCGTATCAAGTAATAATAAAATGGTAAGACTAAGTAACGTTTCCCAAAGGACTCATGACCTAGACAGTTATGTGATTTCTTGATTAAATTAGGCTTGTGAACAAAATCATTGTGGTTGAATTGTGAAAAATAAACATGAATGCAAGTTTTGATCAATTGGATTGAAAGATGCAAAAGTGATTGATGTAAAATAGGGAATGATGATGTTGTTGGGGTTTCTGACTTATCCTATCCACTCTCATGTATTCATGAATTCATCTTTCTTCATTAATGTTAATGGCACTTTCTAATTTACCTTAAATCCGATGTCTCGCTGAATAAAGCCTACTCCTAATCACTAATTTAAAATGTCTTGTCTCCCTAGCAATTATTCATGCAATACATTCGCACAGAAGCTTCAAGGCAACCGATCCTACTATTCCTATGTCTAGGAAATATTACTATTGGGAGAATTTCTTCATGTCTAGATTTATCTATATGTGTCCATACAAATAACATCAATGATCATGCAATTGAATGAGTTAAACAAAGCATGCATATAGTATAGAATAAAAATCCTAGCAATTAATGAAAGAAATCATATGGATTAAAGAACCAATTCAATACATGAGAGTTTCAAAGAATTACATTGATTCCCCAACAACAATGAAGGTTTAGTTCACCATAATCATGGTGAAACTAGATGAAAAATAATGAAAGAATGAAAGATAGAACCCTAGAATTTGAAGAGTAGAGCTTGAGCATCCAAAATCCTCCTCCAAGGGGTGAAGAAAGTGTGATTTTGCTTGGTTCTGCCAAAAGATCCTAACCCTAGGCGACTAAAACCTTATTTAGACTCCTATAGATTACAGAAAAGTGGCCCAATGCCCATTAAAATGGCGCTCAGCGGTATTTTTCGTTGAGCGGTACTTGTGGCTCTTCTTTTATGCACTTTTTCTTCCTTTTCTGACTCCAACTTATGGCTACTTCATTTATTCCATTCAATTCATCTTAAAACCTGCAAAAACAAGGAGAACCAAGCATAAAACCCATCCAACTCTCTTATTTCTAAAACATAAGCAAAAGCATGATTACAAGCTAGTTTCTAAGTCATAAAGGTTGTCTTTAAGGTCAAAATTAAGTCTAAAAATAATAGTTTTTCAACTGTTATCAGGATGCTGCACCCTTTCAGATGAGAGACATGTATATGTCTCTAATGGAGTCTAGGATGGAGGCTCTTTATAGACAGGAATAGGCTTTGCTGATGAACCTGACTTCAGCCTTTCCTAAGAGACAGTTTATGTCTCAGGAAGAATTCCAGGCTTATGTTGCATGGCCTGCAAATCCAGCTCAGGAGATAACGGTTGAAAATATCGTTATCTGTGATGAAAATATCGTTTTCTGTTAAGTTGTGTGAATAAGAGAGCTGAGCTTGAATTTGATGATTTTATGACCTTTGGGAGAACCATACTTGGTCTTACCAGGTTTATTACTTGATACGATTCGGTTACACTTGCCGAGGGTCTAAAAAGTTCTTGACTCCGTTTTCGGGGATTAAAGATTTGTTCACCAAACATGAGGACGAAGTAAACATTTAAGCCTTTATACTTAACTTTGATAATCAATCAACCCTTTTTGACTTAGAAACTTGCTTTAACTCATGTTTTTGCTTTAGTTTTGTGAATAAGAGAGTTGAAGGTGAATTTAATGGTTTTGTGCTAGATTCCTTTGATTTTGTAGGTTATTGGATTTATTTGAAAGAAGAGTTAAAGTACCAAATGGTTGGAATGTAGAAAAGTCAATCAGAAACAGAAAAGTCAACTAGTCAACCCAAAAAGTCAACCAGTCAACCAGAAAAGTCAATCAGTCAACCAGAATGCAGAAAAGTCAACTACAGTGCAGAAAAAGTTGCACTGAGCGGCAGTTTTGAAGTGCTGAAATCACCGCTGAGCGCCAAATTCCTCTAAGCACCATTTAAGTGGGCTTGAACCTATTTTCTGTTATTCTTATGGGCTTGGACCTATTTTCTGTTATTTTTATGTTCTATTTAAGGACTTGCACGTCCTAGGTTTTGTATCTTTTGATGGTTTGAGCACAGAAACACACTTTTCATCCCTTGGGGGTAGATTTGGGGATGGTGACAGCTCTCCTCTTCTCTTTCTCGGGTTTTTCTATATCTTTCATTCTTTCATTCCATTGTTCATCTAGTTTTTCCATGACGATGGAGAACTAAAGCTTATTTGTTGTTCGGAAATATGTAACCTCTTAAACTCTCTTGTATTTGAATTGATTCTTATTATTGATATATGCTTCTTTCATTAATTTTTAGAGATATTCTTCTTTGCTCAAATGCTTGTGATGTTTGATTCATGTATGGCATAAATCTTATTATTTGTAAGTATCAGGAGATTTCGTACTCCTAGGGTTGGACAATTTGGGGATGTGACAACTCTTCTCTTCTCTCCTTAGGATTGTTATTGAGAAATATCTTGCAAATCACGATCTGGGGAATTCTCCCAATAATAGTATAAACCTAGACATAGGAATATGATGGTTGGTTTCCTTTAAGCTTCTGTGCGACATAATGCATGAATAATTGTTAGGGAGACAAGACATTGTAAACTAGTGATTGTGAGTAGGCTTTCTTCATCGAGACATCGGGTTTAAGGTAAATTAGAAAGTGGCATTAACATTAATGAAGAAGATGAATTCATATATGTATGAGAGGAAATTAGGTGAAATCTAAACCCAACAACAATATCATCAACTTCATCCATTCATTCTTGTGTTTAGCCTCAATTGATCAAATTGCATTCATGTTTATTTTATTGCATTTGCATCCAAAAAGTCCCAAAATTTGTTCTTTAGAGTCTTAATTAGTTGAGTAATAACATAATTGTTTAGTGTCGTGAGTCTCTTGGGAAACAATACTTGGTCTTACCAATTATATTACTTGATACGATTCAGTTACACTTGCCGAGTTCTTAACAAGTTTTTTACTCCGGTTTCGGGAATTAAAAGTTTGTTTATCAACATCCCTCTATGATTACACATTTATGTGAGCTAGCTGGGGTGAATATCTCTGCTCCACCATTTGACAGGCCTAGGAAAGCTATTAATGAGGCCTATTACAGACAGTATTATGGAGGTGATGAGGCAGCTCAGCCAGTACCACCATGCCATCCTCGCAGAGGAAGAGGACCACCATAGGGCCAGGCATCTGTAGAGACTCAGGAGGTAGAGCCATTTCAGATGAGGGACATGTATATGTCTCTTATAGATGATAGGATGCAGTCCATCCACAGAGGGCAGGTTGCCACAACAGAGATGATTATTGGATTGTATGATACACCCCCAGCACATAGGTGGACCATGGATGAGTTTCATAATGTGGTGGCATGGCCAAAGGAGCAAGCTTAGGGCAACAGAGCTGGAGCAGCTGAAGCTTCAGCTATGGATGACGAGGATGATGAAGATGCTTTTTGAAGATGCTGAGGATGATGAACAAGAGGAAGATATAGATGACAAATGGGTTGATGAAGAGTTGAGGTAGCATCTACTGATGGATGTTATCGCCTCTAGAGCAGGATTTGTTATCTTTTGTTTTGTACTGTTGAACTTATTTTCTTCTTTTTTTACAATAGAGTTTGATGTACTCAGTTTGAAAGTTTATCTGCTATGATGGTTTGCTTGTGATTTTTGCATGATGAGTATTGCTTGATAATGCTTGGATAATGATTGATGTTGAGATTGCGCACTTTATATGCTTATATGCAAGTGGTGGTTCATGAGCTATGTGAACAAATGCATAATGCTGTGATTGTGATGATGATGCTAAGCAGGATGTGTATGTGGAATGTTGAATGAGCGTATATGTGAGGTTTTGAACTCCAATTTTTTTTGGAATGAATGTTATTACTTTGAAAGCATGAATGACTTTGCTGAGGTTTCTATGATTGAATCACTTGCTTGTATGTGTCATATGATCAAGGTTATCTGTTGTTACCCTTTATTAGCCAAATGTATGATTTTAGCCCAATAAAAGATAGCACAATGTGTTCTATCCTTTGAATCCTTAGCTTTGAACATGATAGAAAACCCTTTTTGAAAAGCTTTACCTTGAGTTGAGTTGAAGATATCTTGTGGTATTGATAAATGTTCAAGTTTGGGGTTGTTGGGTGATTTAAAAAGGGGAATATGAAAAACATTGAGCTAAGTATGTGAAAAGTAAAAGAAAAAGGAAAAGAGAAGAAAGAAAAAGTAAGGCTCAATGCAAAAGAAAGTTGGCAAGAAGGAATAATGGTTGTGTTTAGATGATTTACTTAACTCAAGGATTTTATGATCTAGAAAAACCAATTTTCTTGTTAGCCCAGCCACATTATAAGCCATAGAAAAGTCCTTGTGATGATACTTGCTTGTGAATGTGTTTGATTATGGTTAAATGAAAGGCAAAGTTAATTCATGTGATATTGTGATAGTAGAGTGAAGGAGTGACCTCTTATACACTTGTGTGTTTAAGTGAAACATTGTATCTAGCAAGGAAAGATTCCATGAGCACATGTTTACATCTATGCTTAGTTGATTGATCATTCATGAGAGTAGCATTTGTTGAATATTATGTGATTATGTGAACAATAAAGCATGTGTGCATCTTGACTGAATTTTTGTTGAGTTGATTTGAGTAATTACTTATCTTGAAATAAGGAGTTTTGAATGTGGTGAACCATTGTATGGATTGGTGGAGGATTGAGTTACACTTTGTTTGCTTGAGGACAAGCAAAGTTCTAAGTTTGGGGCTGTGATAACAGTTGAAAAACTGTTATTTTTAGACTTAATTTTGACCTTAAAGACAACCTTTATGACTTAGAAACTAGCTTGTAATCATGTTTTTGCTTATGTTTTGGAAATAAGAGAGTTGGATGGGTTTTATGCTTGGTTTTCCTTATTTTTGCAAGTTTTAAGATGAATTGAATGGAAGAAGTGAAGTAGCCATAAGTTGGAGTCAGAAAAGAAAGAAAAAGTGCATAAAAGAAGAGTCACAAGTACCGCTGAGCGGCACTTTGAAGTCCCGTAGTCACCGTTGAGGGGCAAAACTCCAACTGAGCGTCAAATAGAAGAATCACACTTACCGCTGAGCGCCATTTAAATGGGCCTTGGGCCACTTTTCTGTAATCTGTAGGAATCCTAGAATTTGATACATGAGAGTTTAAAATGATTACATCATTTCCCCAACAATAATGGAGGTTTAGTTCACCATAAACATGGTGAAACTAGATGAAAATAATGAAAAGAACGAAAGATAGAACCCTAGAATTTGAAGAAAGGAGCTTCTGCCTTCGAGGGGTGAAAAGGTGGGATTTCGCCTCTTTCTGTCCAAAGATACCAATCCTAGGTCGACTATACCCTTATATAGTTTATTAAAAATTACAGAAAATAGGCCCAAGCCCAATTAAATGGCGCTCAACGGCACTTTTGATGCTCAACGGTAACTGCGACTCTTCAAGATGACGCTCAGCTGTAGTTTTGGCCCTAAGCGGTGACTGCGGTGCTTCAGAATGCCGCTCAGCGGTAAAAGCTACGCTCAGCGGTAAAAGCTGCGCTCAGCGGTAAAAGCTGCGCTCAGCGGTAAAAGCTGCGCTCAGCGGTGACTGCAGTTCTTCTTTTATGCACTTTTACTTCCTTTTTTGAGTCCAACTCCTTACTACTTCAACTTCTTTCATCTAATTCGTTTTAATTCCTTCCAAAACAAGGAAAACCAAACATAAAACCCATCCAACTCTCTTATTTCCAAAACTTAAGCAAAAACATGATTCCAAGCTAGTTTCTAAGTCATAAAGGTTGTTTTAATATCAAAATTAAGCATAAAAATAACGGTTTTTCAACCGTTATCAATCTCTAGCTGGAACAACACAACAACACAGTCTTCTATTCTCTGAAGGCGGATCTGGAGGCGGCAGCTTCCTCTTCTACTTTTAGGCTTTTACTATCTCATGCTTTTCCATTATTCATCTAGTTTCTCCATGTCTATGGGAAACTAAACTCTGTTTGTTATTGGGGAATGATGTAACCTTGTGAACTCTCATGTATTTGAATTGATTCTTAATCATATATGCTTTTTTTCATTAATTGTTAGGGAATTCATCTGTTTCAATGCTTGCTCTATTTAACTCATTTAATAGCATGATTTATGAATTGCATGAGTGTTGGGAGGTTCCTTACAATTCAGGTTCTTGTTGAATTCTCCCAAGGGTAATATTTCTCATCGATGAGGGTATTAGTACTTGGTCGTCTTAAGCTCTTGAGCTTCAGACTTAATTTTCTAGGAACGCTAAGAATTGCACGAACTAGGAATTAAGGCTGGTTTATTGCGCCGAGGGATCGAATTCTAAGTAATTTAGTGAGTGATGTTAACATTATTGTAAAAAGAAGAATTCTTATATACATGAGACTAAACTTGGTGAAATTAAACCCTAACAGCATAATCATCTCATTTTATAAACAACCTCTGTTCCTCATTGTGTTCTCTGTTATTGATCAGTTACATTCATATTTAATTTTATGTCTTTGGATTTGAAACCAACAATCTTGTTTTATTTAAGTCTTAATTAATTGAGTTATCACACAACTGTCTAGTGCCAAGAGTCTTCAGGGATACTGTTAACCTTCGGCAAGTGTAACTGAATCGTATCAAATAATAATAAATGGTAAGACCAAGTTTCGTTTCCCAAAGGACTCACGGCCTAAACAGTTATGTGATTTGTTGATTAAATTAAACTTGTGAACAAAGTCCTGTAGATTTCAATGCAAATACTAAAAAGTAAATATGAATGCATGTATTGATCAATTGAACAAAAGAAGCAAATCGTGATTGAAATATATGGAATCATGATGTTGTTGGGGGTTTTCAATTCATCCTATCCACTTTCATGTATTCAAGAATTCATCTTTCTTCATTAATGTTAATGTTACTTTCTAATTTACCTTAAACCCAATATCTTGGTGAAGAAAGCCTACTCCTAATCACTAGTTTACAATGTCTTGTCTCCCTAACAATTATTCATGCATTACATTCGCACAGAAGCTTAAAGGCAACCAATCCTCTTATCCCTATGTCTCGGCAATATTACTATTGGGAGAATTTCTTCATGTCTAGATTTATCTATATGTGTCCATACAAATAACATCAATGATCATGCAATTGAATGAGTTAAACAAAGCATGCATATAGTATAGAAGAAAAACCCTAACCATTAATGAAAGAAAGCATATGGATTAAAGAACCAATTCAATACATGAGAGTTTCAAATTACATTGATTCCCCAAAAACAATGAAGGTTTAGTTCACCATAATCATGGTGAAACTAGATGAAAAATAATGAAAGAATGAAAGATAGAACCCTAGAATTTGAAGAGTGGAGCTTGAGCATCCAAAATACTCCTCCAAGGGGTGAAGAAAGTGTGATTTTTCTTGGTTCTGCCAAAAGATCCTAACCCTAGGCGACTAAAACCTTATATAGACTCCTTCAAATTACAGAAAAGTGGCCCAAGACCCATTAAAATGGCGCTTAGCGGTAATTACCGCTCAGTGGTAAGTGCGGTTCTTCTATTTGACGCTCAGCTACAATTTTGCCCCTCAACGGTAATTTTCGCCGAGCGATACTTGCGGCTCTTCTTTTTTGCATTTTTTCTTCCTTTTCTGACTCTAACTTATGGCTACTTCACTTCTTCCATTCAATTCATCTTAAAACCTGCAAAAACAAGGAAAACCAAGCATAAAACCCATCCAACTCTTTTATTTCTAAAACATAAGCAAAAACATTATTACAAGCTAGTTTCTAAGTCATAAAGGTTGTCTTTAAGGTCAAAATTAAGTCTAAAAATAATAGTTTTTCAACTGTTATCAGGATGCTGCACCCTTCTAGATGAGAGACATGTATATGTCTCTAATGGAGTCTAGGATGAAGGCTCTTTATAGAGGGGAACAGACTTTGCTGATGAACTTGACTTCAGCCTTTCCTAAGAGACAGTTTATGTCTCAGGAAGAATTTTAGGCTTATGTTGCATGGCCTGCAAATCTAGCTCAGGTGATAACAATTGAAAATACCGTTATCTTTGATGTAATTTTAATACTAAATGCATCTTTTTCTGCTTAGAAACTTGCTTGGAATCATGTTTTTCTGTTAAGTTGTGTGAATAAGAGAGTTGAGGTTGAATTTGATGATTTTATGACTAATTCTGTTTATTTTGATAGGAAATGAGTTAATATGGAAAGCAGGGATAAAGTGATAAGGGGATAGAGTTGAGAAAGGTCTAGAAAAAGTACCAGAAGGAAAGAAACTTGAGGCTTGGGCGCCCTTTTTTTATGCTTGAGCGCAGCAAACCACCGCTCGCCGCCCGGGCACCCCTTTTTGGGCGCTTGAGCGCCAACTGCACAAAGCTTGGGCATCCTCTAGAAGGCTTAAGCGCAGGAAGTGCCGCTCACCGCTTGGGTGCCCCATTTTAGGGGCGCTTGAGCGTTGGATGTAGAAGGCTTGGATGTCCTCTGGAAGGCTTAAGCACAGGACGTGTCGCTCATCGCCTGGGCACCCCTTTTAGAGGCGCTTGAGCGCCGGATATAGAAGGCTTGGGCGACCTCTATGAGGCTTGAGCATGGAAGATCACCGCTCGCCGCCCGGGCGCCGAGGACTCGGGCCTAGGCTTTGGTTCTATTCTGCTTCTATTCTATTTAAAGGACCTAGGCGTCCTAGGTTTTTCATCTCTAGCTGGAGTAGCACAATAGCACACTCTTCCACTCTCTCAAGGCGGATTTGGATGCGAAAGTGTCCTTCCTCTACTTTTAGGGTTTTGCTATCTCATGCTTTTCCATTATTCATCTAGTTTTTCCATGTCTATGGGGAACTAAACGCTATTTGATGTTTGGGAATGATGTAACCTTGTGAACTCTCATGTATTTGAATTGATTCTTAATTCCATATGCGTTTTCATTAATTGTTAGAGTAATTCATCTGTGCTTATTACATGCTTTGCTTAACTCATTCATCGCATGATTTATGAATTGCATGAGTGTCGGGAGGTTCCTTACAATTTAGGTTCTTGTTCAATTTTCCCAAGAGTAATATTTCTCAGGGATGAGGGTATGAGTCTTGGTCGTCTTAAGCTCTTGATCTTCACATTTAATTGTTAGGAATGCTAGGAATTGCATGAACTGGTTGTTAAGGACAGGCTTATTCATCGAGGGATCGCGTTTAGGTGATTTAGTGAGTGATGATAACATTAATGCATAAAGAAGAACTCTTAAATACATGAGAGGGAACTTGGTGAAATCTAACCCCAACAACATACTCATCTCATTATAAACAACATCCGTTCATCTTTGTGTTACTCTGCTATTGATCAAACTGCATTCATATTTAATTTTCTGTCTTTGCATCTTAAACCAATGATCTCATTTTATTTAAGTCTTAATTAATCGAGTCATCACACGACTGTTTAGTGCCGAGAGTCTTCTGGGATACGATACTTGGTCTTACCATTTTATATTACTTGTGCGATTTGGTACACTTGTCAATCCATCAACATCAGGCTAGCAGAGGAGAGGGTACATTTGGAGCCACAACTATGGAGGAGGATGCTGATGAAGAAGAAGAGGAGGAAGAGGAGGAAGAGGAAGATGAAGAAGAAGAGGATGACGATGATGATGATGAGTCTGATGACAACAGGGGTTGATCTGCTAGAGAGCATCTACTAATGAATGCAGGACTTGACGAGGAGCATCTACTGATGGATGTTGGATATAGAGAGTAGCATCTACTATTCTAACAGGATTTCTTTTTAGCTTTACTATTATGCATTTGTGAACATTGAAGTTGGTTAATATGTACTTGGCCTAATGAGATATGTTTGGATGGTTTGGTTATAAGGTGTTTGTGATGAGTAATTGTTATCTTGTGCTGCTTTATTGCGTGATTGATGTTGAGATGATGCATGGTCAAGTCTTATACACATTTGGTTGCTCATGATTGTTAGAAACTGATGCATGATGTTAATTGTGATTAATGTGTTGGGTAGGATGTTATCAAATTGTGGAACTTGATTTAGCCTATGAGAGATTGGGCTCTAGAGTTTTTGATTGATTGAATGTTATTGCTTTGGAAGCATGATTGATTTTGCCTAATTTTGTGTGATTGAACCATTTGCTTGCTTGTTACACATGATCAAGGCCATGTTTTCTTTTCCCTTAGAGTTAATGTCAATAGGTGAACCCATCAAAGAACAATGTTTCTCTTTATCCTTTGAACCTTGAGCTTAAAGTTGAAAGTTGAAAAACCCTTAGTGAAATCCTTACCTTGAGTTGAGTAGAGTATGTGTATGTGGTAATGGAGAATGGTTCAAGTTTGGGGTTGTGAGAAACCGGAAAGAACTTTGTGAAATTCATTAAAGAGCATTGAGCTAAAGTAAAAAGCAAAAGAAAAGAAAAGAAAAAAAGAAAAGGTTAAGCTCGATGCAAGTAAAGTTGGGAATAAGTTAAAAATTGGTTTTTCACAAAAAAGAAGAAAGAAAGTTGAGTTTTTATTTGAATAAACGAAGTACGCACTCTTTTAACTCAGGGATTTTGTTGTCTAGAAAAACCACTTTTCTTCTTAGCCTGGCCTCAATATAAGCCTTGAAAAGCCCTTCTGATGATAACTTGCTTGTAAGTGTGTTTGATATGTGGTTAAATGAAAGGCAAAGTTGATTCATGTGCCATTGTGATATTAGAGTGTAAGAGTGTCACCTCATTATATACTTTTGAGTGCTTGAGTGAAACAGTGTCTTTGGAGAGGAATAGTTCCATGCATCATAGGATAACTTTCTTGCTTGATTGTTGATCATTCATAAGTTTGCATCTGTGTTGTGATTAGAGGAGCACCATAGTTGAAATTCATTGACCAATTCATAAATATATCTTGACTGACATTTGTATGATAAGCATTAATGAGTCACAATTCTTCATTATACACTCATCTTTCCGCACCATATCTTGTTAGTGAATTGTGTTTAATTTTCCATTTTTATCTCGTTTTCACTATTTAGGCTTAATTTCAATAATAATTCTTATTTTAATTAATTTGAATTATTTGAGCTTAATTATTTCAATTATAAATTGTAGGACAATCACTTTTAAAAAGTTGAGAAAAGGTTTGAACGTAATGCCAGAACCAAACGGTTAGGGTCTGTATGACCGAACGATCTGACCATAATCTTGACCGAACGGTCTGTCAAAGATGTGACTGAACGGCCTGTCAAAGTCTGCACCAAACGAGCTGAGAGCCTTGCTGGAAGCCTCCACCAAATGGTCAGCTACCAACTGAGCATTGTTGAACAGAATTGTCGAGCTTCATAGAACCGAACGGCAAAAACCTGTTGTCTGAGAGTGGATGATCGAACGGTCTGCTACTTGACCGAACGGCCTTGTAAAGACTGCACTACACACCAGCCTTCAAACCATTGTTGACCGAACGGTGGGAGCCTTTAATGACCGAACGGTCTTATGAGATGACTAGAGAACTCAACAGCAGCAGTATTGGAAGCACATTTTGGGACTTCAAAAGGGTGGCCACGTCGAACTTTAGCGCTTTGGGCCCAATTTTTAGGTCATTTTTTGTAGAACAGGCCATTAGAAGGGCAGTTTTGTCTTTTGGGGTCTATATACCGCAAAATCACTTGTTCTTAGGGAGCATCTTCTTCCTCCTCCCCCTTTGGGGAGGTTTAAGTTTTGTCTTCATTCCATTTCCATGTATTAAACTCCTTTTACATTGCAATTTAAGAGTTGAAATCGTTCCTGCATTTACTGTTCACTTTTTTTCTCGTCTCTAATGGTTGCATTTTTACTCTTCATCATCATCTTCGCTACTGTTCTACATTTCTGGTTTTGCATTTTTACTGTTCACTTCGTTATCATTTGCGTTTCTGGATTTGAGTTTTGTGTTTGAGTTTGTTTGGTGCATTTTAATTCATGCAAGTTCGTTTCTGCCAAAGCGTTTACTGTTCCAAGGTTTTGTTTCTGCAACCTTATTCTGCTGCTTTTCGATTCTGCACGTTCACTGTTCTGCTTTTACTACACACCGTTCGGTTTTTATTGATACCGTTTGGTCTCTAACATGTGACACTGTTAGAGACCGTTCGGCTTGTCTTCATCTATTCCTATTTAGTTTTACATTCCCTGTTGTCTTCATACAGTTCGGTCACCTAACACCGTTCAGCCTTTCCTGTATTGTTTATTTACCGTTCAGTTTTTCTCATGTGTACTAGTTACCCTTTAGGGAGGTTTAGGTTTTGTCTTCATTCCATTTCCATGTATTAAACTCCTTTTACATTGCAATTTAAGAGTTGAAATCGTTCCTGCATTTACTGTTCACTTTCTTTCTCGTCTCTAATGGTTGCATTTTTACTCTTCATCATCATCTTCGCTACTGTTCTACATTTCTGGTTTCGCATTTTTACTGTTCACTTCGTTATCATTTGCGTTTCTAGATTTGAGTTTTGTGTTTGAGTTTGTTTGGTGCATTTTAATTCATGCAAGTTCGTTTCTTCCAAAGCGTTTACTGTTCCAGCGTTTTGTTTCTGCAACCTTATTCTGCTGCTTTTCGATTCTGCATGTTCACTGTTCTGCTTTTACTACACACCGTTCGGTTTTTATTGATACCGTTTGGTCTCTAACATGTGACACTGTTAGAGACTGTTCGGCTTTTCTTCATCTATTCCTATTTAGTTTTACATTGCCTGTTGTCTTCATATCGTTCGGTCACCTAACACCGTTCAGCCTTTCCTGTATTGTTTATTTACCGTTCAGTTTTTCTCATGTGTACTAGTTACATTTGCTTGTTGTAGCTTACCGTTCGGTCTCTAACTTCACTACAAGAGTTAGTTCGAAATTTTCTTTGTTCTGATTTATATTATCGTTGCTCTCTCAGTGACGTTCGGTTTGTGCTTGTTTTGTTCATCATTTCCTTGTGCGTTTACTTTTATAGTTTGGTCTTTATTGTGGAATCGACCGTTCGGTCTCCTTGTCAGGACGTTCGGTCTTGTGAATAGGATTGTTCGGCTCTGTGAAGAACATTGTTCAGCTTTACTGTTTTGCACATTTATTTTAATGCTTACGGTTCTGTTTAGTTATGTTTAATTTCCAGTTTAATTTTCCTTGCCAAAACACTTTCAAACCCCCCCCCCCCCCACTGCGTGTTTGACCTAAGTCTCAAACCACATTTGGTCCTTGAGAGACGACCTAGGAGTCACTTCCTAGCACTATACTGCATTCTTTAATGCACATCAAATTTGATGGGCCGAGAGAGCCGCATCAAGCATATATGAGTGATTACTTGTCTTGGAAGAAAGTGTTTTGTGATATGCTGAACCATTGAAGTATTGTTTAGGCTGAGTCATATTTTGTTTTGCTTGAGGACAAACAAAGTTTCAAGTTTAAGGTTGTGATAATGGTTAATTTCACTGTTATTTGAGAGTAAATTTTGATAACAAATGAACCCTTTTTGACTTAGAAACTTGCTTGCTTGCCTGTTTTTAGTTTATTTTGATGAATAAGAGAGTTGAGGTTATAGTTTAAGATTTTATCACTAAATTCCACTGATTTTGTAGGAAACTGGGATGAATTGGAAGAGGAGTTAAATTTCAAGAAATTGGAACTCATAAAGGATAGAAAGAGCACCAGAAGAGAAGGTTGGTAAAGGTCGCAGTCACGCTTTGGGGATGATGTAACCTTGTGAACTCTAATGTATTTGAATTGATTCCAATATTTTTATGCTTCTTTCATTAATTGCTAGGGTTATTCTTCTTTGCTCAATGCTTGTTATGTTTAACTCATTCATGGCATGATTATTGGTTTTCGTGATATGGACACATACAGGGAAACCTAGATCTAGAGAATTTTCTCCCAAAAGCAGTATTGCCTAGACATAGGGATATGAGTTTTGGCTATCTTAAGTTTCTAAGCGTAATGCAGAATTAATTGCTAGTGATACAAGACATTGTGATCTAGTAATTAAGGATAGGCTTTCTTCGCCGAGACATCGGATTTTAAGTAATTTAGAAAGTGATATTAACATTAATGAACAAGATGAATTCATATATGCATGAGAGTAAACTAGGTGAAATCTAAACCCCAACAACATATTCATATCATATTTTCAATATCATCCATTCATCTTTGTGCTTTCTTCAATTGATAAAAAGTGCATGCATATTTACTTTCTTGTTTTGCATTCAAAATCCTAAATTGTTATTAAAAAGTCTTAATTAGTTGAGTAATCACATGACTGTTTAGTGTCGTGAGTCTCTTGGAAAACGATACTTGGTCTTACCATTTATTAGTACTTGATACGATTCGGTACACTTGTCGACATATTAATAGAAGCTAAAAGAGAAACGGAGGAGAAAGAAAAGAAAGAGAAAGAAGAAAATGAGAGAAGAGAAAGGGAAGAGAAAGAAAACAAAGAGAAAGAAGAAAATGAGAGAAGAGAGAGGGAGGAGAAAGAAAAGATAGAGAAAAGAGATTGAGAGGAGGGAAAAGGCTAAGGAAGAACTCCTACTCAAAGAAGAACTCCCACTCAAAGAAGAAGTATTACTCAAGGCACCTCCTACTTTCCCAATCATAATTGAGTCAAGAATTCTACAGGGAGTTTTCCAAACTTTGAACTCTTATCCTTTCATTAATGATTCTCATTTCTTTGTTTCACCCTAAAGTTTTGAATGTCTTTTACCTTCAATTTTTTTGAGAGATGGAACATTTCTTTTGAATGTCCTCCCAAAAGAACATTGCTTTTAAAAGATCAATGTAAGACCCATATAAATAAAATGATTTCTTACCTTAAGTATTTTATTTTGTGGTATTATATAATAAATTGTGATGAAAAACAATGTTGAGAAATAATTAAGGAAGGGAAGAAAATTAAATTAATATTGGTTTCATAGTAAATTTCGAAAAAGTTGAAAGAGTATTTAAGTATAATTGTTTGCGCTATTATGTCAGCGGATGGAGCCTGGTCTAGTGGTTGATGTGAATGTGCATGGGAGGGTGTGTGTGCTTGGTCTCAAGTTCAGACCCTCCTAAGACCAAAAAGGCTCCTAGCTCTTTTTAATTTCCACCTTGGATGTGGGTCCCACTATGAGTCAATGTTATATTATTTTTTGATGTTGAGGAAGCACTTAGGTTAATGGTTCCATTATTTGATTCTAAGAGGGAACTTTTATTCCCATTACTCCCTCATTTATGTGAATGCTTGGACCATTTCCTTTCTTTTTTCTCCACTTTGCTTGAGTGGGCACATTTTTTTTGGGCACATGTTTTCTAGACTTAGGAGGCTTGTAAGTGACCTTGCGGAGGTTAAAGCTTGGAGAGTGGAGAAGAGACTTTGGAGACCAACCAAGTTGGTGAGAGAAAGGAAGAGCCACCCTTAGGACATAACATAGTGTATGATGAGTAGATGGTAAGGGGTTTAACTTGGGATATAACATAGTGTATGATGAGTAGAAGGTAAGGGGTTTAACTTGGGATATAACATAGTGTATGATGGGTAGAAGGTAACCATATAATGTTGTTGCATCCTTTCTTCCTTATGTTGTTGCATCCTTTCTTCCTTATGTGTTTTCTTTTTTGTTGTAAGTTTTATGAGTTTTGGGTATAACATGAGTTTTGGGTATAACACGCAGAAGCTAAAAATGAACTTTTGCAATTTTTCCCAGATTTATTTGAGACCCTTCCCAAAGTCCAAAATAGTTTTATGAGTAGTCACATTAAAGATAATTGAGTCTAGTTCCCAATAAATCAAGAATCAACTCAATTGGAATTCGGTAGAGAGAGTAATGAGCAAAACAGTCATCAAAAGTCAAAGCTGAGCATAACAGAGCGTGATTGAATTTTCCGATTTTTAATAATTTTACTACAGCTATCCCTGTAGTCCAAAAATTTCGAGTTTTGTGTCCAAAGAAAGATATTTGAGTCTAATTTCCAACAAAGCCTATACCAGAGCATGATTAAATTTTCCGATTCTTAATAATTTTACTGCAGCTAGCCCTGTAGTCCAAAAATTTCGAGTTTTGTGTCCAAAGAAAGATATTTGAGTCTACTTTCCAACAAAGCCAGAATCAACTCAATTGGAGTTCGGTAGAGAGAGTAATGAGCAAAACAGTTATCAAAGGTCAAAGCTGAGTATACCAGAGCGTGATTAAATTTTCCGATTCTTAATAATTTTACTGCAGCTAGCCCTGTAGTCCACAAATTTCGAGTTTTGTGTCCAAAGAAATATATTTGAGTCTAGTTTCCAACAAAGCAAGAATCAACTCAATTGGAGTTCGGTAGAGAGAGTAATAAGCAAAGCAGTCATCAAAGTCAAAGCTGAGCATACCAGAGCGTGATTGAATTTTCTGATTTTTAATAATTTTACTGCAGCTAGTCCTGTAGTCCAAAAATTTCTCGTTTTATATTCAAAGAAAGATATTTGAGTCTACTTTCCAACAAAGCAAAAATCAACTCAATTGGAGTTTGGTAGAGAGAGTAATGAGCAAAACAATCATCAAAGGTCAAAGCTGAGCATACCAGAGCGTGATTAAATTTTCCGATTTTTAATAATTTTACTGCAGCTAGCCCTATAGTCCAAAAATTTCTAGTGTTGTGTACAAAGAAATATATTTGAGTCTAGTTTCCAATAAAAAAGAAATCAACTCATTTGGAGTTATGTACAAAGATTTATCAGTAAAATAACAAGCAAAGGTTAGTGTGGACAACATTCAATTTTACTCATTGGGAGCACTTATCTACACTCTTTGGCCAAGAGTGTGGGGAAGAGGGTATTGAGAATTTTCTTCCATTGTTGGAAGAGGAAAGAATGAATTATGAGAAGGAGAGGAGTGAAAGAGATGTTGGGTGATGATTGTGATGGTAAAATTTTGAGAGCAAGCGTTCTGTCATTTCCTTAGAATTTTTGTCGAATCGATGGTGTTCGTATTGCGATACGATAGTGTGTTGAATCTCTGCGGAGACTGAGGTTCGAGTGTCACCCTTTCCTCCTACATAGGGACTAGAGAGGTCGCCCAATGACTTCGGCTCGTGTGAGTATAGTGCCCGGTGGGTGCGCCTAACCGAAGTTTTTACTTGTAATTCCTTGAGGAGTCGGGGAGATAGGTATGAAGTTGCGATGGAACACGGCTCGAATCGCCCTGTTTTTCAAAACAGGTTTGGTACGACAAAATTCAAGGAAACAACATAAGCTTGAGTAAATGATTGAGTCGTGAGTTTAATACTGTGATGTATTGTAATATTGTGACTTTGATAGTTTGAGTGGTGATGATCTGAGGTATTAATATTATGACTTTGATAGTCCGAGTGGTTATGATCTGAGGTACTAATATTGTGACTTTGATAGTCTGAGTGGTGATGATCTGAGTTATTAATATTGTGACTTTGATAGTCTGAGTGGTGATGATCTGAGTTATGAGTTGAATATTGCGTTGTAATGTGAGATTGTGATTAGGATAATCTAAGTTGTGATATTTTGATATTGAAATTATATGCTATGTTAGGTTCTTCATTACTCACCCTGAAATGTTGTGGTTGTGGTTTCCACCTACGATGATCGTACTTGTACGAGAGTAGATGGCGTTGCAGATGAGGCAGAGATGAAGTAGCACGACGAGAGTTATGGGAAATACTATGGGGAACTTATCATGTTTTAAAGTAATTTTATGTCCTTGAATAATGAATTTGATATTTTCAAGGTTTTAACCTTATGTTGTAAGATACTTAGACTTATGATGGTTTAGTTCCGCGATGTTAATTTATAAAAAAAAAACTGGCGTAAAATTTCGGATTTGTTATTTTCTAGTGGCACTCCGTAAGGGGTGTTACATTTGGTATCAGAGCCAGGTTTCAAAAAAAATCTTTGGGGCTTTTGGGAGGTGAGCTCGACTAGTACGTTGGATTAATTTTGATATTTTTTTTGTGTGGTTATTTTTCCTTGTTTATCTTTTGCATTATAAATGATAAGGATGTCAGGTGCGACACACTCATTTATATCATTGTTGTGTGTTGAGAATCTTGGACTCTTTATGTTTGAACTGGGTGCGAGCTTGTTGTCTCTACTCCAACATCCGGACAAGTTTCAACTAGTTCAATCTGCGTTGGGTGTCCTATCGAGGAGACAGGTCACAAGTCCAGAGTCAACTTGGTGTGCTTACCGCTTAAAGGTCTGGACGTGATCTTGGGGATGGATTGGTTAGCTGATAACCATGTTATGATTGACTGTGGACATTAGAGAGTAGTCTTCCAAGAACCAGAAGCCATTAAAATGTCAACATCAAAGGAAGTTGTACAAGATCTCAAGACTGGAGCTGTTTGCTTTATGTTGGTAGTGAAAGAACAGAAGAAGAGCATAGACGAGCAGATCAGTGGAGTACCAGTAGTCGAGGAATATGTTGATATTTTCCCTGAGGAGGTACCGGGTTTGCCGCCACGTTGTGAAGTGGACTACTTAAAACTCGAAATTTTTGGACAATAGGGCTAGTTGCAGTAAAATTATTAAAATCGGAAATTTAATCTTCCTCTGGTATTCTTAGCTTTGACCTTTGTTGATTGTTTTGTTCATTACTCTCTCTACCAAACTACAATTGAGTTTATTATTGCTTTGCTGGAAACTAGACTCACACATCTTTCTTTGGACACCAAACTCGAAATTTTTGGATAGCAGGGCTAGCTGCAGTAAAATTAATAAAATTGACAATTTAATCACGCTCTGGTATGCTCAGCTTTGACCTTTGATGACTATTTTGCTCATTACTCTCTCTACCAAACTCCAATTGAGTTGATTCTTGCCTTTTTGTAAACTAGACTCAAATATCTTTCTTTGGACATAAAACGCGAAATTTTTGGACTACAGGACTAGCTGCAGTAAAATTATTAAGAATCGGAAAATTCAATCACGCTCTGGTATGCTCAGATTTGACCTTCGATGACTGCTTTGCTCATTACTCTTTATACCGAACTTCAATTGAGTTGATTCTTGCTTTGTTGGAAACTAGACTCAAATATATTTCTTTGAACACAAAACTCGAAATTGTTGGACTACAGTACTAGCTGCAGTAAAATTACTAAGAATCAGAAAATTCAATCACGCTCTGGTATGATCAGCTTTGACCCTTGATGACTATTTTGCTCAATACTCTCTCTATCGAACTTTAATTGAGTTGATTCTTGCTTTGTTGGAAACTAGACTCAAATAGCTTTCTTTGGACACAAAACTCGAAAATTTTGGACTATAGGACTAGCTGCAGTAAAATTATTAAGAATCAAAAAATTCAATCACGCTTTGGTATGCTCAGCTTTGACCTTTGATGACTGTTTTGTTCATTACTCTCTCTACCAAACTCCAATTGAGTTGATTCTTGCTTTGTTGGAAACTAGACTCAAATAGCTTTCTTTGGACACAAAAACGGGAAATTTTGGACTACAGGACTAGCTGCAGTAAAATTATTAAGAATCGGAAAATTCAATCACGCTCTGGTATGCTCAGCTTTGACCTTTGATGACTGTTTTGCTCATTACTCTCTCTACCAAACTCCAATTGAGTTGATTCTTTGCTTTGTTGGAAACTAGACTCAATTATCTTTAATTTGAAGACTCATACGACTATTTTGGACTTCAGGAAGGGTCTCAAATAAATCTAGGAAAAATTGCAAAAGTTCATTTTTAGCTTCTGCGTGTTATACCCAAAACTCATGTTATACCCAAAACTCATAAAACTTACAACCAAAAAGAAAAACACATACTTCAACATGTTAAATTTAATCCCAACACACAAGGAAGAAAGCATGCAACAACATTATATGGTTACCTTCTACCCATCATACACTATGTTATATCCCAAGTTAAACCGCTTACCTTTAGCCTTGAACACTTTAACTTGATCTCTTCCACAACCTTGGTAGAACTCTAGTTTCTTGGAATTCCTCTCTTCTTGCACAGGACAAGACAACCTCCACACTTAGCACACTTAGAATTTTCGAAATACTCTCATTAAGAGCCTTACTCTTCTGTCCAAAACACCCATTTAGCTTTGGAATTAAAGGAAATGATTCCTAGACACAAAAGGACCCATGGATTTGTTATTTAGTAATGATAATTCAATAAAACAATACCCCATACTCCTTTCCAGCCCCAAAACGTGGAGGGAATGTCTGAAAGGGTCCCCAAAATATTCCCACAAAAGGAACTGCAGCCAACCAGCTCACATTGCCTACATTCCAAAAAAAATCATTGCTCACGCAAGTCCCCCAGCAGCACAATTGTTGCAACTCTGACAGTTCGGTTGACCCTCTTACCGAAGTCGAAAATACGTGTATGAGTACTCAAATCGAAGATCTTTGAGTCTACTATCCAATAAAAAAAGAATCAACTAAATTGATATTTTCCACAAAAATTTATAATTAAAATAGTAAACTATGTCAAGTTTGACAGCACTTTATTTTACATTATAACTTAAACTTTTTACAACTAGGTAAGCTCTTGAGGTTCTAGGGTCTTACATAGGAAGTCCCTGGCTCCCGCCTGGACGCCCTTTTTGGGGCACTTAGCACCACTTCCTCGAGTCGCACCACGCCTGCTTGCCTTTTGAGCTGACCCTGAGCGTCATATGATTCGGCACGCCGCCTAGGCGCCCTAAGTGGGGCGTTGAGCGCCAGTTTCATGGGCTTGGACCCGTTTTCTATTATTTATATGTTCTATTTAAGGACTTGGACGTCCTAGGGATTGTATCTTTTGACAGAAGAGGCGCAGAAACACATCATTTGACCTCTCGGAGGCGAATTTGGATGCAGAAGCTCTTATCTTCAACTTCTAGGGTTTTATCTTTCATTCTTTTCCATTATTCATCTAGTTTCACCATGCCAATGGTGAACTGAATTCTATTTGTTGTTTGGGAATGATGTAAACCTTTATAAACTCTCATATATTGAATTGATTCTTAATTATATATGCTTCTTTCATTAATTGTTAGGGTAATTCTTCTTCACTCAATGCTTGCTTTGTTTAACTCATTCATTAGCATGATGTATGATTTGCATGAGTACCGGAAGGTATCTTACAATTCAGGTTCCCATAAGCAGTATTGCTCAAGAATAGGGGTATGAGTTCTGGTTGTCTTAAGCTACTGATCGTAACGGAGAATTAATTGTTAGGGATGCAAGGAATTGTGACCTAGTAATTAAGGATAGGCGTTCTTCGCTTAGGAATCGGGTTTTAAGTATTTTAGATAGTGACATTGACATTAATGAAGAAGTAGAATTCGTATATACATGAGAGAAAACTAGGTGAAATCTAACTCCAACAACATATTCATCCCATAATATCAAATTCATTCGTTCATTTCTACACTTTTGTCCAATTCATCAAGTTGCATGCATATTTACTTTGTTGTATTTGCATTTTAAACCAAATTTTTTTTTCAAGTCTTATTTAATCAAGAAATCACATTTCTGTTTAGGTCGTGAGTCTCTTGGGAAACGATACTTGGTCTTACCATGTTTATTACTTGATACGATTCGGTACACTTGCCGGAGTCTTAACACTTATGCAATGAACAAAGCCATACAACAGTGTTTAACCACACCTAAAAAATGTCAAAAACAAAATACTAAGAACAAACCACTTCACACCATCAAAAATTGACATTTCAATTAATATACTTGATTTACCTATAACATGTAATCCAACAACATAAATGTTGGTTGTACCTTTTCCTTTCTTGAATGTTATGGAAGCAATGCATAAACTATCTATCGAATACTGATAAGCTAAATTACCCCTACTGTACTTACCCATAAACCCTAAGTCATCAATAATGTTAAAAAGAATGAGAAATATTGTTTTGCTACAATTAGGCAATAAAACTCTTAAGATATCCCTAACAAAATATGCAAGCTACAAAAATGTGATAAAGAAAAGTTTTCTTGTTCTTGCAACAAAAATTCATATATCACATTAACATCAACATTTCCAACACCAAAGTAATTCCTACATTCACTAAGTACCTCAACCCCATTTAAATCAATTTTTTCTCCAACTAAACTCAATTCCTTAAATTCTACAATTTTCTCTCCGAAACAAAACTCACCCCTCGAGTCAACCCATCTAACACATAACTCATTCAAGAGACTCCTACTAATCTTAACATTCTCATGCAACTCTAAAAACCATCCAAATGGTGTCCTCTGAATAAAGCTCCTCTGCTTCGGAGTCAATCTTCGATTCAAAGCATCAACTAACTTTATTTTGAAAGAATGTCGTAAACTTATCACATCATAACAAATGCAAAAAGGAAATAATAGAAAAGAAAACGAGAAAGAGAAAAATGAAAAGAGGAAAGGAAAAAGGGGAAAGGAAAAAGACAAAAGGGGACAGTGGAAATACCTTGCTCCCATCACCAAAGTCAGCGAAGTTTTCCATTTTGCAACCCACAACACAAAATAACAGAAAATGGGATAGATGTCTCGCCGGTGAAGGTTGAATCGAAAAAACAAATCACCCCAACGAAGGAGGACTACGACTTGACGCCGATGATTGTGAAAGAAACAAAAAAAAGGGACGTCAGGAGAGGTTGATTCGTCGGAGAAGTCACCTTACATAGAGAGAAAGGAGAGATAATATAGAGATGAAGAAGTAGAGATGGAGAAGGTTTGAAACGAAAATTAAAAAGGGGAAAGGAAGAGCGAGTTTTGAAACGAAAATGAAAAATAGAATCAGAGAAATGAAGTCGACATCACTTTTTACCACTTGAAAAAGTAATTAAAACGTCAATATCTTTTTGACACGTTGCGTTAACCTATCACCGTCCATAGTTTATATTTGCGATTGAATTAAGAACTAAAAACTACTTCAGATATTTATTTAAGTTTTGACCGTGACTGAAAATGAGTCATTGAATATTTTTACTTTTCAACTGGATTAACAACCAAAATTACCAACTGGACTAACAACCACGTATTTGTAGACAAAATATTTAATGCAATTTTTGTGCTTAATGAAGTAGGGCAAATGTCCATTTCGATATGTTACAAATTTCATTTTTTCCTTTGTATTTTATTTGTAATAAATAACAAATACATAATTGTTAAAGTGGACTTGTCTGTAATAAATTTTCTATATGTGTATCTATAGATATTTATCCTTTGTTTATCAACTAGTCTCTAATGTGAATCTCAATTTTTTAGTTATTTTTCTTATTTAATGTTTTCTGTTATTCACATATTGACTTAAGGTTAGAATGTGATTTACAGATATAACATCATCCAATATTATACTTAACTTTTATAATAATCAATATCTCCATTCAAACTTAAAGAAACAAAAAGACATCTTCTCCTAAAGAGAGTTGCATCCAAAAACAAACAATTATAAGTAAAACATACATAAAATTAATTATTCATCAACCACTAATAAAAACAAAGACTAATGGTTGAACAATTTATTAAACATTAGAAATTACATATAACATGTAAAGCTTGCATTCAACAAGTTCAATACGAATACATAGTTTATATTTCTTTATAGAAATAGTTCTTGAAAAGCTGCATATGTTCCACTTGAAAGTGTAGAACCAGAATAACAGAGCCATCACCATCTGGACTTTGGGTAATCACTGCCCTCTCTTGTCTAACCACACCTGCCAGACCTACATACACAGGCTTTCCCCAACCAAAATCTGCTTCATGCATTGGCATACTCAGCCAACTTGTAATACGTAAGTTAGGATTCCCAAAAAACAATACATCCTTGCCTTCATTTGCTCCATAGTACAAAGTTCTCGCTTTATTCACATGGTCCTGACTTCTAATCACATCTATCTGTAAAAAAAAAATATTATTTATACAATTTCGTTTCATATGTTACTGAATCCTTTTTAATTTAATTAATTTATTTATTTTCATGGCATTTTATTTTCAATTTTTTCACCTCAAAGTAAGAAGAAAATTCTGTCAAACTATAAAAGAAGTGTGATGATGTTGTCACACTATCTTCATTTGAAGTAGTTTTAGGTCCCTACGACTTCATATTTGATCAAAAATTGTCCATTTATTAGGCATGTTTAATTTGGTGCAAAAGCCAAGAAAGAGATATAAAACTGATCCTACATACCTGTGCGCATATAAACTCATGTGTAATCATTTCAACAGATTCCCTTATTTTCTGAGCAACATGAGCCAAAGGACTTGATAAGATTTCTCCAACGCGTGATGATGCTGATACTATGGACAAAGCATTACCAATGTAATTCCTAGGGAGAGGTGGAATGAGTCTACTGCGAATATCACCACTGAACCGAAGCAGCGTTGGTTGATTCTCATCTAATCCACGAGCCTTAGATGCACATTTCCACACATGTGCAGCAATAGCCTCAAATCTGCTATAAGGTCTTGACCCTTTCGTTGATTTATCAGCATTCGCCTTGTTCTTCAACTTCCCCACTTGTTCTGCTGTCAGCTTCAACGTAGTGGCATTTACCCTCTTGTTTCTCTCAACAGTGTTGTCACTTCTTCCTAATATGAGAGGCATAGGCTTGAACTCTTGGTGATCAAAGCGTGAGGTTGATGGAGGATCAGTGAATTTTAGCACAGTTCGATCCAGAAAGGGCATTTCATGGGGCTCTAATGTGTCTCCACGAGCCAACTTTGCCCATGAATTGATGAAGTGAATGGCAGAAATACCATCAAACAAGAGATGAGATACAGCAACTCCAATGGAAAACGCTTCATCACCAAGGAAGCTTGTTACTTGCACTAGTAACAAGGGAAGTTCCTCAATGAAGGTGTTTGTGTAATTGACTGTTGGAACCAAGTCATTGGCGGATTCACCCAAAAAGTCACCATAATAGTTCACTGTTTTTGTGGATTCTGCTTCAATCAACACCGCTCCTTTTGCATTACAATCCAATTCCCATCTGCCACCTTCTTCTAACCTTCTCAATCTACCAGCAACTGGATAGTAATGCGACAAAATCTTGCTAAGAGAGTTTCTCATCTGTTCAACTAATGCGTCATGGTTGTGCTGTGCATGGAAAACGTAGATGGTCTGTGTATGGCACAGACGCGCCACTTGATCGATATCAGAGAGCCATTGAATACCTCCTGGAGTTGGTTGATTCGGAACTACTGTGTAAGACGCTTTGATGGTTACCATTTTTGTGAAATGTTTCTAGTAACACTCACAAATGGAAATGAACTTATAAAATCTTCTTATATTTAAAGTAGAATGTGGCATTGGATGCCCTCTGTAGTTGGTTCATTTATATTTCACTTTTATTGCATTTAAATAATTAACAATAAATCCTTATAAATTATATCTTTACATTTACATAATTAAATAAATTAAAAAAATCTACATTTATTTCAAATATATTATTTACAATAAATAAACTGATTATTCATCATAAAATTATTACAAAAAAACTTATTTTTTCTATTTTTTTACGTCACTTCTTTTCATATTATTTCACCTACTAATTTTTTTTCAAATGATTACACCGACTAATTACCTTTTTCAAAAGTTACCCTAAAAAATTAATTTTACTATAAAAATATACATTCCTAAAATTTAATTCAAAACAAATCTCTTAAATCATCACATACTTTATTCTTATTTTACTGCACATTTATTAGTAATTTTATTTTTTAAAAAAACAAAACTTTGACTCACTTATTTTATTATTAACTTTTATTTATATAGCCTATAAGTTTAAATTATTTAATGTCTAATTTTAACTATAATCAAACACTTATTTATTGCTAATCTTCTAATCATCCACATCAAAATTATTATTAACTTCAATTATTTAACCAAATATAAATATATTTTTCAAATTTATTTTTTTAAAATACAAGATTTATAAAAGATTACAAAAAAAACAAAAAACTAATTCAAAACTGAATTGCCCGAAAATAAAATTTAGTCTAACATCCAAGTGAAAAAAAATCGACAAAATAAATCATATTCAATTTTTCAGAAACCAGTGACAACCAACGGCAAACAACAAATTCACCCAACCACCACAGCGATAGTTACGACAAAGAAATAAAGCAATGAATCGAACAAACATTGTATTACTTTTATATCAAATATTTCATACCAATTATAGTGACTAATGGCACAGAAAAAATTCTCCAAATGGATATAAAAAAATTGTATTACTTTTATACTAGTTTTAAGTCTAATAAGTATAAAAAACAATTTTTTAATCAATTATAAATACAATCGATATAAAAAAATTTATAATTTTTTATATTATTTTTTAGACCATAATTTTGAATCCTATCTATATATAAAAATTTCTCATAATCACGGTACTCTTACACACCACTTTTTATATATAATAAATCATTATAAAATATATATTTTACACTAATTCCAAAAACCGAATTTTTTGTGAACTAAAAATGAATTACCTGTATAAATATTGTTCACAATGTAATATATATCTATGTATATATAAAAGATGCTATACTATTTGAGAAAATAAAAATTCAAAATCATCCACATAAATATTTGACAACCTCAAAAGCAAAAATTATAGAAACGTGGTAAGACTTGAGCCACACAATTGTTATCAATTGTATCTGCGGTACGATGTTGACAGTATACTGTACATGTGGACCAAATTCTGGGACGACGAAAATTTATATTAAAATAAAATATTTTCTAAGAAATATACATATGCTAAATTAATGTGTGATGATTGTCGTTTGCATGCAGTAGGTGGCATTAAATTTAGTTAGTTGATTACCATTTATTGAGAGCTCTATTGCTTTGCAACACACAAAAAAGGAATCAACTTATAAGAATTCACTTTTATTACAGCTTACAATTTACAGTTTCTTTCTTTTGATCACTATCCGCGTGGATCAACAACATTCACAATTATATTCAAAATAATTACATTTAAATAATTAACACTAAATTCTTATAAATTATATCTTTCATTTAAATAACTAAATAAAATAAAAAATATCACCATTTATTTCAAATATATTATTTGCAATAAATTAAACTATTTATCTTATTCTTTATAAAATTATTACAATAAAACTATAATACTAAAAGTTAAATCTTCTATGATATTATACGAAACAAAAGAGAAAGACAAAGTCTTTCTCTACCAGATAACCCTGGACGGTCTCAAAAAAAATACATGGACGTTCAGCATGACTCGCGTACTCAGACGGGACGGGCATGACAAGTAGGTCTGTAAAAGTCATTAAGGTAAAACACTGATTAGAAGATTGAGCTTTGGATTGGACCGTGATTAGGGGTCTGCTAATCCGGGACCCACGATCAAAACTATAAATACAGGTCAAAGATAAGAGGTAGACAGATTCATTAATTGCACATTTATTGCACATTTATTGCAGTACTAAAACAACCGATCGGACCTTTTACTGACTTAAGCATCAGAGCACTTTTGACAGGTACCCTCCTAGGCATACAGGACAGACAGACAAGGACAAGCAGAAGGAAAGATCGTGAAGAGACCGGACGGATGTTGTCGAGAGCCCACGAATTTAGGTGACTCGACCCCATACAGGAACATTTTGGCGCCCACCGTGGGGCCGAGAAACTAAACCCAATGGTGACCACAAGAAACATGAGCAACAAGGACCCGATTGAGATGATAAGGATGTTACAAGAGCAGATGAAGGAGTTGCAGCAGCGACATGAAGCGGAGATGGTGGCCGTGCAGGCCGAATGCTCAGCCTGCATAGCATAGGAGAGAAGATCCGAAGCGGGAGATAAAATCGAAGAAGAGCAGGGCAAGGCTACCCAGGCAGGTGCTTCGGAGCACAACAGCATGCCTGATCCTACATGGAGAGTGCAGCCCTAAGCAAACAACTGGTGGTGAAGGTCGAGGATGCCTCTGACCACCTACCATTCGTCCAAGCTATCATGGACGTCCACATATCTGAGCACTTCGTCCCACCGCAGCTCAGCATTTACGATGGGACAACCGACCCTGATGATCATGTGAAGGCGTTCACTACCCGGATGGCATTTCGGACGGGGGACCGGGCAATCTTGTGTCGGGCGTTTTCTTTGTCCCTCGAAGGAGAAGCCCTGGAATGGTTCAACTCTCTGCCCCCAATTCTATAGAAAGTTTTGAGGGCCTCAAGGCCATGTTCGGACGACAGTTTGCCACCTGTCGTTCCCAGGATTTAACCATCTTTGAATTTTCCGCCCTCAGGCAGGGCAAGGACGAAACACTGAAAGCATTCATGAACCACTACCAAAAGATGGTTCGGCGGGTAAAGGGTCTCAACTCTGAGTTAGCTCTTTAGTATGTCTTACTCGAGCTCAAACTAGGATCGTTCAAGGAAAGTGTTTGTCGACGGGCGCTAAATACCTTGGAGGAGTTTCGTGAGCGGGCAGCAGACGAAATAAGGGTGGAGGAAATGAAGCAATCCTACCGGAAGGAGGCCCAGGAAGCAAAGGAGAAATCGAAGGGTAGGAGCCAGGGAGGACAGTCGGGATAGACCAGGGGGTCAGACCGAAGGAGCCTCCCAAGGGTCCATGTTTCCAACAATACACCCCGTTGAACGCCCCCCGGGCAAACATATTACAAGAAGCTTTGAGCACTGAACTCATACAGGTGCCAAAAAGGCGTCCGACATCGCCCAGCGCCAACGGGAACAAGCACTGTATATGGCATCAAAACTTGGGTCACACCACAGAGGAGTGTGTGACCCTCAAGGACCGGATCGAGGAACTGATCCGGTCTGGACAATTGAAGAAGTATGTTAAGACCGAACATATCGAACGCTACATTGGCTCCTCAGCACGACCACGTAGTCCTCGCAGGAGTCTGCCGAGGCACGATGGTAGGGAACAGTCACGGAACTACGGTAGCAATCGTTCCCGGTAAGAGAGACGACGGAGCAGGAGTAGAAGTAGAAGCAATGACCGATCGCTACATGACCGCATTAACACCATCTGAGGAGGGTTTGCTAGGGAGGATCGTCCTCATCGGCGCGGAAATGACATATTAGGGCCCTTCGCTCGATTAATGCAGTGTAGATAGCCAAGAGATCCATGCCTTCAATCACATTTACGGATGACGATTTTCATGCTCCAGACCTGGAGCAGGACGACCCCATGGTGATTACGAAAGAGATCGCTTAGTATGGGGTAAGCAAGGTGTTGATCGATCAGGGAAGCTCCGCCAACATTCTATATTGGAAGACCTTTCAACGTATGGACCTGTCAGAAGACCTTATTGTGCCATTCAATGAGCAGATAGTGGGGTTTGCAGGAGAGCGGGTGGACACTCGAGGCTATGTTGACCTCCGTACTCGTTTAGGAACCGGACGGGAAGGTGACTAGAGAAAGGTTCGATATCTGCAGGTAGATGTCAACACGTCTTACAACGTCCTTCTAGGTCGACCATGCTTAAACGCATTTGGGGCAATAGTGTCCACCCCACATTTAACGTTGAAGTATCCATCGGAAAGAGGAACCATCTATACCGTTAGAGTCGACAAAAAAAAAGCCCGAGAATGTTATGCGGCGGGGTTAAAGGTCCACCCCAGGGTAATGCGGCGGCGGTCGGTCAGCTCAAAGGTGGCAATGGCCGACCTCGATCCTAAACGAATACGGATGATCGGATAGAGCCGATTGGAGAACTGCACGAGGTGAAGATAGGGTGTGGTGAAGGACAGACTACCCGCATCGCGGAAGGATTGGAGTTGAAGGTGGAACGGGAATTACGGGCGATACTTTGGCGTAATCGCGACTTGTTTGCTGGGGCAGCGTCTGACATGCTAGGCATCCACCCCTCAGTAATGTCACACAAGCTGGCTCTAGTCAAAGAGGACAAGTCGGTTGCTCAGAAGAAGAGGAGGTTAGGCGCGGAGAAAAGCGCGGCCGTTAATGAAGATGTGCGCAAATTGAGGGAGGCTAACTTCATACGAGAGGTGATTTACACCACCTGGCTGGCAAATGTCGTCATGGTCAAGAAAAGTAGTGGAAAATTACGGATGTGCACAAATTACACCGATTTGAACAAGGCATGCCTTAAGAATTCTCATCCGCTTCCAAGTATTGATGGTCTGGCCGACGGAGCGTCCAGCCATCATATTCTCAGCTTCCTGGACGCCTACTCCGGCTACAACCAAATTTCGATGTACGCCCCGAATCAGGAGAAGACGACCTTCATAACTGAGAAGGCTAATTACTACTATGACGTCATGTCGTTCGACCTTAAAATTGTAGGTGCCACTTACCAGCGCCTGATGGATAAGATCTTTGCGGGACAGTTTGGCCTCTACATGAACGTTTATGTTGACAACATGGTGGTACGATCGAGGTGCGGCGGCGACCATATCCAGGATTTGGAGGAGGTCTTCGGACAATTGAGGTGATACTCCATGAGGCTGAATCCAGCCAAGTGTACTTTTGGGGTAACCGCCGGCAAATTCTTGGGCTTCATGCTGACTGCTCGCGGCATAGAGGCCAACCCGGACAAATGCGCAGCCGTCCTGGATATGAGAAGCCCTGTCAGTCTCAAAGAAATCCAGAGATTGGTGGGTCGACTCACCTCCTTGTCTAGGTTCATTCCCAAACTTCCCGAGCGTATACAACTGATCGTCAAGAGAATGAAGAAAGGAGCCAGCGTCGAAGGATGGGATGCCAAGTGCAAGCAGGCATTTTTGGAGGTTAAGGGTGTCTTGACCAACCCTCTAGTCATGAACAAACCATGGCCGGGGGAGGAGTTGCAAATTTACCTAGGCGTGTCGCCAACCGCAATTAGCGCCGCGCTAGTACAAGAGAAGCCAGAGCCCCGACTAATCTACTTCATCAACCGGGTACTACAAGATGCCGAGACGCGTTATCAACAGGTGGAAATGGTGGTACTGGCCCTCCTCAACGCGGCCAGAAGACTCTGTCCTTACTTCCAAAGTCACCAGGTGGTCATTCGAACAGACCATCCAATATCCAAGATTCTGAGGAAGCCTGATATGGCCGGATGGATGGTCAGTTGGGCGGTAGAGTTGTCACAGTTTGGGTTAAGGTTCGAACCCCGAGGACCGGTTAGAGGTCAGCACCTGACTGACTTCGCCGTAGAGTTGCCACAAACTCCCGATCTAGGCGAGTGGAATTTATACGTCGATGGGGCCTCCGGAAGGGCACGAGGGGGTGCAGGCATAGTCCTCGAAGGACCGGACGACTTCCTGCTGGAACACTCCCTTGTATTCAAGTTTAAGGCATCCAATAACAAGGCCAAATATGAGGCCCTAATAGCTGGTCTTGCCCTGGCTAATGATATGGGGGCACACCGACTTACCTATCGTAAGGACTCCCAGCTCGTCGTCAGACAGATGAAGGACGAATTTCAGATGAAGGATGAACACCTCCTCAAGTACTTCCATAAAGCCCGGAATTTGCTTGAAAAGGTTGAGAAGGTAGATATTAAACATATCCCGCGGGAGGAGAATGTCCGGGTGAACATGCTGTCAAAGCTTAGTAGCGGGAAAGAAAAGGGCCACCTGACAACCCTATTCCGGCAAGTGCTGTCAAAGCCTTCGGTTGAGTGCCTAGTTATCGACACGGGCAACGGGGAGGATTGGCGTAGCGAAATTCGCAAATTGATGCAAGATCAAGACAACGGACACCCGGTTCAACCAGCGGACGCCCGTAAAATTTCAAGATATGTCATCATAGGAGACGACCTCTACAACAGGGGATTTTCAACCCCTCTTCTGAAATGTCTGGCTCGGCCGGAGGCACAATACATGTTGGATGAGCTTCACAATGGTATATGCGGTTTCCACACCGGCAGGCGCGTACTGAAGGCCCGCACTGTCCGAGCTGGTTATTATTGGCCGACGATGGAGGAAGAAGCTAGGGACTTTGTTTGGAAGTGTAGAAAATGCCAAGCCCACGCTAATATTCTATAGGCTCCCCCAACCAAATTACATGCTCTAGTCTCACCATGGTCGTTTGCCCAATGGGGAATGGACATAGTAGGACCCTTCCCGCCCGGACAGGCACAGAAGAAATTCATTTTGGGTGGAGGCCGAGGCTCTCGCAAGAATAACGGCCCAGCAGGTTCAGAAGTTTGTATGGAAGATAGTATGCCGGTCCGGCCTCCCACGGACGATCATGATGGACAACGGCAGGCAATTCATTGACAAAAAATTGGGTTCGTTCTATTAAAGTCTGGGGATCAAACATGTTACGAGTTCGGTGGAACATCCCCAGAAGAACGGTCAGGAAGAAGCCATGAACAAGGAAATAGTGGCCGAGCTAAGAAAGAGATTGGGTTTGAAGAAGGGCGCGTGAGTGGATGAACTCCCTGAAGTCTTGTGGGCGTACCGATGCACCCTACACGGAACAACCGACTATATCCCGTTCACCCTTACTTACGGCTCTGACGCCATGTTACCAGTAGAATTGGGGGAACTTTCCTTGCGGCGGCAGCCACAAGATCCTCTTGTCAACAAGGAAGGACTTAAAGTAGACCTGGATACTCTGGAGATGAATGGTGGAAAGGAAATATAATACCAAGGTACGACCCTGAAGCTTTAAAGAAGCGGACCTAGTCTAGAGGAAGACGGGGGACGCATGAAAAACCCTCACCCATAGCAAAGTCGTGACAAAATGGGAAGGGCCCTTCAGAGTGATTAAAGACCTTCAGAACGGAGCATACCGTCTCTCCCACCCGAACGGCCAGACCGTCCCTAATAAGTGGAACGCTTTGCACTTGAAATTTTATTTCAGTTGAAATTGTCTTTGTAATATCTTTTTCGTTTCAGATATATAATACAAGACGACGGGTTTCCACTATTCTACTTAATTATTGATGCATTAATCAGAAATCGGGCTGTTGCTAAAAGAGTATGTGTCGTCCAACACAAATAAGGGTAATTGGGTTGAAGAGGGCGAGTTCATGAATAGAACCACCGCCACCCAAAAGCCATTAAAACGAACGGGTGGTGAATGGCGAGTTCATAAATAGAACCACTACCGCCGGGTTCAAATGCTAAACGTCCGAACGGGTGGTGAATGGTGAGTTCGTAAATAGAACTGCTGCCGCTCGACTCCAAGATTGAAAAAGTAGTCATTGGGAAAAGGACGACTTCAATTGTTGAAATCATCGCGTTCAAGAAAAATAAACGAAGTTCACGAAATGATGTCTCTAACCGGGCGGCCAAACCTAACAGACTCTTAGTAAATTATTAAAATAGCGCTCAAGTGAAAAACCTTAAACGGATAATAAAAGGAACATTCGAACGATAGGAAAGTAAAAACTTTAAATTCACTAGTAAAAGGTTAAAGTATAGAGATGAAACGGTCGTCGGCCAACCAACAAAAAACGTATCCCCACTGGCTAGCTACCCAAAAAGAAAAACATATTTTCCTTTGTAGCAATTAATCGTCCCGATCATCCTGACGGTCTTCCTCTTCAACACCTTCATCCTCCCCGACCGGCGAAACCTCAACTGGCATCATCTTGCCATCATGGACGCCGGGTCGAAGAGACTGCTCGACAATGGGTGAGGTGTGCCACGCTCCCGGCAATTCCTCTTCAAGGACGATTTTTCTCCCTCCTTGGACTTCCTCTTCTTATCCAGAGGGGTAGCAATAGGAATAACAGCCGCCTCAGACGTCTCCACGTTTACCATGGGAGGCGGTTGAGCGACGACTGTCACGGGAGGCTCCGGTTGCGGCACCGCCTTCGATTGAGAGCTCGTTTATGCATGGCTCGACCCGGCTGACCGGTGATCCCTCTTCTGAGAAGGCAAACTTTTGCGGGACGGCAGGAGAGACATAATATCTGAAAAGGAAACATAAATATAGCTAAGTTAATAGGAAAATAACGAGCAGACAGTGACAAATGCCGTATTGAACGCCATTTGGTCAAAATCCTCATGCCCAAGGCATTCAACTAGGTTTCAGGCAAGGAGACGGCGGGATAAGGCGTCAATGGTCTTAACCACCTCTATCTCAACAGGGGTCATAGCGCCGACCGGCACAACATTTATCTTGGCAGGATCCCTCGTCCAATAAAAGGAGAACAAGGGATCGCCCGCTTCGGTGTGAAACTAGGAGCGACCGCTTTCTTTGATTATAATTTTGAAGTAGCGGTGCTTGAAATTTTTGAAGCACTCCGAATACGGCTTGAATAGACAACAGTCGTGGACGAAAGTTAGAGAAACCCAACCCCGCTTGGCAATCGATCGGACATTAAAGTAGTGGAGAAAGACGGAAATGGTGGGAGTAATCGCTAGCGCCGAACACATTGCCACAAATGCTTGAATATAGGCCTAGTCGTTCAGATGTAATTGAGAGGGAGCAACGTTCAGCCTTTGAAGAATGGCCGACTGGAATGCGGTGAACAACACCCCGAACAAGCATCTAATTAAACAAATACGTATATACAAAGAAAAAGTCTTCCTTATGAGCCCCTTTTTCCATGAAAGACCCGCTTGTTAGGATGACTAACACCGAGGCGGATCAAACAGGCGTCTTCTCCATCCCTCGCTATGTATGATAGTTCCGCCCACAACCGTAGTTCCTCCCGGGTGGAAAAGTCGGATTCGTAGGACCCCACTTCGTGAGATGCCCAGTCGTATCATCCGATCACGGGCCACCCGCCAATGGGTTCCACCCGTTCAGCGTCTATGACGAACCCTCCTGAAGAAGGACGAGCGATATCCCGTTTATAACCCTCTCGCCACCACCCACGGGAGACTTCGGCCCCGATCCCCCCTCTTGCTCGGGCTTTTCAAAATGAGACGAAGACACCGAGCTGGGAGAGGACGACCTGCTCCCGTTGGATGACTCCCCGCCTCCCTTGCTCGTTGACTCATCAGAAGAAGAAATGCTAATAGTAGACATTTATTAATTACCTTGAAAAAAAAAATTCAAACGAATGGCAGCAACAGAAGAAGAAGAGTGTGTGAAAGTGACTAAGCCCCGCGCTCCTATTTATAGCAAAATTTTTGAAATCGCTAATCCACATCCACCATCCAAATCTGGCACGATCAATGGCTCAGATCAAGCGACGATCCCATTACTTGAGACAGCCAGCCTATGATAGTATGACACGTGTTTTCCCGCTCAAAATCAAATTCAAAAAGAACCGACCAGTCACTCTTTACTATAAAACCCAACAACAATTAATTGTCTAGGGCTTGGGGGGCCTGATGTACCAGATGACCCCCGGAAGGTCCTAGACAAAATACATGGGACATTCGGCATGACTCGCGCACTCAGACCGGACGGCCATGACAGGTAGGTCTGTAGGTAAAACAATGATTCGAAGATTGGGCTTTGGATTGGGCCGTGATTAGGGCCTTGCTAATCCAGGGCCCACGATCAAAACTATAAATACAAGTCAAAGGTAAGAGGTAGACAGATTCATTAATTGCACATTTATTGCAGTACTAAAACAACCGATCAGACCTTTTACTGACTTAAGCATCGGAAAACCTTTGACAAGTACCCTCTCAGGCGTACAAGACAGACGACAGGGACAAGAAGAAGGAAAGATCGTGAAGAGACCGGACGGACGTTGCCGAGAGCCCACGAATTTAGGTGACTCGACCCCATACAGGAACACTTTCAAAAAGAAGATAATAAATATAACTAAATTATCCTATAACAAAATTATATCTTTATTATACACTAGATCAACCACTACCTCATTTGCTTATATTATTTATGCTGATTATTGTAAAAAAAACACACACACACAGAAAAAGTAACACAAAAGAAAGCATATAAGGTAATGTGCAAAAACATATATTCATAAAATAGGAATATAGATGTTTTCACACATAACTCATTCATAACAACAACCATATCAATAGAAAGTTTTAGACTAGACTCAATGATTGAGATACATATATTGATATCAAATTTTTGTGAGTTATGCACTTGTGGTGACCTCTATTATAAAGTCATTGTTAATAGGTTTCACCTTACCATACACAAGGTTAGTCAGTATCTTTCTGACTTTGACTTCTCCTAGTGAGTATATTATTGTTCTATGATAACTAAGTCAGTAGCTCTTTCACTTTGGTTTCGTCTAGCGAACATATTCTTGCTTAGTGAGTCTACATAATTCTGTAGAACATTATTCTGTAGATTTATGTCATTCTAGCCTTGTCAAACTATTCAATAGCTATTACAAGTGCCAAAACATGCGAAATTTCAAATTACACTACCTTCACTAATTCAAACAATATCATCTGCAATACCAATCAGGTAACTGTTAACACTTCGGCAAGTGTACCGAATCGTATCAAGTAATAATAAATGGTAAGATCAAGTATCGTTTCCCAAGAGACTCACGACACTAAACAATTATGTGATTACTCAACTAATTAAGACTTTAAAAAATAAATTTTGGGGTTTTTGAATGCAAATGCAATAAAAATAAACATGAATGCAATTTGATCAATTGAGGCTAAACATAAGAATGAATGAATGAAGTTGACGATATTGTTGTTGGGTTTTAGATTTCACCTAGTTTACTCTCATGCATATATGAATTCGTCTTCTTCATTAATGTTAATGCCACTTTCTAATTTACCTTAAACCCGATGTCTCGGTGAATAAAGCCTAATCCTAAAGGCAACCAACCCTCCTATCCCTAGCAATTAATCATGCATTACATTCGCACAGAAGCTTAAAGGCAACCAACCCTCCTATCCCTATGTCTAGGTAATATTGCTTTTTGGGAGAATTTCCCCAATTCTAGATTTTCCCCTATGTGTCCATAGTGACAAAATCAATGATCATGCAATTGAATGAGTTAAACAACGCATGCATAGAGTGTAGAGGAAAAACCCTAACAATTAATGAACTAAAGAATATATAATCAAGAATCAATTCAATACAGGAGAGTTTACAAAGGTTACATCAATCCCCAACAATAATGGAGGTTTAGTTAACCATAGACATGGTGAAACTAGATGAACAATGGAATGAAAGGATGGAAGAGATAGAAAAACCCTAGAAAGAGAATAGGAGACTCCCGTATCCCCAAATTTGCCCCCAAGGGGTGAAAAGTGTCAGGAGCGGCTGCAGCGGAATGGTTAGCGTGGGATAACAAACCAAGAGGGGGGGTGAATTGGTTCTTACTAAAATCGTGTGCCTTAAAAATTTCTACTCAATTAAACTTACTTAGCAAATAATAAAGACAATAAAATAGAGTAAGGTTGAGAGAAATTTGCACAGTTGATTTTATCCTGGTTCGGATCTTACCAATCCTACGTCCAGTCGCTTATCTCAAAAATAAGATAAACACTTCACTAATCACAAAACTATTACAAACTACAATCACACAGATACAATTTGTAAAAGTTTAGAAAACACCTCTCTTGAAGCCACAAGAGATGAAACAACACCTCCTTTGAATCTTCACAAAGGATGAAACACTTCCTTCGAATACTTCACGAAGGATGATTCTCTTCCAGACACTTCCTCAGACACACCAAGGATGAACAAGCTATTCCTCTGTCACCGCAGTAGCACTTCAGGACTTTGCAGACAAGAGTTTCTTTAGCTTCAATAGAGTTCTCAAAGAGTTCAGAGATTTTTGCACAAGGGAAGAGTTGTTGTTGAGAGAAAATGAGAGTCTATTTATAGACTCATCCAAAGGCTTCTCCATTTTCGCTTTTAGACTTTCTGACTGTGTTAAACGATTAGCTACAGTGGTTAATCGATTAACAACCCAACGGATACTTCAACGGCTCTAAAAACGGCTAGTTTTTCAAACGTTCACCTTGTTAATCGATTAACAGCCCTTGTTAATCGATTAACGCTAATCGATTAACACCCTCTGTTAATCGATTAGCACTGCACTGCTGGGCTTCTTCATGGCGCACTGGAACAATCGATTAACAGCCCTTGTTAATCGATTAACGCTAATCGATTAGCACCTATTGTTAATCGATTAGCACTGCACAGAATTTTGCTTATGGCTTATTTTTACATCACTTTTGAATGCATACATTAAACTACTAATTTTCCTATGTTCATACAATTATTACAAAAGATTACAAGTCTTCAAAGATCATTCTTCATGAGTCTTGTTTGTTCTTGACTTGATTTGGACATCATCAAAACTTCATCTTCATCAATTTGCTAACAATCTCCCCCTTTTTGATGATGATCAAAACTTTCTTGATTTAAAGCTTTTGGTAATAATCTGTATTTGAAACACAACTTAAGGAAGAAATAATTGTTAGGGTACTTAGAAATAAGTTTAAGGCTTTAAATATTTCTCCCCCTTTTTGATCATTATTAAAAAGTGATGAATAAGTGCTCCCCCTAATTTGATTAGAAAATATACTCCCCCTTAATAAAAGCATGTATGCATATTAAGGAAAAACAATATATATTTTATTGAATTTTTAAAGAGGTAAGCATGCAAGGAAATATAAAGAGCACATACTAATAAAAACATAGAAACATAAAGCACCCCTTTAGTTATGCCTTTAATTTCGAATGAGAATCCTCTAGGTTGTTTCCACATTTTGTTTAGATCTTCATCTTGAGGATTTTCATCATTCTTCACTTCATTTGTTGTCTTCCACAAATCTTCATCATCGCCTGCATGTAATTCAAATGACTCAAGAGGTTTTGCCTCAAGGTCTACAATTTCATCAAAGACAACATGCACACATTTTTCTATTTCAATTGTTTTCCGTTTGAAAACTATATATGCTTTGTATATAAAAAAAATTGTTCCATATTCTTTGAAATAAAAATTTCTTAATTTTTCTTTTCAAATATTTAAAACAAAATTGTTTTAAAGAAATTCTAAATTTTAAACAATAGGTACCCAACTATTTTGTATGGGTCCTTTGGGTTAATTTAAAAATTTGAAATCATTTTACAACCCAAATATGTCTACCACTTGGAACACCATAATGCTTAATTTTACATTTGTTAGATGTATGATCCTTTTTCATACAATAAAAGCATGATACAACATTTGTGTTCCTATAAGTTGTTCCTTTTTCTACCCAAGTTCTACGGGTTCTATGATTATGTTTATTTTTAATTCTAGGAACATACTTATTTTTAACAACCTTATTTTCATTAGTTTTACTACATTCTCCTGAGGTTGTTTGTTCTAGTAGTTTCTTAAAATTTTCACAAGAAGCACATTCATCACTACTAGTAAATTTACCCTTTTCAAGAAATAAAACTCTATTTTTCAAAGTTTTATTTTCATCAATAATAGTTTCAAAATTTGTTTTTAAATTTTGATTTTCTTCAAGAGTATTTTCAAAATTCAATTTTAACTCTTTGAAATCCTTTTTCAATTTCTGATGGGCTTTATCTAATTTTTCAGACTCTACTATTAAAGAAGCATAAATTTCATGCAATTCATTTTCACTAATTTGACTAGAATTATCAGAATCGCTAGATGTACTTACTTGGCTTCCAGCGTTGTCATTTACCACTAAACAGATGTTTGCTTCTTCATCTGAGTAGCTTGAATCTGAAATGGTCTCATTGTCGTCTTCCCATGCAATGTATGCCTTCTTTTTCTTGAAGAATTTCTTTTCTTCACCCTTCTTTTGATTTGGGCAGTCTGCTTTTAAATGTCCCTTTTCTCCGCAACCATAGCATCGGTAATTTGAGGAAGATACTGGATTATCTTTCTTTTCGTATCTAAATTTTCCTTTGCCTTTAGACTTCATGAACCTGTTGAGCCTTTTTATCATGAGTCTCAATTCTTCTTCTTCGTCTGAGTCTTCATCTTCCGATTTACCTTTGCTTCTTTCAACCTCAGATTTCAAGGCTAGACTCTTTTTCTTAGTTTTTGCTTTTGCTTCTTCTTCATCTAGTCTTCCGAGGTCAAGTTCATGTTCCCTCAACTTTCCAAAAAGTGCCGCCATAGTCATGGTGTTCAGATTTTGTGACTCAGAAATTGCAGTCACTTTTGGTTGCCAAGACCTGTCTAAAGATTTCAGAATTTTTATATTAAGCTCATCAGTATCGAAAGATTTACCTAGTCCAATGAGATGATTGACAATGTTGGTGAAGCGTTTTTGAACATCTACTATTGTTTCCCCTTGCTTCATCCTGAACATTTCGTATTCCTGGATTAAGGTATTCTTTCTAGCTCTCTTAACATCATTTGTACCTTCATGGGTTACTTTAAGTACTTCCCACATTTCTTGTGCAGTTTTACAAATAGAAATCCTGTAAAATTCATCAACAGTTAAAGCAGATGAAATAATATTACGAGCTTTTACATCATTACCAAATTTTTTCTTATCTTGAGCAGTCCATTGGTCACGGGGCTTTGGTTCCTGCATATTGTTAGTTGGAACAAAAGGACCAAATACAACAGCATCCCAAATATCTATATCAATAGATTCCATAAAAATTTGCATTCTAACCTTCCAGAATGCGTAATTTTCACCTGTGAATAGTGGTGGTCTATTGATAGAAGCACCCTCTGCAAAGGTTTGATGTGATCCTGCCATTTGAATGACTATCAAAGCAAGCTCTGATACCAATTGTCAGGAGCGGCTGCAGCGGAATGGTTAGCGTGGGATAACAAACCAAGAGGGGGGGTGAATTGGTTCTTACTAAAATCGTGTGCCTTAAAAATTTCTACTCAATTAAACTTACTTAGCAAATAATAAAGACAATAAAATAGAGTAAGGTTGAGAGAAATTTGCACAGTTGATTTTATCCTGGTTCGGATCTTACCAATCCTACGTCCAGTCGCTTATCTCAAAAACAAGATAAACACTTCACTAATCACAAAACTATTACAAACTACAATCACACAGATACAATTTGTAAAAGTTTAGAAAACACCTCTCTTGAAGCCACAGGAGATGAAACAACACCTCCTTTGAATCTTCACAAAGGATGAAACACTTCCTTCGAATACTTCACGAAGGATGATTCTCTTCCAGACACTTCCTCAGACACACCAAGGATGAACAAGCTATTCCTCTGTCACCGCAGTAGCACTTCAGGACTTTGCAGACAAGAGTTTCTTTAGCTTCAATAGAGTTCTCAAAGAGTTCAGAGATTTTTGCACAAGGGAAGAGTTGTTGTTGAGAGAAAATGAGAGTCTATTTATAGACTCATCCAAAGGCTCCTCCATTTTCGCTTTTAGACTTTCTGACTGTGTTAATCGATTAGCTACAGTGGTTAATCGATTAACAACCCAACGGATACTTCAACGGCTCTAAAAACGGCTAGTTTTTCAAACGTTCACCTTGTTAATCGATTAACAGCCCTTGTTAATCGATTAACGCTAATCGATTAACACCCTCTGTTAATCGATTAGCACTGCACTGCTGGGCTTCTTCATGGCGCACTGGAACAATCGATTAACAGCCCTTGTTAATCGATTAACGCTAATCGATTAGCACCTCTTGTTAATCGATTAGCACTGCACAGAATTTTGCTTATGGCTTATTTTTACATCACTTTTGAATGCATACATAAAACTACTAATTTTCCTATGTTCATACAATTATTACAAAAGATTACAAGTCTTCAAAGATCATTCTTCATGAGTCTTGTTTGTTCTTGACTTGATTTGGACATCATCAAAACTTCATCTTCATCAATTTGCTAACAAAAAGTGTGTTTCTGTGCTTAAGCCATCAAAAGATACAATCCCTAGGACGTGCAAGTCCTTAAATAGAACTAAAAAATAATAGAGAACAGGTCCAAGCCCACGAAACTGGCGCTCAACGCCCAAAAAGGCCTCTCAGCGGCAACTACGACACTAAACTGGCGCTCAACGCTACTTTTCTGCACTCTGGTTGGCTTTTCTGCATTCTAGTTGACTTTTCTACACTGGTTGACTTTTTTGCATTCTGGTTTACTTTTTTGTATTCCAATTATTTGATACTTTAACGCTTCTTTCAAATCATTCCAATAACCTACAAAATCAAGGGAATTTAGTGATAAAATCATCAAGTATAACCTCACTCTCTTATTCACAAAACTAAAGCAAAAACATGAGTTCAAGCAAGCTTCTAAGTCAAAAAGGGTGTTTTTAATATCAAAATTAAGTATAAAAATAACGGTTTTTCAACCGTTATCAGTAACATTTCCAATTTCATCATACAATTCAAGTAAGCCAAATTAAAATCCTAATTTCTATTCCACACATTATACTCAATCACACAACTCAATTATATTGGCAAAACATCATACAACCATACAATTAGAAAATACAAGTAGTGTTGTCAAAATGGGTTGTAACCTGCGAGCCAACTCGGCCCACCACGTGTTTGAGTCGGGTTGGATTTGAAAAAAATGTAATCTTTTTATGTAGGTTAGTTTTGAACCCAGCTCACTTAGAACCCAACTCATCCGGGTTGAACCCGTGGTGAGTCGGGTTGACTCACCAACCCACCTAATTAATTTAATTATTTATTATTTTGTTTTTCAATATTATTAGTGAACATTTTTTTTATTATATTGTAGATGGGGATAAAAAAATATGTTTCAAGAGAAATTTTTTTATAGATTTATCTATTCAAGACTATAATATTATAAATGGACAAATTATATAAAAATGATCAATATTAAAAACTTATTTGTTCGCCTTTTGTGCTTGTTTTTGGATTACGCTTGGATTGTACGATATATTTTTTTATTTTGAATTTTCTTTGGAGTTTAACATTATTTTAGAGTGAAATTTATTTAGATTTGAATTAAAAAAATTATGTTTTTTTATTTTAAAAAAATTATAATTAAGTGAGCTAGTGAGCCAACTCGTTTAACTCACCAACAGCGAAACGGGTTTAACTCGTTTAACTCGTTTAACATTTTTTTTTATATTTACTAACACTTAAAACTAAAAATATCAAAAGATATAAAAATTCAAATATTAATATAAAACGTTGAAATTATTTAACAGAAATTAAATTACAAAATTATATTTAATTAGTTTTAAAATTTATAAATGAAACTATATTAAAATTTAAGGTATAAATAAATTTCAATGTCAAAATTTAGTAATTTTAAACATATTTAAGTTTTTTTATTTTGTCTTTTATTTTCATTTAATTCCATCAAGCAGAGGTTGATAGAATTTTGGACACCACTCGCTGTCGATCACCGTAGAGGAAAAAGAAAATTTCGGACCTAACACGTTTTCAATTTTATTTCTCCGTCTACTATATAGCATATTGTATTTTATATATAATGAAATAATATAATTCAAAATTTAGTTCGAATTTAATTCTTAATAAACAGAATTGTATACTGGTTTTTGTAATCTTTTAACTTTTAATTAATTAAAAAAAAGTAAAATATATATATATATATATATATATTTAATCGAAAATTAAAATGTAATCATGCAATATTTACTTAATTGGACAAGTAATGAATGAAATAAATTAATCTTCTAAAAATATATATACTTTAAGAAAATGTTTACACATAAATATAAATAGACAAATAAAAATAAATACTTAAAAAAAATTATATATTAATATTTAAAAATGATACAAATAAATAATTACACACACGTGTATATATATATATATATATATATATATATATATATATATATATATATATATATATATATATATATGAATAAGTACAAAAAATAATTTTGAAAAATACTAATATTTATTTACATTTTTATTTTGTTTTCTGATTAAGTTTAAAACTATGTAATTTAAATAAATATAAAATACAATATATTAAAAAATAAAATTAAAACTGTGTTAATGGGTGAACAATTGACCACCTCAAACAGAACATTTAGAATCGTGGCTCACAACCTCAAAAGAATACATGGAAACGTGGTGAATACTTCAACCACAAAATTGCAATCATATTTTCTGTGTAGTGTTCACTCTCGAAAAGATTTGGTAACAGTTTTCTATGAAAATTTATAATAAAATAAATATATTAAAAAGATATACATATGAATTTTTATGGGTTACTTTTATTTAGGTTAAATATATATTATTTTTTTTAATAAATTTGATTTGAAATTAAAATTTTTCATTGTTCTAAATTTTGATAAAGTCTCAAACTTTAAACTTTAAAGATAAATAAATATAATTTTATTCAACTGCATTAATATTTTTTAACATATCAAACAGTAATCGATATTAATCACTAGTAAATAAACAGCTTTTTAACTGGTGTGTTACACATTGATTTTAAAAAACCGAAGCATATAAAAAAGTGGTGGCAATTTTGTAATTCTGGTAACACTATATGCCTCGGTTCAATTTGAATTGATGCCTAAGGGGTATACTGCCTCGGTTCTCTGACCAACCGAGGCCAAAAACCCTACTGAATCAGACTTTTCACCTGACAACTTTTTTGAAACAGGTCTACTGTCTCGGTTCTCTGACCAACCGAGACAAAAAAACTCTGACAGCTTTTTCGAAATAGGCCTACTGCCTCGGTTCTCTGACCAACCGAGGCAGTATGTCCTGCCAGAAACTAATTCTGAACATTTCAAATCCATCTTGTCAACCTCTATTGCCTCGGTTCCATTTTAACCGATGTCATAGGCCCTTTATGCCTCAATTTAGGCACGAACCGAGGCTTATAGTTAGTAGATATTTTTAAATTTTTCATTTTCAATTTTATTTTGAATTTTTTCTGGAAGGTTTACGCATCGGTTATTTTTATAACCGAGGTAATAACCTCTTTGATAGTTAAATTCCAGAAGCATAAACACAGTAAGCATATTTTCCGCCAGAGAACGTGAACTGCTGCTTCCAGTCTCGCCCAAACAGTTTGTCGCTCCGCCACCGCTACCTCCACCACTGGTCATCGCCGCTGCCTCCACCATTGGTCGTTGTCTCCTCCGCTTCATCCTCATCGGTGTCATCCCCTTTATCCTCCTAGTCCTCTTCCTTGTCTTCCTCATATGGGTCATCCTCCGCGCTACCAAGCTCCGCTTCACCCTCCAAGACGCCACCCTCTTCACCTTCAACCTCTCTTTCCCCATCCCCAACACTCTCTCTCTCTCACCATGCAGGTCACCCTGTCCGCCCACAACCCTAACTCCTGCATCGGTGTCTACTAACATGCACTCCACCTCTACGCCTTCTACCGTAGCCAGCAGATCTCCCTCCCCATCGTCGTCCCCGACACCTACCAGGGCGACTTCACCGTCAATCGCCCTTTTTCTAAATAGGCAAAAGTCCCCATTTTTTTTAGAAAAAGCATCTACCACCTCGGTTCGAATCCAATCGAGGTAAAAGAGCCCTACATACTACCTCGGTTCAGAATTGAGGCAAAAAGGCTACCTCTTTTTACCTCGCCTATATATACCTCGGTTCATGAACCGATGTGTATAGACGAAAATAACCGGTGTCGTTTCCTTTTACTGCACTAGTGAATATTTGAATTATTTACATTGTTAAACACAATTAAGCTTAAATGTCAATCTAGAATATCATTTAATATATAAATTTTTTTATTATATCTATTAGTTTTAACGTTTGGATTCAAAAATATATTAAAATTTAAAATAAAGACAAAAAAATAAAATTTTGTGTCTAAGTTTACGAATGACAAACATTTTTTTTAAGTTAGGCTTGAAGCCAAATATAACTTCTAATGTAAATATGTTAACTATAACATTGTCATTGAAGCGATCGGATTAATACTACTTAACTCTAACAACTTTAATATTGCTTAGATAGTAGTCAAAAGATTAGTAAAGATTAAGTGACCTATAAGTTGTCTCTCAACGAACACACAACTGATTCTTAACATATTAGTTATTACAAAAACTATACAAAAAAGGTTAATAAAATAAAAATAATAAAGAAGATAAAGGTAAATAAAATAAATAAAAGATTCAACAACAAAAGATAGAAAGAAATAAAATTTTAAAAAGATTTAAAAAGATAAAAACAATGATAAAGAGAATATGTTGATTCCACATATTTTTCAAAATAGGATTCATCATTGGTTATCTAAAGATTATTATTCAATTAATTTTTGTCTCCGATTTTTAAATTAATCCATGTAAATTCTCAAATAGTTTGTTGTCATTTTCACTATTAATCAAAAGTACATTCTCAATTAAAAGCAAGAACTTTGTAAATTAATCATGGTAAATTTAACAAAATTACATTCTCAATTAAATATTATTGTGCTTAATTATGTCTATTCTTTTACCTCTATATCAAGTAAAAAGTTGATTAATTCTTGTTAAAATTTTTAATTTTAATCAAAGTACGTTGTCAATTATTGGAAAAACTAATTCAATCACATGAAAGTTTCTAAATTTAATCAAATTAGATTATCAATTAAAATATAAAAAGACCCTTATGTTGATAGGGGGAACAATGTAATCCCAATCCCTTGTGTGTTTTGTTTTTGATGATGACAACAACAAAAATGTTTTTATATGTTTCTTGCACAACACTAAAATGTTTTTGATATGCATATATGCATTTACATGTTTGCGTGTGCTTGAACTAGTTGGTTTGCATACTTACTATGGTCGACATGTGTTTACATCTGTAGTATGCATACTCATGGTTTTAAATGACAAAACCACTTGCCAAAGCATATTTGTATGAAGTAATCGATTATAGTGTTTATGTAATCAATTAGTCTTGTTAGATATCAGCAAAATGCTTAATTGTAGAAAACTGCAAGTTTTAACCGATTACATTATATGCATAATCGATTAAAACTCGTGCCTTTACCGACATCTTTTTATTGAATGATGTTATGTGTTTTGTGGAGAAAAAGTTTTCAAAATTGATTAAGTGTAATACTTAACCGATTACATAGTTTCCTTAACCGGTTAAATCTGGTATCCATTGAAAATTGTTTTGATGATAAGTCTTAATTTTCATAATGATCATATTTTCAAATGTTTTGACTTACAATATATGTGCAATCAATTACATTATTTGCTTAATCTGTTAAATCTATTTTAATGTAAATCTGGTATAACACTGTTAAAAGCATAACCGATTACATTAATTTCATAATCAATTAAAATGCGTCAATATTGTGAAAATCTTATAAATAGATGTCTTGCGCACTGTTTCAAAACAATACACTAAATATACAGTTTTATAACTAACATTTGATTGAGTTTTGAATTGCAGAAAGCATCCAAGAATCATCTTGAAGAATCAAGGATTAAATCTGGGTTGAGACATCAAGACTGTGTCAAGATTTGTGCTCAAAGGTTTCTGATCATATATGCACTACTAGAGTGTCTATTGTGAAGATCAGATTTATCTTTTTCAATCTGTAGATTGAGTTTCTGATGGAAGACCATCTAAGACATACATTGGACCTCTTACTAGAGCCATGGCTAAGAGAGTTCAAGAGGAAGAAGGATCACTTAATATTTTGCTTCTATGGAAGGTGAATTATCTTAAACCTTCTTCTCGTAATTAAGCATGTTTACTTTGTTTTGTAGGATTAAATAAATTGGAGGGAGCAGCTGCCAGCATGGCATTTGGCACGTGAAAGGAAGGCCTGGTTGGAGAAGCTTGCTGCCAAAGTCATATGTGCCCAGCCAAAACCCCAAAATAGCCCAGCGTTGGATGAGAAGATGCTTCAAACACGTGAGGAGCTGACCTGGACCAAGGCATGGGATTTGCTGGAAGGATTTGGCATTGTTGTTAGGCTTCCCATTTGAAATTAGGCGGGATTTCATTTCAGAAAAGAGACCCATCTTCACTTATAAATATGAGGGTTTCTTCCTTGTATGGGTACTTTAGAGCTATGCCCAAATGCTGAGAAATATATTCCAGTCTTGCATTCTGCTCTTGAGTCAAAATTGCTTGCTAATTCTTCATTTTCTCTCAAGCTTCCTTCCATTATATGAAGGCTTTCTGAGCTGAGAGGCTTCACTCATTTTACCTTGCTTCATTCAAACATCTCCATCACCATTTACTCCATCAATTCCGCTACACACCAACACATCTACCACACCTCTGATCTGGGAGCTTCAGGCCACTGGTTTCCTTTGGAATTTGGCTCCATCAAGTGGTATCCAGAGCTTAGGTTCTCCACTCACCAAGGAGCTAAGCATTTCTTCTCATTCTGCAATTTAATTCTGCTGAATTCCATCTCTGTTTCTGTTTTCTGTTTCTGTTTCAGTTTTAATTCTGTTTCAGTTTTTGTTCTTTTAATTCTGGTTCTGTAATTTTGTTCCAGCCTTTAATTCTGTGTTCTTATAGTGTTTTATGTCCATTTTTCATTTTAAACGGTGAATCATTTATTGTTTGAGTCAATTCCAGCTTTGAACTTTAAATTCTGTTTTGTCTAAAGTCTTGTGCAAACTACTGTTGCTGTTTTATCATTGTCACTGTTTTGAAATTGTTTCTGCTGAGTTTTGTGCTTACCAGTGCTATACAAGCTGTTTGTTACCATTAGAGGCAGTGATGAATTGATCTAGCCTTGGTAATATAGGCTGAAGCATCCAATAAGCCAAACTGGTTTTAAAATTCTGTTTAAATCTGATGCAGAATTTTGTTTGCTGTTCTAAATCATCAAATCTGTTTTCAGCTGGTTGTGGTTGATTCTAAAGCTTGATACAACATTGTTTAGTGTTGTTGAATGATGCTAAGAGTGTAGCCAACCATAACAAGCAATGAAATGCAATTTGCATAGCTTGGTTGTGCATAGACACTAGTAATTTGCTATTTCAGATTTAAATTTGGTTTATCACCGTGCCAATTTTCATTGCATAGTTTAATCTGAGTTTGGTCATGCTAAGCATCTTTAATTCCAGCTTAGATCTGTGTATTCACATTTCCTAGAGTCTTTTCCTTGCTGATTCAAACCTTGATTCCATAAAACTGAATTTGGTTGGTTATTTTGGTGCCATTTTACTGCATAAGTGGTACAGAAGTAGGGAATTTCGAAAATCTGCTGTTTCCTTGCTGTTTTATAGCTTGAGCAAGTTTCAATTGATGGTTCAAAGTTGCTAGTACTGTTCATTTGGTCAAAACATGACTTATATGCAAATTTGCATTTGAAACCATCAATTTTTGAGTGAAAATGGAAGTGAAACAATGATTTCGAATTATAGGCAGTTCCTAAGTTGTTTTAAGGTCTGAACATGTTCAAAATCATCATTAAAAATTGTTGAAACTGTCCAAACAAAGATTGAAACATTTCCATATAGTTTTGGATCTCAAACCACCAAATTCAGTTTAATTTTTCTGGTGCAGTTCTGTTTTCCAGCTGCTGTTTGGTAATTTTAATGCAAAAATCATTACTGGATTGTGAAAAAGCTGGTTCCATGATTAAAAATGAAAATAGATGACTCAAAGAAGTAATATCAAGTGATAAAAAGCTGTTGAACTGTGCAATCCAGATTACAGGCCCTGAAAAATCAAAATTCAAAAATATGAAAGTCATTGGGGCATTTTATCAAACAGTTTTGAAAATTATCAAACAGTTTGCATTTGGAATAATTTCTGAACTGTGTTTGCGTTTTTAATTGCTTTCTTAATCTGTTCTAGCACCTTTGGTAGGTTCCTTTTGTGTACTTGCTGTTTTTTCCATACCTAGTTCATTTGTTTACCACATTTTTGGCTTCCAAAATTGTCAATTATTGCTGGAATTTGGTGTGGAAAAATGGTGCAGAATGGTAACTCTGGCTTGGTTTGTTTGAGTGGATTTAAGGTACTGTGATAGCTGTTGTGAAACATCCAGTTGCAGAAACCTTTACTTATAATGGTAGCATACTAGGAAGTGAGGGGAAAGATGAAATGAAAAGCAATTAGGAGCTCTTGAGTAGATGAAACTCTGCTGTCCAGCAGCTACAGAATACATTACAGCAGCATAATTTGCCACCAGAATTTGAACAACTTGCATACTGTTTTTGAGATACACTTGGCAGCAGCTGAAGATTGAAGTCCACACTATTTTTACACATTTAATTGAGCTTGTTTGAGTACTCATATCACGGAACCTTGTAGTTTTTAATTATATTTCTGTTTTTGTGCCAAGTGACTTGGGAAAATGCTTTTGAAGCAATTCCAAGCTCACAATTGAACATTGTAATAGTCCAATTTCGTTTTCTTAGTGTGAAAGTGTGTCAAGGGGCTCCAAGTGTCACTTGCACTTTCACTTAGGGCCGTCTAGCATTTACATTCTTGCATCTTTATTGCTTTCCTTAAATGTCTTGAGTAATCCTTTTGTTTTTAGGTCTCCGTGGTATTTAGGATAGCATAGCATATAGTAAACCTTTCTTTGGTTTGTAGGTTCATAACATTTAAAAAGAATTTGAAGAATTTCTACTTAGAAACTAAAGTAAAAGAACATTCTAAGGAAACTCTGTCTAAGGAAGAACTTGGTTTCTAAGCTTGTCCATTTGTGACTCTCCTCTTCTTCCTGGGAGCTACTTAGAAACATCTTTTACTTCTAGAATCTCTTAGAAATTTTTCACCAAAAACAAAGAAAGTTTGTGAAAAAAATTTTCATTCATTACTTGTCAAACATTTTGAAAACCTTTTGAAAATTTTCCTTTGACAAGAATGAGTCAATCAAGTGTGCAAGGAAGTTTGAAACCCAATAGTAAAATGTCTTTAAGGGAAGAATTTGAGCAAAGATTTGAACAAAGGGATAAAGAGATTAGTGAGCTCAAAGATATGATTAGTCAACTTTTGATTAATCAAGATAAAAAGAAAGAGAGGTCTTCCCATAGGAGAAGAGAAGAATAATCATCTTCTCCAAGTGAAATTGAGCAAAATAGTAGTCATCACAATGATGACCACTACCAAATGCCTCCTAGAAGACAACATAGAGTTAGAGAGCATTACCCAAGAGAGCCTAAGATTGATCTTCCTTCCTTTCATGGAAAAGATGATGTAGAAGAATACCTAGAGTGGGAAATGAAAGTTGAGCAATTGTTTGAGTGCCACCAAATAGATGATGAAAGGAGAGTCACCATGGCTTCTCTAAGCTTTCAAGGTTATGCCTTAATTTGGTGGACAACCTTAGTCAAGGACCATAGGCTAAGACACTAACCTCCCATTAGGTATTGGAATGAAATGAGAGCTGCCTTGAGGAGGAGGCATGTACCAGCCTACTATGATAGGGAGATAATGGATAAACTCCATAAACTCCAACAAAGGAACATGAGTGTTGAGGAATATAGACAAAAAATGGAATTACTCATGTTGAGGGCTGGGATAAGAGAGGAACCAAGAATCACAATTGCTAGGTTCCAAAGTGGACTCAACTATGACATAAGAGATAGGGTTGAACTTATACCCTACAATGATCTCAATGAGTTAGTCCAACTTTGTGTGAGGGTAGAGCAACAACTCAAAAGAAAAAGCTCTACTAAGAAAGATTACCCTCATAGTTACAAGAAAGAATATAAGAGGGAGGGTAGTCTAATTAAGCCAAGATATGAAGAATCTAGAGAGAGGGAGAAAGGGAAAGAAAAAGCCAAAGAACCTCCAAAAGATAATAAAAGAAAGGAAACCAAATGCTTTAAATGTGGGGAAAGAGGGCACTATTCATCTGAGTGTCGAAATAGAAGGTCAACTTACATTCTTGAACATGAGAGTGAAAGTGAGGGTTCTTCATGTAGTGAGTCTGAAACATCCACTTCTGAAGAAGAAGAAACTCTACCTTGTGATGGAGATTTACTCATGGTGAGAAGACTCCTTGAGAGCAAACATGTAGAACTAGAACAGTCACAAAGAGAGAACCTATTCCACACAAGATGCAAAGTTTTAGAAAAGACATGTTCAATGATAGTGGATAGTGGCTCTTGTTGCAACTGTTGTAGTTCTAGAATGGTAGAGAAGCTTGGCTTAACCACTACTCCTCATCCTAAACCTTACAAACTTCAATGGATCAAAGAGGATGATGGAATAGTAGTTAAAGAACAAGTAAGTGTACCCATTTCCATTGGCAAATATGAAGATCAAATTGTTTGTGATATAGTACCAATGGAAGCTGGGCACATATTACTTGGAAGACCTTGGCAATATGATAAACAAGCTTTACATGATGGAGTCACCAACAAAATCACCATTCAACACAAGGGAAAGAAAATTATTTTGTGTCCTCTTACACCTTCACAAGTAAGAGAGGACCATATAATTCTTAAGAAGAAGTTGGATGGAGAAAAGAAAAAAGAAAATAAGAAAGAAAGAAAGAATTTGGTAACCCATGCCTCAGCCCATGAAGTTGTCCAACCTCAAACCTTGAATATTTCCAAAAATCTTTTTCTTGGACAACCTCATTTCCTTCTTTATTGCAAAGAGGCATTTGTTTCAATCACTCATGAACTTGGTTCTCTACCAAAGGGGTTGCAAAAACTTTTAAAGGAATTTGATGCTATATTTCCCAAAGAGGTACCAAGTGGATTACCACCTTTGAGGGGAATAGAACATCAAATAGATTTGGTGCCTGGGGCAAGCCTACCCAATAGGCCAGCCTATAGAACCAACCCTATGGAAACAAAAGAAATAGAGAAACAAGTTAATGACTTGTTGAATAAAGGGTGGATCCAAAAGAGTTTAAGTCCCTGTGCTGTGCCTGTGTTGTTGGTCCCTAAAAAGGATGGGTCTTGGAGAATGTGTACAGATTGTAGGGCCATCAACAACATAACTGTCAAGTATAGGCACCCCATTCCTAGGCTAGATGACATGTTGGATGAATTACATGGAGCAAATCTCTTCACCAAAATTGATCTTAAAAGTGGATACCATCAAATAAGAATTCATGAAGGAGATGAATGGAAAACTGCTTTCAAGACCAAGTTTGGTTTGTATGAATGGTTAGTCATGCCCTTTGGCTTGACCAATGCTCCAAGTACATTCATAAGATTAATGAATCATGTGCTTAGGGAATGCATAGGCAGATTTGTAGTGGTCTACTTTGATGACATCTTAATCTATAGTCAAAGTCTTCAAGAGCATCTTAGACATATCAAGGAAGTCTTGCTTCTTCTTAGAGAACACCACCTCTTTGCCAACTTTGACAAATGTACTTTTTGTCAAGAAAGTGTGATTTTCCTTGGTTTCAAAGTTGGAAAAGAAGGTGTGCATGTTGATCCAGAGAAGATCAAGGCTATACAAGAATGGCCAACCCCTAAAAATATAGGAGAAGTAAGAAGCTTTCATGGGCTAGCTAGTTTTTATAGGAGATTTGTGAAAGACTTTTCCACCATAGCTGCTCCTTTAAATGAGTTAGTCAAGAAAGATGTTCCTTTTCTTTGGGGTGATAAGCAAGAGTTGTCTTTTGAGACTTTGAAACATAAGTTAACTCATGCACCCATTCTCGTTTTACCTGATTTTTCCAAGGCCTTTGAATTAGAATGTGATGCATCCGGGATAGGTATAGGAGCTGTTTTAATACAAGGAGGACATCCCGTAGCTTACTTTAGTGAAAAACTTAGGGGACCTACCTTGAACTATCCTACCTATGACAAAGAGTTGTATGCCCTCATTAGAGCTTTAAAAACTTGGGAACATTACTTGGTTACTAGAGAATTCATCATCCACACTGACCATGAATCTCTCAAGTACATAAAAGGGCAAGCAAAGCTAAACAAAAGACATGCCAAGTGGGTGGAATATCTGGAGCAATTTCCCTATGTCATCAAACACAAAAAGGGGAGTACTAATGTTGTTGCGGATGCTTTATCTAGAAGACATGCATTATTAGTAACCCTAGGATCCCAAATATTAGGATTTGATGACATAAAAGAGTTGTATGAAAATGATGAAACATTTGCATCCACTTATTCATCATGTCTTAAGAAGCCTTTTGATGGATTCTATCTTTCTGAGGGGTATCTTTTTAATAAAGGAAAACTTTGTATACCCCAAGGATCCATTAGAAAACTTCTTATCAAAGAGAGTCATGGAGGAGGACTTATGGGCCATCATGGAGTTGATAAAACTCTAAACATTTTGAAAAGTAAATTTTATTGGCCACACATGAGAATAGATGTTCAAAGGCATTGTTCTAAATGCATAGCTTGTTTACAAGCTAAGTCAAAGATTATGCCTCATGGACTCTATACACCTCTTCCCATAGCTAATACCCCTTGGGAGGACATAAGCATGGACTTTGTCCTAGGATTACCAAGAACTCAAAGGGGTTATGATTCTATCTTTGTGGTAGTAGATCGTTTTAGTAAAATGGCTCATTTTATACCCTGCCACAAAGTAGATGATGCTAGCTATATATCTCGACTCTTCTTTAAGGAAATAGTGAGATTGCATGGTTTACCCAAATCTATAGTGTCTGATAGAGATGTAAAGTTCCTAAGCCACTTTTGGAAAACTTTATGGGAAAAGCTTGGAACTAAACTTCTATTTTCTACTACATGTCACCCACAAACTGATGGGCAAACTGAAGTAGTTAATAGATCTCTATCTACATTATTAAGGGTAATATTAAGAGGTAACAATAAATCTTGGGATGAACATCTACCTCATATTGAATTTGCTTATAACAGGGTAGTCCACAAGACTACTAATCTTTCTCCTTTTGAGGTTGTTTATGGTTTTAATCCTATCACACCTCTTGATTTACTACCTCTTCCAAAACCATCTCTTTTTCTTCATAAAGAAGGTGTTTCTAAAGCGGAGTTCATCAAGAAGTTACATGAGAAGGTCAAAACCCAAATTGAAAAACAAACTCAAAAATATACAGAATACAACAACAAAGGGAGAAAGAAAATAGTTTTTGAAAAAGGAGACCTAGTTTGGCTTCATTTGAGAAAGGAAAGATTTCCCTCTCAAAGGAAGTCCAAACTTAGTCCAAGAGGAGATGGTCCATTCAAGGTGGTCAAAAGGATAAATGATAATGCATACATCTTAGATCTTCCTGAAAGTTATGGTGTCAGTCATACTTTTAACATCTGTGACTTAATTCCTTTCACAGGAAATGATCAACAGGATGCAATAGATCTGAGGACAGATCCTTCTCAAGAGGGAGGGTCTGATGGAAGACCATCTAAGACATACATTGGACCTCTTACTAGAGCCATGGCTAAGAGAGTTCAAGAGGAAGAAGGATCACTTAATATTTTGCTTCTATGGAAGGTGAATTATCTTAAACCTTCTTCTCTTAATTAAGCATGTTTACTTTGTTTTGTAGGATTAAATAAATTGGAGGGAGCAGCTGCCAGCATGGCATTTGGCACGTGAAAGGAAGGCCTGGTTGGAGAAGCTTGCTGCCAAAGTCATATGTGCCCAGCCAAAACCCCAAAATAGCCCAGCGTTGGATGAGAAGATGCTTCAAACACGTGAGGAGCTGACTTGGACCAAGGCATGGGATTTGCTGGAAGGATTTGGCATTGTTGTTAGGCTTCCCATTTGAAATTAGGCGGGATTTCATTTCAGAAAAGAGACCCATCTTCACTTATAAATATGAGGGTTTCTTCCTTGTATGGGTACTTTAGAGCTATGCCCAAATGCTGAGAAATATATTCCAGTCTTGCATTCTGCTCTTGAGTCAAAATTGCTTGCTAATTCTTCATTTTCTCTCAAGCTTCCTTCCATTATATGAAGGCTTTCTGAGCTGAGAGGCTTCACTCATTTTACCTTGCTTCATTCAAACATCTCCATCACCATTTACTCCATCAACTCCGCTGCACGCCAACACATCTACCACACCTCTGATCTGGGAGCTTTAGGCCACTGGTTTCCTCTGGAATTTGGCTCCATCAGTTTCTGTGTGTTTGTGCCAGAGGAGAGAACTGTGTGTGTTCTCATTCAGAGTTGGGATTGGTCTCAAGGTTTTTCTTAGAGTTGGGATTGCTCTAAGGTTACAGGAAGTTGAGATTACTTTCTGGGTTGTGAGAGTGTAAGGGAGTTCACCTCTTGTTTGCTGTCATTGATTTTGAGTAGGGAAGGAGAGTGAATTGAGAGGTAGTCTCTGTATACTTGCTTGTAAACTCAATCATTGTAGTGGTATCCTTCAACTAAGGTTGTTGAAGAAGACTGGATGTAGGCTTGGCCGAACTAGTATAGAATTTGTGTTGGTTTTTCTATCCCTTAAACTCTTTTACTACATTATTGTTTTTATTGTCTTGCGTGTTAAAAATCATTCTAAAGATTTCATAAAAGATAGTAAAAGAAAGTATTTTCATTAAAAACCAATTCACCCCATCTTGGTAAGAGAAATAGGCCTAAAATTTCTTACAATTGACATCATAGCTGGTTTTTCGAAAATTACTCGAAAAATAATCAATTGGATTTTCTATGTAATCGATTAAATTTGATCCTGATGGCCTCTATTTCTCAAACCCCTCGAGAAGGTGCTTCCACAAATAGACCCCTCTGTTTGTAGGAGAAAACTATCCCTTTTGAAAAAATAGAATGAGAAATTTCTTAGAATCTGTTGATAAAGGTATTTGGGATGCTGTTATTAATGGACCTTTTGAGCCTACAAAAGTTGTTGATGGAAAAACTGTTTAAAGAATTTTTCCGAGTGGAACCAGAATGAAAATAAAAGATCATAATATGATATTAAGGCTAGAAATATTATTTCATCTGCACGTACTATTGATGAGTTTTTCAGGGTATCAACATGTAAAAGTGCAAAAGAAATGTGAGATGTTCTTGAGGTAACTTATGAAGGAACCGATGGAGTGAAGAGGGCTAGGAAGAATTCTCTCATTCAGGAATATGAGATCTTTCGGATGAAGCCTGGAGAAAACATTTATGACATCCAAAAGAGGTTCACACACATCGTTAATAATCTCATTGCACTTGGAAATTCATTTGAGAAGTAGGAGATTAACATCAAGATCCTAAAGAGTTTGAATTAAAGTTGACAATCTCAATTTAATTCTAAGCTAAAATGCTGATGTGACAAGTGAAGAATGATGTGGCAGCTCTTTAATGTCCCAAAATATATTTCCAAAAATTTCCCTACAATTAAAATTGACAATAATTAGCCTCAGATAATTCAAATTAATTAAAATAAGAATTTCTGGTCAAATTAAGCACAATTAGCGAAAATGGGGAATTAGTGGACATTCAAGCACAATTTCCTAATTAAATCTAGTACAATAAGGTAAGTGAAATCAAGAAAATATTGACTCATCAAAATATACCACACTTAGTCTTTTGCACTCGTGGGCAAAATCAAGACGCAAATCAAGGAATAGTTCAAAGGACATCAGAGGAGTGACACAACCTCAGCACACAAAAACAAAAAGACTCACAAACAGATTTACACAGTCCTCAAGGAATCTGGACAAAGAAAAGGAGTAGACAATATCAAACACAGAAAGAACAAAAGAAACTAGATACTCATGGTAATCATCCAAACAATTCCAAACATGGAAAAATAATCAATCAGCTCAAGAGGTGAATCAAAAGTAACAAAACCTCACATATGCACTATCACTGTTTCTCTCAAGTGTCAAGGGTAAAGAAGTTCAACTCAATGCACTCAAGAAAGGAAGCAACAAACAGACTTGTCAAGCCTCTAATATCACCCAAAACATATGGATGTTCAAATCAAAAGGTTTGTTCATGGTTATAATGGGGCGAAGGACAAGGGAGGATAAAATATGGATGAGAAGCTACAAATCAAAAAGAATAGAGGAGCAATGCGGAATAAGCGAAAATACAATCAAATAATACCCGAAACCTCTAATTCAATCCTCTTCTTGACTCCATTATTCAAAACATTTTATTTTTCTCATTTTTTCTATTTTTTTTTCTTTTTGTCTCTTTTCTTTTCTCTATTTTTTTAGAACACAACTAATTGTAAGAGACAAAATACACAACTTATTTTCAACACAGCCAAGAAGAGGAACTAACTAGCCAATTCATTAGAATTTCAGGGAGTCCACACTTGTTCCCAAAACAATTCCAAAGCTCCAAAATTCCCTAAGGTTTAGGTAATCATGGTTTTTTACTTAAGGCTAATGTATGCGCTTCAAAACAAAGAAAAGGGCAAAGCATAGGCTCAAAGGGGCTATCAAATGATCAAAACAAGGTAGGCTTATTTGGCTAGAGAGGCTCAAGAACAAAATTGCCTTTATCACTTCCAAACATGCATATGAATCAAGAATTATCAACAAGAGTCAAGGCAAGGCATATGTGCAATTAATCAAGAGACATATCACACACAAGAAAGAATATCAAGTGGCTTAAATTCTCACACAGGGTATCTCTGTCACAATCAATTCAACCTCTCAAACATCATAATCATCTTCCAAGCATAAAAAAACAAGGATTTCAAATCAATCATAGTATCAATGAAGTGAAGGACACGTCTACATCCTAAACAAAGTCCAGAAATAAAGAGAATCATGCAAAATTGTACACAAGATACAACATAAACAACCCAGAAAATAAAACCTAAACAAAGAAAAACTCCCCCAATAGCCGCACTTAAACTATACAATGTCCTTAGTGTGTCACAAACATTAAATCAACAATAAGAAAAGTTAAAAGATATAGACAGAGTGCAATAAAAGTGAGAAAGGAAGGAGAAAAGAAAACTCTCTAAGTTAGAGGGAAAGAGAGGCGGGGTCGGCCAAAGACGTCTCCTCCACCACTGCATCCAACAAAGAAGGATTGTTGAGGAAAGGCTTCAGTCTGTGATCATTAACCTTGAAGCTTTTAGCTATGGATGGACTTTGGATTTCAATTATACCATAAGGATAAACATTAGTCACAACAAAAGGTCCAATCCACTTTGATCTTAACTTACTCCCCACGAGTCCGAGCCTAAAGTTATACAAGAAAACCTACTGGCCAACCTCGAAGTCCTTTCTAACAATTGAACTATCATGGAACTTCTTTGTCCTTTCCTTGTAGAACTTTGAGTTCTCATAGGCCTCCAATCGGATCTCATCCAATTCATTATGTTTCAACTTTCTTTCCTCTCTAGGTTGATCCATGGAGAAGTTGCAAGACTTAACAACCCAATATGGCCGATGCTCAATCTCCACTGGTAAGTGACATGCCTTTCCAAAGACAACTCGATAAGGAGACATGATAGAAGCAACCTCCACCTTCAAGAATGGAGTGGCTCCTCGGTTCAGAAGTGGCAGCGAAATGGAGAATGGATGGAGATGCGATGATGCATAGAAGGTGTTTGATGAAATGTCTGGTAGAGTTTTGGATGTGGTGTGAAGTGAGTTCTAACTCAGACATCCTTCCAAAGGGAAGGGAGCTAGAGGGAGATAAGCTAAATCAGCTATCAGCAATGAACTTGAGAGAATGGCTGGATTTTAGCAGCATTTCATTATCAAACTCAAGTTAAGTTCTATACAAGATGAAGCTCTCTTTTATAGAGTAAGAGAAGCATGGCTATCAATCTAAAATGTGCATGAAGCTACTGCAATGTGCTGATGAAAGTGAGCAACGTGAGTTATATGTTTCACGTGGACAACATGGAGAATGTGCTTCAAATAGGGGAAGCTACGGTTGGTGTGTTCCATGTGGTAAATGTGCTTCATGATTGACATGTGTTCCACATGTCAAATGTGCTCCCAAGAAGAGGCTTCACGGCTTAACTTGTCTCCTTTGTACTATCTTGATTGGTAAGCTTCTTATGATGTGCAAACATATTTTCCCAACTTTATTTTGTGTCCTACAAAACAAGGTAAAAGTATTTAGTTTAAGGAGAATCTATCTAAGACTTAGATAAGGAAATAGCTTTAGAAGTCTTTATTCTACTTCCCTTTCTTTAGTCTTAGTTTAAGTTGATACTTCTTTTGGATGGAAATTCCCTAAAGGGGTTGCCATCATTCCCTCCCTCTTCAAAAACGATTTGTCCTCAAATCGGGAAGAAAGAAAGAAGAACAACTTTGGTTTTTGTGTTCCTCCGGGATCAAAAATATATCTACAAAAGATAGCAAAAATGAGTATGATGAAGAAGATGTAAGCAAAGATAAGAAGACAAAAGAAAAGTCTTGTATTTTTGAAAAAGATTTTCGGAAATTTAGGCTTGGAAAAATGGAAAATTCTATAGTCCCAAGTTATTTGATTTTTATCTTGAGTTACTTGTTTAGACAAGGGTAACATTAACTCAAGTTTTGAATTGCCATATTTTGAAAAGGATTGCACAGAATACGGGATGGTAATTGATTTAAAAGAAAAATGAATAATGGAAGAGTGCACAATAATTGGAAAAGAAGTAAAGAATGAGAGCCCTTCCCTCTTAGGTTCCATGGTAATGGTAAGAGTAGGAGTTGCCATCATTAGCAAGAGCTCCTTCTCTTTACTTTCCTCTTCTTTCTTCTTTTCTTCCTCTATTTTCTTTTCCTCTTCTCTTCTCTTTCTTTTCTCTTTTTCTTCTCTTATTTCTTCTTCTCTTCTCTCTCTCTTCTCTTCTCTCTCTTTCTTGTCTCTCTTCTTCCTTTCTCTCTTCTTCTCGCCTTTGTTCCTCCTTTTGTCTCTCAACATCTCTTTTTAGTTTTAATTCTATTTGCTTAGCTTGCAGCTCCTTAAGGTTAATCTTAAATTCTAGTTCTCTAATAAGGAAACCATTGTCATTTAAGCTTTCAAGAAATGTTTTTCCATCTTCAATGTAAGCTCTTAAGAATTGGAGGTGTCTCTTAATATGTGAAGGCACAAACTCGTTTCTCTTGCAAGATTTTAATTCATACCAATCACGAATGGGAGATTTTCTACTTATCCTAACATGATATTGTCTCTCATCCCACCACTCTCTTGCATGCATTTCAAATCTAGATGTGTAGAGACTAAGGACATAAGATTCACTATTACTAGAATGGAAATAGGATTCAAGTTTACTTTTTCTAGCAATAAATGAATGCATGTCATTAATGTCCTTTTCCCAAGATAGGTATGTTAATGCACCAATATCCGCACCAGAGTATGGAATATTTTCCCTAGCTTGTTTATACAATTCATCCTCAATCTGATCAAATTCATGAAAGGAACAAGTCCTTCTTCTAGCTTCATCAAGTTTTCTTTTAATTTCTTTGAAACTAATGGATTGATCAAAACTAGAAGACGAAGAGGACCTATATGAACAAAAAGACGGATAGGAAGTATAACAAGACATCAAAAACTTTTTTATATTTTTGTGAAGGATTTCTAGAAAGATTCTAGAGGTAAAATGAACCAAATAACTCCCAATAAGGAGAAATAAGTCACAAATGGACAAGCTTAAGAACCTTGTCCTTCCTAGCCAGAGGGTCTTTGGTTGTTTCTTACCTTAGTGTCTAGGTAGAAATCTTTCAAAAACTTTTTAAATGCAAGAATGCTATGCACCTAGAAACCAAATGAAGGTTTATCTATATGAAACGCGCTCCTAAGTACCACAGAGACTTAAAACATAAAAGTCAACAACCAATGTAAAGGAAAACAATGCAAATGGAAAATGATATGCGGTCCTAAGTGAAAGTGCAAGTGACACTTTGAGCCCCTTGACACACTTTCACACTAAGAAGTTGAAACTAAGCTATTACAATGTGTGAAGGTGGACTTGGAATTGCTTGAAAAGCATTTTTCCAAGCCACTTTAAGTTGAAAATAAATACTAAACTGAAAGAAATTACAAAGGTTCCGTGATACCAATCCAAATTTACAATTGATAATTGTTGAAAATGGAAAAAAGCCAAGTGTGGCTACTAGTTCAGATTGGTGAATGCCAAATTTGATTTTTTTTGCTGCTGAAATGGGTGCTGGAACAGCAAAAGGAATGTGCTCTTGGAGTCCAAGCTTGTAGCCAATTTAACAAGTCTTCCACTCTCTAATATGCTACCCCTTTGGAGAAGAAATCTGGATGTTTAAGACTTCACCACAGCATCACACCAAGCATACAAAACCATCAAAAACAGTGAGCATCAACACACATTACTGCACCAGAATTTTTCAGTGAAAACCAGTTTTATAGCACAATGTAAAGCCAAGAAAGTTGAATTCTAATAAATTTGGGGCTGGAAACAAAGATAGCACTCCAAAGGAACCTAGGAAATGATCTAGAACTGATCACAAAAACAAGAAAAACACAAAAACAGTGAGTGAACTATGTGCAGTAAAAGTGTTTGATGGAAATTCCAAAGTGTTTGACAAAATGCCACAAAGAGATGCAGATTTTGTGTTTTCTGGATTTTGACTGTCAAAACTAGATTGCAGGGGTGTACTTGCCTTTTTTTTATTGTTTTACACATGTGTAAGCATTGGTAATTAATTGGAAACCAAATCCCCAGCTTTTGCCAATCCAATTTGCAAATTGAGAATTTTAAGTGTAGAAAACAGCAAAGAAATGCATGCTGCACCAAAAATGTGGCTGGAAAAATGGAACAACAGTATTCAAAATGAGTTTCAGTGATGAAAATGATCAAATGAAACTTCAAAGAAGTTTGTATCATCAAATGGAATATGTTCAAACACTTAAACAACAAAGGTAAAGGTCATCTCAAAATTTGATTGGTTTACTTTCAAATTTAACCAAATTTGATGACTGAAATTGTGATTTGATACAAAGGCTGGAAAATGACAATTTGCACAGTAACAACAGGTTTGAAATGGTGAAATAAACTTGTGCAAACATATACAAATCACAGAAACAGCCAAACTCAACAATTCAAAGCAGCTGTAGCCAATTATGCAACACTTTTAATCAAAACTGGAAACATCAGTGGCCAAAATGAATGGTACTGTGTTTAAAGCTCAACTGAGACTTCCAGCAAGTTTAGATGATGAAATGGAATGTGTGCAATCACTTAGGCAGCAAAGAAAGTAACCACATCGGAAATTCACTGGTTCTCTTCCCAAAATTTAACAAAATGTGAGTATTTCAAATGTGAAATTGCACCAAAGCTTGAAATTGACCAATTGAACAGTAGAAACAGATTTCAATTCACCAAATATACTTGCTCAAACATGCAAATTGCACCAAAACACTCAGAATTCCAAAATCACTTTTGTAGTTGCCACTTATGTAGCAAAAGTGGCCAAACAGCACATGAAAATGAAGAAACAGCAGGATCAAAGTTGGATGGATCAAGAAAAAAATGTAGGAAAGGTCCTAAACAACTAGTTCTAGCTTGAACATGTTAGCTAGGAGAAGTAAAAAATTGCCTAAGACACACAATGACAGCAGCACGGTGCAAAGCTGGAACAATACAGAACAATGGCAGAAAGCAATTTTTTTTTCACACAACTCAAACATTCATTTTGGAATTATGCACTGAACAACAGTTAAAATCATTTGAAAACTGGTCAAACACATTAAACAAACTTGTGCAAAGCTGCATAAGCTTAAAATCTGGACAGACACAGTTTATTACATGTTAAACCAGAAATGACTCTTGCTGCAGAATTTGAAATCAGATTTGGATGAAATTAACCATTCAGTTTGCAATTCTGTGATGAATATGAGTTGTAAGTACTTTAGAAACATTCAAACACAATAGAAAAACTTGCACAAAGCTCACAATACCAGAAATCTGGATGAAAACAGATTTTACAAATCAAACCCGAAAATTCAGTTTTCTATAGAATATGCTATTGGAAAACAATGTGTGCATTGGTTTTAGCTACAATGATCAAAGCTGGACATGGTGCCATTGATTTTCATGATCAACATATAGCTAGCAACACACTTCACTCAAACAACAACGAAGAAATAAAGCTGGAACTGGATTACACCAATGCAACAGTAAAACGAAAACTGCATAATGCACATGACTGTGACATAACTGGATTTTGAATTTGCAAGCTGAAATTGAACTCAAACAATGGATTTGCACCGATTAAAATGAGCAACAATTACTAAGGAACATTGGAAACACAAGAACAGTGATCACAAACGTGAATTGAATCAAAGCTGAAATGACAAAAATTCTGGAAAACAGTGAGCACTGCACTGCACAACACGGTCAAACATAAAATGGAAGTAAGAGCAACTTAGCTCTTGAAGCAATGCGTGTATGACCTGGCTCTTGATGCCAAATGATAGAAGCAACCTCCACTTTCAAGAATGGAGTGGCTCCTCGGTTCAGAAGTGGCAACGGAATGGAGAATGGATGGAGATGCGACGATGCACGGAAGGTGTTTGATGAAATGTCTGGCAGAGTTTTGGATGTGGTGTGAAGTGAGTTCTAACTCAGACGGCCTTCCAAAGGGTAAGGGAGCTAGAGGGAGATAAGCTAAATCAGCTATCAGCAATGAACTTGAGAGAATAGCTGGATTTCAGCAGCATTTCATTATCAAACTCAAGTTAAGTTCTATACAAGATGAAGCTCTCTTTTATAGAGTAAGAGAAGCATGGCTATCAATCTAAAATGTGCATGAAGCTACTGCAATGTGCTGATGAAAGTGAGCAGCGTGAGTTGTATGTTTCACGTGGACAACATGGAGAATGTGCTTCAAAGAGGGGAAGCTACGGTTGGTGTGTTCCATGTGGTAAATGTGCTTCATGATTGGCATGTGTTCCACATGTCAAATGTGGCTTCACGGCTTAACTTGTCTCCTTTGTGCTCTCTTGATTGGTAAGATTTTTATGGTGTGCAAGCATACTTTCCCACCTTTATTTGTGTCCTACAAAACAAGGTAAAAGTATTTAGTTTAAGGAGAATCTATCTAAGACTTAGATAAGGAAATAGCTTTAGAAGTCTTTATTCTACTTCCCTTTCTTTAGTCTTAGTTTAAGTTGATACTTCTTTTGGATGGGAAGTCCCTAAAGGGGTTTCCATCAAGACAACCCTATATATACCTTGTAGGCAATCCTGTGTGCCCAAAGAGCATTGTCCAACCTATTACTCCAGTCTTTCCTGTTGGGCTGGACAATCTTCTCCAGAATCCTCTTAATCTCCCTGTTTGAGATCTTAGCTTGCCCATTGGTTTGGGGGTTGTATAGTGTAGAGACTCTATGCATCACCCCACACTTCTTGAGTAAAGCTTGCGTGGACCTTGAGCTGAATATTAAAAAAAGATACCCAAAAAGAAATTTTTTTTATCCTTTGAAACTTGAGCTGAATAATAAAAAAAAACCTTTGAAATCCTTGCCTTGAGTTGAGTAGAGCATGTTTGTATGGTATAGGAGAATGGTTTAAGTTTGGGGTTATTATGAAATTGAGAAATTTTTGAAAAAAACATTTGAAATAAAAATAAAAAGAAAAAGGAAAAGAGCAAAAGCAAGAGAAGAAAGAAGAAGAAGAGAAGATGAGCTCAATGAATAAAAGTTGGGATAAGTTGAGAGGTGGTTTATCCAATTGTAAAGCAAAAAGAGAGACCAATGCTATATCATGAAGTAAATTGTTTTCTCTCTTAGCTCAAGGTGCTTTGTTTTCCAGAAAAACCAAATTTTCTTCTTTGCCTAGCTACATTACAAGCCTTAAAAAGTCCTTGTGATGATAACTTGTGAATGAGTTTGATATTGTTGAAATGAAAGGCGAAGTTAATTTGTGAAACACTGTGATAGTTGAGAGTGCCCAAGCGTCCTACGACCTTTAACAGCCTTCTCTTCTAGTGCTCTTTTTGTCCTTTTCTGATTTCCAACTTCTGAACATTTAACTCCTCTTCTAATTCATCCAAATTTCCTACAAAATCAAGGGAATTTAGTATAAAATCTTCAAGTATAGCCTCAACTCTCTTATTCACCAAAATAAGCGAAAAACAAGAGAACAAGCAAGCTTATAAGTCAAAAAGGATTCATTTATTATCCAAATTTAATCCCAAATAACGATGAAATCAACCGTTATCACAACCCTAAAATTGAAGCTTTGCTTCTCCTCCAGCAAAACGACATGTGACTTAGCCTAAAAACCACTTCAATAGTTCAACATATCACAAAGAACTTTCTTCTCAGACATGTAATCACTCATAACTACTTATTATAAAAATATCAGTCAAGATACATTGATACATTAGTCAACAAGCTCAACTGTGGTGCTCACACATTTAAAATATATAATAGATGCAAACTCATGAATGATCAACAGCTAGGAAAGAATGTTATCCTATAGTGCATGGAACTATTCCTCACCAAAAGACAATTTTTCACTCAAGCACTAAAAAATGTTTCACTCAAGCACTCCAAAGTGTTTCACTCAAGCACTCCAAAGTGTTCCACTCAAACTCACAGGTATATAATAAGGTGACACTCTTACACTCTACTATGACAATGTAACATGAATCAACTTTTCCTTTCATTAAACCACATATCAAACACACTTACAAGCAAGTTATCATCACAAGGACTTTTTGTGGCTTGTATTGAGGTCAAGCTAAGAAGAAAATTAGTTTTTCTAAACAACAAAATCCTTGAGTTAAGAGAGTGCACAATTCATTTATTCACATTAATAATCAACTCTCTTTCTTCTTTTATGTGAGAAACCAATCTTGAACTTTGATGAACCAATATTTTCTACATTTCACTTAGTTTATTGTGCTAGAATTAATCAGGGAATTGTGCTTAATTGTCCAGTATTTTCCCATTTTCTTTAACAGTGCTTAATTTGATCAGAAATTCTTATTTTACTTAATTTGAATTATCTGAGAATAATTATTTACATTATTGAGTGCAGGGAAAATTTTTTAAATAATTTAGGACATTTGGAAGAACCTTCAATTGCACACGGTGTTATTTACTTGGAAATTCTTTCTTCTTAAAATCTTAGAAGTGAAATTTACATGGAAGCAACAAGCACACGGCCTTCTTATGTAACAAAAGATGAATGAAGAAAATTATTCAAGGTGTTAATGAGCTACCACATCACGTTTTATTGAGAAGCATTTGTGTGATGGTTGGCAAATTCCATGTAGAAGAGTAGCACATTGAAGTGGAATCAAAAGAGTGGGAGCCACTTGGAGAATTCTCATTTGGCAAGTCAACAATGGAATAACAAAGGGACCACCACATTTACTCTTGCTCCAACGTGGTTTTTCAATGGAGAGAAAAGAAAAGATGGTGGAAAAAGAGGAAAGTGGTGTCATGGCCCACTTGGTAGCACATTGCATAAGGAGATTGGAGAAGTGTTATGCTAATTCACGTAGCACATGCCACACGGCCAATTATTTTTAGCAAGCATCATTTTAAATGGAAGGAGGGGACCAAAACAAAGAGCTCACGGTTTTGAAAGGTTGGCATTGCTTTTAAGTGAAGAAAATTACAAAGGAGACAACACATGGTCCACCACTCACGGTTTATGCTTGATGGCTTGGCAAAAATCATGACCACATTGGAGACAATTAACGTGAAGGAGCAGCAGACTTGGAGTAAGCTTCTCATTACTTAATCCAACAAAATTAACAAATGAAGAAAGTTGGCTGCCACAAGCTCACGGTTACACAAGACCCCATATGGAATTTCATTTCAGCAAGCATTTAGTAACTTCAAATGCAGCAACAACAACATCCAGCAGCTTACGTCCAAAGCAAAGCTGGAAGAAGGATGGAGGTGCACGGTCTTATTTTTGTTGGAAGAAGTGGATGCACATGTGAAGGGAAGTGTCTCGGCCTGGATAGAGCTGGAGCAGTCACTACCAAGCAGCAGCAGCACGTTGCTGGCTGGGAGGAAGGCACACAACATCACGGTACAGCAGAGAGCAAATCCAAGAGCAGCAAAGCCAGCAGCTTGTAGCCTCCATCCAAGAGCACAACATGAAGCTAAATCCAGCAAGTGAAGATCACGGTGTGCAGCAGCCACACGAAGAAGAGAAGCTCTCAGAAGATGATTAAATGGGAGAAGAGAAAAGGGGGCTGGAATGGGACGTGAAGAAGCAGCTGGTCCAGTAGAGGAAGTGGAAAGGAAGAGGAGTTGATTCACGGCTTGGATGAAGAAGCAACATGTTGAAGCATCAAGTGATTCATTGGCTGGAAGAAAAGCACACATGGAACACACCTTTAGCTTGGAACGTAATTCTTGAATGGAGGAGAAAACAACTAATTAATTTGGAGAGCTGCACAAAGATACATCTAGCTACCTCACGGTTTTTGTCATGGCTTGGAGTGCAGATTTTGTTGCTCTGTATTCTTCCACCCCACATTGGTTTTTCATTTTACAGTTGATAAGCTAATGGCATCCATCCACCAAGAAGTGATATTTTTCAATTCCAAGAAAGAAGCTCACGGCTGGTCTAGACAACAGCAGCTAAACGGTCCAGTCTTTGTCCAAATAAAAAGAACAAAGTCCAGCAGTTTGGGAGCATGGAGAAAGGCATGGAATCTGCACATCCAGCAACCACAATCTCGGTAGCATGGAATTGAAGAAGACAAGTTGGCAAAATGGAGGGCCCATACCTACTTTCTTGGCACGGCTTGGAGGGGAAGAAAATCAGGAAACTATAGAGACAAAAGACAAAACAATCAAGCTAAATGGAGGAGAAAGAAGTCACGGGAAGGCAAGGAAAAGAAGTTCATGGCCCTATTTTCTCACGGGAGGATGTTGAGATTTTTGGCTATAAAACCAGCAGGCAGCAGAGAATGAAAGCGAGTAGATTTAGGAGTAGGAGTAGTGTAGTGTAGAGAGCAATTTACGTGAGCTTTCATTTTTCCCCCTTCCCTTTGGGGAGGTTTTGGGTTTGTTTTCCAGATTGTTTTCCAGTTTGTTTTTCAGTTGAATTTTAATTTGCAGTGTGTTTTTCAGTCAATGTTCTTGAACTCTATTTTCATCTGCGAATTTGCAATTTATAATTTCATCTGCACGTTAGCTTTGATCAAATCCTGCAAGTTTCTGCTCAAATCAATTTCATCTCAGTTCATGCCTTATTTCATATTGCGCATTTTAAATTCTGTCAAAAGTTTATTGCTTTTTGCAAATTACCATTTTCTGAATTTACCGTTTTTGTTTTTACCGTTTTCTGAATTTTACTATTTCTGCGATTTACGTTTTTCAGTTTTACTTTTACTGCACTGCTTGATTTACATTTTCATCAACTTTATTTTCACTGCATTTATTTAATTTTCTGCATCAAAACTTTCACAACCCCCCCCCCCCACTTCGTGATAAATCTGAGACTGAACCACCAAAATTGGTCCTTGAGAGACGACCTAGGAGTCACTTCCTAGTCTATACTGCATTCCTTTATGCTCAACTTTTGTGTGCGGTGCGACCCGCTCAACAAACTTATTCCCAACTTTACTTGCATTGAGCTTAACCTTTTCTTTTCTTTCTTTTCTTCTCTTTTGCTTTTTTGCTTTTGCTCCATGCTCTTTAATGAATTTCACAAAGTTCTTTCCGATTTCTCACAACCCCAAACTTTAACCATTCTCCATTACCATATAAACATACTCTACTTGACTCAAGGTAAGGATTTAAAAAAGGGTTTTTCAAATTTCAACTTTAGGCTCAAGGTTCAAAGGGTAAAGAGAAACATTGTTCTTTGTTGGGTTCACCTATTGGCATTGGTTCTAAGGGAGAAGAAAACATGGCCTTGATCATATGTAATAAGCAAACAAGTGGTTCAATCATAGAAAACTAGGCAAAATCAAGCATGATTCCAAAGGAATAGAAATCAATCAATGAAAAACTTTGGAGCCCAATTTCTTATAGGCTAACTCAAGTTCCACTGTTTAATAACATCCTGCCCAGCAAATTAACCACAATTGAAATCATGCATCAGTTTTTAGCAATCATGAGCATCCACATGTCTATAAGACTAGACCATGCATCATTTCAACATCATTCAACACAGTAAAGCAGCACAAGATAACATTACTCATCACAACAGATTACCTAAACCATTCAAGCACAGTTCATTAGGCCAAGTACAATACATATTAAAGAAAATTTTAAAACTTCCAAACAGATAATTTCAGAAAGCTGGGTTGCCTCCTAGTAAGCGCTTCTTTAACGTCACTAGCTCGACACCATTATGCTCAAGGATCCACCAACTTCATAACTATGGAAAGATGTTCAATCTCTCCACCCAGATAATGCTTGAGGCATTGCGCATTAACCACCCAACTTCTTTGTTGATCATTAGAAGTAGGATCTAACAACTCAATTGCCCCATGTGGTTTGACATCCATAATTGTGAACGGTTGATAAAAGTTGAAAATACCGTTATTTGTGATGTAATTTTGATACTAAATGCACCCTTTTATGCTTAGAAACTTGCTTGGAATCATGGTTTTTTGTTAAGTTTTGTGAATAAGAGAGTTGAGGTTGAATTTGATGATTTTATGAATAATTCTCCTTGTTTTAATAGAAAATGAGATAATATGGAAAGCAGGGATGAAGTGCAATGGAGATGGAGCTTAGAAAGGCCTAGAAAAGTACCAGAAGGGAGGAGTGCTCGAAGCTTGGGAACCCTTTTTGGAGGCTTGATCGTAGGAAACCACCGATCACCGCCCGGGTGCCCCTTTTGGGGCGCTTAAGCGTAGGAAACCACCGATCACCGCCCGGGCGACCCTTTTGGGGCGCTTGAGCGCCGGAAGCTCGAAGCTTGGGCGTCATATGGAAGGCTTAAGAGTGGAAGACTACCGCTCACCACCCGGGCGCCCCTTTTGGGGCGCTTGAGCGCTGAAAGCTCAATGCTTAGGCGTCATGTGGAAGGCTTAAGCGTGGAAGACCACCGTATACCGCCTCGACGCCCTAAGTGGGGCACTTGAGCGCCAACGACACGGGCTTGGGCTCTGTTTCTGTTCTCTTTGCTCTATTTAAAGGACCTAGACGTCCTATGTTTCGTATCTTTGGCTGGAGCAGCACAACAATACACTCTTCCACTCTCTGAAGGCGAATTTGGATGCGGAAGCTTCCATCCCCTACTTTTAGGGTTTTTCTATCTCATGCTTTTCCATTATTCATCTAGTTTCATCATGTCTATGGTGAACTAAACTCTATTTGTTGTTGGGGAATGATGTAACCTTGTGAACTCCCATGTATTTGAATTGATTCTTAATAACACATGTTTTTTCATTAATTGTTAGAGTAATTCATCTGTGCTTATTACATGCTTTGTTTAACTCATTCATAGCATGATGTATGAATTGCATGAGTGCTGGGAGGTTCCTTACAATTTAGGTTCTTGTTGAATTCTCCCAAGAGTAATATTTCTCAGGGATGAGGGTATGAGTCTTGGTCGTCTTAAAGATCTTGATCTTCACATTTAATTACTAGGAATGCTAGGAATTGCATAAACTTGTGATTGAGGACAAGCTTATTTCACCGAGCGATCGGGTTTAAGTAATTTAGTGAGTGACGTTGACATTAATTCATAAAAAAGAATTCTTACATACATGAGAGGGAACTTGGTGAAATCCAACCCCAACAACATATTCATCTCATATTAAACAACATTCATTTATCACTATGCTCTTATGCTATTGATCAAACTGCATTCATATTTAATTTTCTCTGTTTGCATCTGAAACCAATGATCTTGTTTTCTTTAAGTCTTAATTAATCGAGTTATCACACGACTGTCTAGTGCCGAGAGTCCTTTGGGACACGACACTTGGTCTTACCATTTTATATTACTTGTGCGATTCGGTACCCTTGCCGATTCATCAACAAGTTTTTGGCGCCGTTGCTGGGGACTCACGGTTTAAACTATTCTATTTGTGTGATTGTTGATTAACTTTGACTTTGTTTTTGTTTTTATTTTTGTTTTTAATTTTTGTCATAATTTTAATTTGTGTCTAATGTCATTTATTTTTGTTTTTGTGCTAACAGTGTTTTCTAGCGTTTTATGTCTAGTTTATGCAGGATGCACTCAGGACTAGGAGCAACAAAAGTTCTGAACCTCTCCTTGAAGGACTAGAGACTAATAGAAGGCCGAGAAGAAGTAGATTATCTAGAGAACCTTCTCTAGAGAGAATTTCACAAGCCTTACAATCTGATCAAGAAAGCATGGACAACAATGGTGGTAGGCTGTTAATCTCTTTGGCAAGTGCACCAAATCGTTCAAGTAATAAACCGTGGTAAGACCGGGTATCATTTTCCCAAGAGACTCGTAATACTAGAAAATTGTGCGATTAACAACTCATCTAGACTCAAGAACAACTCATCATTTAAGAATATGTGCAAAAAGATAAATTCACAAGTAATTACAAGGTTGGACTTTGGTATTGAAGACACTTGGAAATGGAAAAGACTAGAAATGGTATGAAATGACACTGTTAAGGTTAGTTTTCACCAATGCACTCTTGTGTTTAACCAATTTCATCTCCTCTCTATCAATTTACTAAAGTCAATCCACTAAAACACTCTAGCCTTAATCCCTTAGGTGAAAGAGCCTAGGTTTTCCTTATCAAACTCCAATCCCTTGGACAATCTAACAAGCAAACTCACATTAAGAACTAGGATCTAAGACAACATGTGAATCATATCCCATCCCTGGCTCAATGACCCACAAGGACTCTTGTTTCAGTTCAAGATTTCATATCCCATCCTTGGCTCAATGAAACCCCAAAATTAAGTCATGAACGTCCCCATTAAATGCAAGCTTTAAGATCAGAAACAAGAATACTAGTAATAGATAGAAAATGCATTTATAAATACGAAACAATCATTCATTACACAAGAGTTCATAGGCTAAATCTAACCCTAACAAGATGAATCTAGTTCTCCATTTCCATGGAGAACCCTAAAGCTTACAAACATGGAAGATGGAAGAAGAAGGAGACCCAAAGGAAGAGGAGGAGATGTTCCCACAAGCTCCTCGCGCCCTCCATGAGCTCCAGACGTGAAATCGCACCTCCAAAGAACCAAAGACCCTTTTTTCTTTCCGCCTTGTGAGTATATATACTGCTCGAATTCTCGCTTAAGCTAAATTATTCTCGCTTAAGCGAGAATTCTTCTTGGAGAAGATAGTCATTCTCGCTTAAGCTAAATTATTCTCGCTTAAGCGAAAATGACTGTTAAATCAATGACTTCCTGGATCACCGAGGCTCTTCAATGTAATGGAGGATCTTCCTAACATCGAAATAGATCAAAAAACAAGGGATTAGAGTATTATTTACGTAATGTAGCTCAAAATATAGATAAATACTAAAACTAAATAAAAGAGAGGATTTAAGCAAGTAATAAGCTAAAGAAGAGTTGATTTTGCTACTAAAATGATGCTTAGATAATGGTAAGAATTAGCATTATCAAACTCCCCCAAACTTACAACTTTGCTTGTCCTCAAGCAAAAGTACTTCGCGTAGTAAACAATTCAATCACGATAGTCTAGCAACTCAAGCATAATTTCAATCAAATAAACAAAATCAATCATGCTTGCTCAACTTGGAAATTACATTCAAGAGATAAAATGGCCTTAGCAAGCTAAACTTCAATCATGGTGCTCACAATTTAAAATCACAAGATAGATGTAATTGATAGATCAATAAACATGGCAAGATGTTTTCATTGAATGCATGGAACCATCCTTCACCAAGGAAAGTGTTTCACTCAAGCACAATGGTGTATAAGGATGTGTGTCTAACTCTCAACTATCACAATGTTATACAAATTAAATTTGTCGTTCGTTTCACAATATCAAAAACATTCACAAGCAAGTTATCATCACAAGGACTTTTTAAGGCTTGTAATGTGGCTGGGCTAAGAAGAAAAATTAGTCTTTCTGGACAACAAAGCACCTTGAGCTAAGAGATAAAACAATTTACTTCATGATATAGCATTAGTCTCTCTCTTTGCTTCACAATTGGATAAATCACTTCTCAACTTATTTCCCAATTCTTTTTCAATGAATTCATTTTTCTTTCTCTTCTTCTTCTTTCTTCTTTTTTTTTTCTTTCTTTTTGACTCATTTTGTTATTTTCTCAATGCTTCCTTATTTCAAAAACTCCCCCAAACTTAAACCATTCTCCTCATCCTAACATATATGTTCATCTCAACTCAAGGTAAGAAGGTTAAGGATTTTTCAATAAGCTTAAGGTTCCAAGGGTGAGAAAGTTTTTCTTCAAGGTTCAAGTGTTTTGCATTGGCTTTTAAGCTTAAAAATGTAGAAGAGGTTGAAGAACAAGATGGCCTTGATCATTTGTAACAAGCAAGCAAATAGTTTAAATAGAGAAACTTAGGCAAAATCAACTATGATTTCAAAGTGATAACACTCAACAATAAACTCTGGGCACAACGTCTCACAGGTTTACTCAGGGTTCCAAAGTTTGATAAACATCATGCCAAGAATATTGATCACAATTAAAACCAAGCATCCATCTAAACATATACAAGCAACCACAACCTCTATTCAACAAACTTAACCACATAATCTCAATTAAATTTTCAAAGAAGTTTTCATAGATAAAGAGCAAGCACAAAAGATTTGTATTCAATTCAAGCATAACATATGATTCACTCGAATCACCAAACCAATTGCAAAAGAACTATCCACTAGGCAAGTCAAAAAGAAATCAAAAACACAAAAACTGAAAGTAAATAAGAACTGAAAATTAAAACTGAAAAACCGATCAAAATGGACTCTTTTCAGCTCCAACCGTGTAGAACACTAGCTTCACTTTTCATATGTAACATCTTCCTCCTACAGTAGCTTATACTCCGCAACTGCTTCACCTCCCCCATCAGTAGGGGCCTGGCCCCCAGGCCATGCTACACGAGCAGCAAAATCTTCAAGCCATACATTGCTCAGCTTATGCATGCCCCAAAGGATGACCACTAGTGGTTTTGACACCTTTAAAGTTCTAAGAAAGATGTTATCTTGCACAAAGTGAGCTCAAAGTGAAATTAGTATTCCATAGTCAACAACTGAATAGAAAGGTCCAAAAGCACACTAAAAGGAATGTGTGAAAGAGTGCAAAGAAAAGGAAAGCTCATAATCAACAATAAAAATTAGGTACAGAACCAGTTTTTAAGGTGTTGGGTGTCATATCAATTTTTCGCTTAAGCTAAAAACGTTTAGCTTAAGCTAAATATACAGAAGAAATTTTCGCCCAGGCTAGAAAGTTTTAGCTTAAGCGAAAATGTTCCAGTAGCACCCCAACTTTCAGCCTAAATCTCGCCCAAGCGACTCCGTTTTAGCTTAAGCGAAAATATTCTAGTGGCACCCCAACTTTCAGTCTAAATCTCGCCCAAACGACTTAGTTTCAGCTTAAGCGAAAATATCAGCAAAACTTATTTTTCAGTTTTCTGCATATCTCGCCCAAGCGAGAAAGTTTAGCCTAAGCGAAAATAATGCAGATTCTTGCGAGATTGGCCACTCACCCTATGATTTTTTTTTTCTACACCTTCATTCAATGCACTTACACACAAACCAAGCTAAAACTAACATAATACACTTATACAAACCACAAAAACAACATTACAACTCAAAAATCACAAAAATGCAACCAAACACAACATACATAACATAAACCAATAATGCAAATGACACAAAAATGACACAAACAAAAGTAAAAAGGGTAAGAAAATTGGGTTGCCTCCCAAAAGCGCTTGTTTAACGTCATTAGCTTGACGGTTTACTCAATGAAGTGCAAATGTTGTTGTTGGTGTGCTCCTTTCACCAACTCTTCTTGAATCACTTTCTAGTCACCAAATCAATTCTCATAGCATAAGAATCTTCATTTTTGCCCTTCCACTACCTTGAAATCTTAAAACACTCAATCCTCTTGATCAACTTTGGCTTGCTAGGCTTGAGTTCCTTGCCTCTCATCAAAGGGTGGTGGTGACTAGTCTTTCTCTTTTTCTTCTCCCTTTCTTGTTTATCTTTTACTTAGCACTTGGAGCATCTTCAAGGGAGGAAGAATTTGGGGCAGCTTGTGATGCTCAACATAGTTGTCTCCTTGTGTCCTATAATTCCTTCAATCTCAGGGTCTTCATGATGCTTTTGAGGCTACAGTCCTCCTTATGTGAACATCTCCCTGCATACACTTAGACACAACTAGGCTAAAGCCACAAATTAGCCCAAATAAAAGTGAAAATCTATTTACAACAAAAGAGTTAGTTCTATATACAAAATCAAGTTTACATAAGTTAGAAACCTCACAAAAGTCTAGTATTGACACGAATCCCCGACAACGGCGCCAAAAACTTGTTAATCTCTTTGGCAAGTGCACCAAATCGTTCAAGTAATAAATCGTGGTAAGACTAGGTATCGTTTTCCCAAGAGACTCGTAATACTAGAAAATTGTGCGATTAACAACTCATCTAGACTCAAGAACAACTCATCATTTAAGAATATGTGCAAAAAGATAAATTCACAAGTAATTACAAGGTTGGACTTTGGTATTGAAGACCCTTGGAAATGGAAAAGACTAGAAATGGTATGAAATGACACTGTTAAGGTTAGTTTTCACCAATGCACTCTTGTGTTTAACCAATTTCATCTCCTCTCTATCAATTTACTAAAGTCAATCCACTAAAACACTCTAGCCCTAATCCCTTAGGTGAAAGAGCCTAGGTTTTCCTTATCAAACTCCAATCCCTTGGACAATCTAACAAGCAAACCCGCATTAAGAACTAGGATCTAAGATAACATGTGAATCATATCCCATCCCTAGCTCAATGACCCACAAGGACTCTTGTTTCAGTTCAAGATTTCATATCCCATCCCTGGCTCAATGAAACCCCAAAATCAAGTCATGAACGTCCCCATTACATGCAAGCTTTAAGATCAGAAACAAGAATACTAGTAATAGATAGAAAATGCATTTATAAATACGAAACAATCATTCATTACACAAGAGTTCATAGGCTACATCTAACCCTAACAAGATGAATCTGGTTCTCCATTTCCATGGAGAACCCTAAAGCTTACAAACATGGAAGATGGAAGAAGAAGGAGACCCAAAGGAAGAGGAGGAGATGTTCCCACAAGCTCCTCGCGCCCTCCATGAGCTCCAGACGTGAAATCGCACCTCCAAAGAACCAAAGACCCTTTTTTCTTTCCGCCTCGTGAGTATATATACTGCCCGAATTCTCGCTTAAGCTAAATTATTCTCGCTTAAGCGAGAACTCTTCTTGGAGAAGATAGTCATTCTCGCTTAAGCTAAATTATTCTCGCTTAAGCGAAAATGACTGTTAAATCAATGACTTCCTGGATCACCGAGGCTCTTCAATGTAATGGAGGATCTTCCTAACATCGAAATAGATAAAAAAAACAAGGGATTAGAGTATTATTTACGTAATGTAGCTCAAAATATAGATAAATACTAAAACTAAATAAAAGAGAGGATTTAAGCAAGTAATAAGCTAAAGAAGAGTTGATTTTGCTACTAAAATGATGCTTAGATAATGGTAAGAATTAGCATTATCATAGGCGTACTTTGGCAGATTATGCAACAGTTATTGGCCCTCATCATTTTAACAGCATTGCAAGGCTTAGGGTCAATGCCGCAAGTATGGAGATAAAGCCTGCGTTTATCCATATAGTGAAGAGCAACCAATTCAATGGGTTGTCAGATGAAAGTCCATATGAGCATCTAACAACCTTTAATGACATCTATAATACTGTGAAGCTGAATGGAGTTCCAAATGATGCTATTAGACTGAGCTTGTTTCCTTTCTCATTGGGAGGCAATGCTAAATTGTGGTTGAACTCTTTTCTTGAAAATAGCTTGATTAAGTGGGAAGATGTGGTTGCAAAATTCTTGAACAAATACTTCCCACAATCAAAGATCAACAAAGGGAAGAAGGAAATCTCTTCTTTCAGGCAAGGCATGGAGGAGACCTTGGGGCAAGCATGGGATAGATACAAGAGCTTACTGAGAAAGACACCTACTCATGGTTTTGATGAAGCGACGATAGACATTTCTTTCTTGTAGGTCTTGGTTCACAAACCAAATTGATGCTAGATGCCTGATAACAGTTGAAAAACTGTTATTTTCATGCTTAAAATTGATACTAAAAGCAACCTTTAGACTTAGAAACTAGCTTGAAATCATGCCTTTTATCTATATTTTCAGAAATAAGAGAGCTGGACAAGTTTATGCTTAATTTCAGTGTTTTTGTGCAGGTTTTAAGGTGAATTTAGTGAAAGAAGTGAAGAAGGAGAGAGATAGAATTAGAAAAGGAATCAAAGAGTGCAAAAAGAAGAAGTCGAAGTCACCGCTCAGCGGCATTTTACCGCTGAGCGGCACTCAAGAGGTTGCGGGAGGTCCGCTGAGGGGCAAAATGGCCGCTGAGGGGAGAAAACGAGACGCGCAATCACCGCTGAGCGGTATTTTACCGCTGAGCGGCACTTTAATGGGCTTGGGCTTGACTTTTTGTAATTTACGAATGGTATTTAAGCTTTAGGGTTTCCTAGGATTAGGGATCTTTGGCAGAAACGAGGCAAACACTCTCTCTTCCACCCCTTTGAAGGAGGATCTTGGATGCTCAGGCTACCTCTTCACCTTTTTAGGGTTTATTCTTTCATACTTTCATTGTAATTCATCTAGGTTCACCATGAATATGGTGAACTAAACCTTGTATGTTTGTTGGGGAATCAATGTAATCTCTTGAAGCTCTCATATATGGAATTTATGCTTGCATCTTTTAATTAAGACTTATGCTTTCTTTCATCATTAGTTAGGGTTTTTCCTCTTTGCTTAATGCTTGCATTGTTTAACTCATTCTAATGCATGATTATTGGTTTTGTCGATACGGACACGTACGGGGAAGTCTAGATCCGGGGAATTTCTCCCAATATTATATTGGTTGTCGTTAAGCTCCTGCACGTATGAACTAATCATTAGGAATGCTAGGAATTGTATGAACTCGTGATTAGGGAGAAGCCATCTTCAATGGTACTTTAGAGAGTGGCATTAACAATGATGATTTGAATGTTGAATTCCTAAAATGTATGAGAGTGGATGAGATGAAATTGACCCCCAACAACATATTTATTCATATATTTCATTGAAAGTGTTTATCTTTTGTCTTTGCCATTGATCAAACTTCATGCATACATGTTTATTTTTTGTCTTGCATATTAAAATCCAAATATTTCGTTTGTAAGTCCTAGCTAATCAACAAATCACATAACTAAACTAGGCCGTGAGTCCTTTGGGAAGAACGATACTTGGTCTTACCAAGTTTATTACTTGAACGATTCGGTCATACTTCCCGATTGTGAAACAAGTTTGTGACATCATATTTTGGTGTTCATAAATTTGTCCATCAAGTTTTTGGCGCCGTTGCCGGGGACTCGTGGTTTAACTGGTTAATTTGTGTGATTATTGATTATCTTTGACTTTAAATTTGAATTTCTGTTTTTATTTTTTCTGTTTTTATTTTTCTGTTTTTATTTTATTTTATTTGATTAGGTTAGATTTTATTTTATTTTATTTTATTAGATTTTATTTTATTTTATCTTTTAGATTAGGTTTTATTTTATTCTATCTTATTTGATTCTATCTTCTAAATCTTTTTATCTTCTGAATATATATCTTCTTCTATATCTTTTTGTGCTAACAAATCTTTTCTAGGGTTTTGTTTTCTTGTGTATGCAGGAGGCAATTCGAACTAGGAGTAAGAAAACAACAGAACCTCTTCTTGAAGGTCTAGACGAAAGTAGAAGGAGGAGAAGAATCAGAACGTCTAGAGAACTTTTCCCTTCTCCAGAAACTCTCCTACAATCATCACCACAAGGTTCTGTTCATAGCACAGGAAGTATGGAGAATAACAATGCTAGAAGAACTCTTGCAGATTACACTAATATTGCTGGACCTCAGCACTTTAACAGCATAGCTAGACCTAGAGTCAATGCAGCCAATATGGAGGTCAAACCAGCACTAATTCAACTGGTGAAGAGTAATCAATTTAATGGGTTATCTCATGAAAGCCCATATGAGCACCTTACCACCTTTAACGAGATTTGCAACACGGTCAAGATTAATGGGGTGCCAGACGAAGCTATCAAACTTAGCTTGTTTCCTTTCTCATTGGGAGGCAACGCTAAGCTTTGGTTGAACTCTTTTTCAGAAGAAAGTTTCACAGAGTGGGAAGCAGTGGTTACAAAATTTTTAAATAAATACTTCCCACAATCTAAGGTGACCAAAGGCAAGCAAGAGATTTCTTCATTCAAGCAGGGCATGGAAGAATCACTGGGGCATGCATGGGACAGGTATAAAAGCTTGTTACGTAAAACTCCCACGCATGGTTTTGAAGATCAAGATGTAGTCCTAACTTTCCTTGGAGGGCTTAGTTCACAAACCAAGATGATGCTGAACGCCTCAGCAGGAGGCAATATTAAATGGAAAACTCCAGAGGAAGCAACTGAACTTATTGAAAATATGGCTACTAGTGACAACGAACTCAATATTGAAAAAGAAGATCCTAGTCAGAAGGAGTTGTTACAATTAAATGAGGCCTTGCTTATCCAAAACAGAATTATCTCCCAACAGCTTGAAGAAGTAAGCATGCAACTTTCTCAAATACCACAGGAAGTACAACAGGTTTCAATGGTTCAAGAGCACCAAAAATGGCAGATGCAATCTACTCCAGTTGAGAAAACAACAACGCTTGAAGAGACTTTCCAGAGATTTTTAAAAACAAATGCGTCTTATTGTCATAATGTGGATGCTGCATTTAAAAAAATGGAGGTCTATGTTGAGAAAATAGTTGATGAAATGAAACATGATAATCTTGGAAAGGAATGTAAAACTGTTGTGACTAGAAGTGGTAGAGTGTTAGAGGAGAGAAAAAAAGAGAGAAAGGAGAAAGGAAATGAGAGTGAGAGTGAAAAAGAAACATGTGAGTGGAAAGAAAGAGTTGAGAGAGAGAAAAAGAAAAAAGAAGAAGAGGAGAGGAGAGAAAAAAATGAGAAAGAAGAGAGACAGAAAGAAAAAGAGTATGAAAAGCCACTTCCTTATCCAAAGGGTTATTCAAGGAAGGAGAAAGAAAAGCAGTTGGAAAGATTCATGGAACTGTTTAAGAAGTTGGAGATCACTATACCATTCTCTGAAGCATTGCAACAGATGCCAGCATATGCAAAATTCTTGAAGGAACTTCTCACAAAGAAACACAAGTACATTGAGAAGGAAACTATAAATATACAGGGCAATTGCAGTGCAATCATACAGAAACTACCTCCTAAACTTAAAGACCCAGGAAGCTTCACCATTCCATGCACCATAGGAGATGTGAAAGTTGGAAGAGCATTGATTGATTTGGGAGCTAGCATTAATCTAATGCCGTTATCCATGTGCAGAACAATTCAGGGGCTGGAAATTAAACCAACCAGAATGGCTCTTCAATTGGCAGACAGGTCTCTTAAATATCCATATGGAGTGGTTGAAGATGTTCTAGTGAAGGTTGACAAATTTGTATTTCCAGTAGATTTCATTGTGATGGAGATGGAAGGAACTAGTGATGTTCCTCTTATTCTTGGGAGACCTTTTATGAAGACTGCTAGAGTTTTGATTGATGTAGAGAATGGTAAGCTTAAACTGAGAGTTGATGATGAAGAAGTCACTTTTGATGTATCCAAGGCCATGACGTATCCAAATGATGACAAAGCATGCTTTCAATTTGATGAACTTGATGAAGTTTGTATGGTTCAAGAAAGAATGGTGCGTAACATTTCTCCATTGGAAAAAACGCTCATTGATGCATGTGAAGATTTGGATGAAGAAGAAGAGAAATTGATTGATGAATGTCTGATGGACTTGGAAACATTGAAAAAGGGTCCAGAGGAAGATCCAATATTCGAAACAATTGATAAGGAAGAAACAATCAAAGCACAGTCTCCAGAACTAAAAAGATTGCCATCACATTTGAAATATGTGTTTTTAGAAGAGGATGGAACAAAGGCAGTCATTATCAGTAACTCTTTATCTTTACAAGAAGAAGAGCAGTTGATAGAAATTCTGAAAGCCAACAAAGAAGCAATTGGGTGGTCAATATCAGATCTGAAAGGTATTAGCCCAACTTATTGCATGCACAAGATTTTTATGGAAGAAGACTATAAACCAAGTGCTCAACCACAGAGAAGGTTAAATCCTGTTATGAAGGAGGTGGTCAGAAAAGAAGTGTTGAAACTGCTAGAAGCTGGTATCATCTATCCAATCTCTGACAGTGAATGGGTGAGTCCAGTACAGGTGGTGCCAAAGAAAGGTGGGATGACAGTAATTTATAATGATAAGAATGAACTTATTCCCACTCGGACAGTTACTGGCTGGCGTATGTGCATTGATTACAGGAAGCTGAATAAAGCTACTAGGAAAGATCATTTTCCTCTTCCTTTCATGGATCAGATGCTAGAAAGGTTATCAGGGCAGGCTTTCTATTGTTTTCTAGATGGATATTCTGGATATAATCAAATTGTGGTAGATCCAAAAGACTAGGAGAAGACGGCTTTTACTTGTCCTTTTGGTATCTTTGCATATAGAAAGATGCCTTTTGGATTATGTAATGCTCCAGCTACGTTTCAGAGGTGTATGCAGGCAATCTTTGCTGATCTTTTAGAAAAATGCATTGAAGTATTCATGGATGACTTCTCAGTTTTTGGAAACTCCTTCCAAAGATGTTTAGCTAATTTGAACATTGTCCTCAAAAGATGTGTTCAGACAAATCTGGTTTTGAATTGGGAGAAATGTCATTTCATGGTAACTGAAGGAATTGTATTGGGGCACAAAATCTCTGCTAAAGGAATTGAGGTAGACAAAGCTAAAGTAGAAGTTATTGAGAAACTACCTCCACCAACAAATGTAAAGGGGATTAGAAGTTTTCTTGGTCATGCTGGGTTTTATAGAAGATTTCTCAAAGATTTCTCAAAAGTTGCTAAACCATTGAGTAATCTCTTGATGAAGGATGCTCCTTTTGTGATGAATGCAGATTGCCTGAAAGCTTTTGATATATTGAAGCAGAAGCTAGTGTCAGCTCCAGTAGTTGCAGCACCAGATTGGAATCAAAATTTTGAATTAATGTGTGATGCAAGTGATTATGCAATAGGAGTTGTCCTCGGTCAAAGGAAAGAACAAAAGTTTCATCCAATTTATTATGCTAGCAAGGTGCTGAATGATGGTCAATTGAATTATGCTACCACAGAGAAAGAGTTTCTTGCCATTGTATATGCTTTAGAGAAATTTAGACCTTATCTTATTGGGTCTAAGGTGATTGTCTATACAGATCATGCAGCTATTAAATATTTGTTGACAAAACCAGATTCTAAGCCACGTCTGATCAGATGGGTACTACTGTTGCAAGAATTTGATGTAGAAATCCGTGATAAGAAAGGAAGTGAGAACTTAATTGTTGATCATTTGTCACGGTTAGTCAACAATGAGGTCACGAGCAAGGAGCCTGAAATCTGGGAATCTTTTTCAGATGAATCACTCATGTATATTCAGCAGAGGCCCTGGTTTGCTGATATGGCAAATTTCAAAGCTGCAAGAGTCATGCCGGAAGATTTAACTTGGCAACAGAGAAAGAAATTTCTGCATGATGCCAAGCAGTTTGTGTGGGACGATCCATATTTGTTCAAAATAGGAGCAGATAATAATTGCAAAAATGAGATCCTCCATCACTAATCAACACTCTTGGAGTGCCAAAACGTGAGAATATCTGCCTCTTCAGGAATTTAATTACCGTACTAGCATCATTTTTAGGACAAGCCAATGCTTCCACCCATTTACTCACATAATCCACTGCTACCAGAATATATTCATTGTTGAAAGATGGAGGAAAGGGTCCAACAAAGTCAATACCCCAACAATCAAAAACTTCAACCTCTAAAATACCTTGTAAAGGCATCTCATGACGTTTAGTGATTGTCCCTGCTCTTTGACATTTGTCACAATTCCTAGCATGATTATGAGCATCTTTAAATAAAGTTGGCCAATAGGCATTATTGTGTGTGCGTGTTGCGTGTTTAATTGTGTTCTGTTTTGATTGTTTCATAATTTTAAGCATTTTCTTTCTACCTTACCCCTTCTTTCACCATGTCTACCTATTTTGATTATGAGCATATTGCTTCTTCTGCCTGTGCTTATGATTATGATTCTCCTTCTGTATCCAGTGCTCTATATTTTGTTCATACTACACCTGGTGCATCTAACTCTGAGTATAGTTCTCATGTATATTCTGCTGATTTCTATGTTGAGAACAATATGACTCATCCTCTAACTCTTGAGAGTTCTCCTTGGGAGCCGGTTCCACTTCATGAGGAGGATGTTCGTTGGGTTTTCAACACTGGATTGATACATTTGCTGCCCCAGTTTCACGGTTTTGCAGGTGAATGCCCATATAAACATTTGGAGGAGTTCCATCTCATCTACTCTACAATGAAATCTCTAGATGTCCCGGATGATCACATTTTCTTAAGGGCATTTCCGCACTCATTACAAGGAGCAGCAAAGGATTAGGAATATTGTCTTCCACCAGGATCTGTCACCAGTTGGGAAGATCTTGAGCATCAGTTTTTGGACAAATTCTTCCCTGTGCAGTATGGTTACAACAACGATCCTGGGTGGAATGATCCTAACATGGAATGGTATGGTACCCCACAGCATCAATTTCAAGAACCACCATTCCAAAATACTTGTATGCCTCCGCTAGTCCAGCAACAATAGCAGTTGCAACTTTATGAGCCTGCCCAAATAGCTCCTCAGCCTTTTACTTATGAGCCTACATTGCAGGAGTCGTTGGAGCAGATGACCATGCAGAACCTTTAGTTTCAGCAAGAGAACATGCAATTTCAGCAAGAGAACATGGAATTTCAGTAGGAAACAAAATTTGCCATTCAGAGTTTGACTTATCTGATAGGGCAGATGGCCACTCAGCTCAATCAGGAATAGTCTCAAGATTTAGAGGAATCACCATTTCAAACTATTCAGATTCCTAATGATGTCAGTGTCATCCACATAGGAGATGAGGAGCAGTGTCATGAATTTACTACTACGCCACTTACTTTCCTACTGCCCTATGTCCCTGCTCTTGCACTTGAGGAGACTGATGAAGAATTGGAGGGTCAGGCTGATATGAGCAACACTTTTGAGCTAGGTAGACCGTCGTCATCTTCCACCACTTTAGCCACCTCTAGGGAAGTGGAGGTAAACATACCGCAGTTTGATTATGTTGTTAATGATTATGGTACTGATAGGTATGTTGATGATTATATTGTTGATGGGCATGCTTTCAATGCTACCTCTTTGCATGATGAGAACCACTTTTTGCTATTACATCTGAATGTTTATTCTCCATGCACTAAACATGAATCTTAGCCTATGTTTGATATTGTTTCTAAATTTGAATTTGATTCTTGTTCTGAGGGTATATCTGAGGTTCAGCCTATTACACTGGGATTTGGTGTTATACCCCTGCATGTCATTTCTTTGGAACCACATTGCACTAACCCTATTGTAGGAGGTACACATGAATTTGACCAACATGCATCCACAGTGGAAGACAAAGGTGCTTACATACACAATAGTTTGAAGATCAATAGGCATCGACTAAACCCACTCATCAACAATCACTTCTTCTTAGATCCAACTGTGGAAGACATTTCCCTGCTTGATAAAATCTGGAGGATGAAGCAGTTCTTCCCCAAAACTTCCTTGCTAGATCTTGTGGTGGAAGACATCTCCCTATAGTCCAAAATTGGCAACTTCCACCCTAACCTAGGGGAGTTTTCTTTTTCCTTCTCCCCCTTTCCCTACTTTTATTGCACTTGTCCATGATCTGTTGACTGTTCTGATTTCTGATCTTATGCTTATGGCACATTGAGGACACTATGTAGTTTAATTGTGGTCTATTGGGGGAGATTATGATTTTTCTTTGTTAGTTTTTGTTTTCTTTGTTAAATTTTTTTCTTTTTTAGGTTGTTTTTGTTGCATCTAGTGTACAGTTTTGCATGTTTCTCTTCATTTCTAGACTTTGTTTAGGTTGTAGACGTGTCCTTTCCTTCACTTGATTGATACTTGGTTTGAAATCCATGTTTTTCTCTGATTGGAAGATGATCATGATGTTTGAGAGGATGATTGATTGTGATAAAAATACCCTGTGTGAGATTTGAGCCACTTTATGTTATTTCTTGTGTGATGTCTCTTGATTTCTTGCACATATGCCTTGGCTTGACTCTTCTTGATAATTCTTGATTGATATGCATGTTTGGAAGTGATAAAGGCAGTTTTGCTCTTGAGCCTCTCTAGCCAAAGAAGCCTACCTTGTTGTGATCATTTGATAACCCCTTTGAGCCTATGCTTTCCGTTCTCCTTGTTTTGAATCTCATTCACTAGCCCTATGTGAAAAAAACCATGATTACCTTAAGCTTAGGGAATTTTGGAGCTTTGGAAGTGTTTTGGGAACAAGTGTGGTCTCCTTGGGGATTCATATGAATTGGCTAGTTGGTTCCTTTTCTTGTTTTGTTTTTGTAAATATGTGTTCATATTGTCTCTTACAGTTTTGTTCTGAAAAGAGAGAAAAGAAAAAGAGACAAGATGAGAAAAAAAGAAAAAAAAATTGAGAAAAATGAGAAAAATAAAAGAAAAAAAATTGTGAATAATGGAGTCAAGAAGAGGATTGAATTAGAGGTTCGGGTTTGATTTGACTGCGTTTACACTTGTTCCCCCTTGCGCTTCTATTTCTTTTGGTTTATAGCTTCTCATCCATATTATATCCTCCCTTGTCCTTGGCCCCATTACATCCATAAAAAACTTTTTGATTTGAACATGCATATGTTTTGAGTGTTGATATTATAGGCTTGCCAAGTTTGTTGTTGCTTGCTTTCTTGAGTGCATTGAGTTGAAAATCTTTACCCTAGACACTTGAGAGAAACACTGATAGTGCATCTGTGAGGTTCTGTTGCTTTTGATTCACCTCTTAAGTTGATTGATTATTTTGCCATGCTTGGAAGTGCTTGGATGATTTCATGAGTATCTGCTTTCTTTGATACTGTGTTGGATATTGTCTACTTCTTTTCTTTGTCCAGATTCCTTGAGGACTGTGTAATTTTTTTTGTTTACTTGTGAGTCTTTGTTTTCTGTGTGTTGAGTTTGTGTCGTACCCCTGATGTCCTCTGAAATATTCCTTGATTTGCGTCTTGATTTTGTCTAGGAGTGCAAAAGACTAAGTGTGGTCTATTTTGATGAGTCAATATTTTCTTGATTTCACTTAGCTTATTATGCTAGATTTAATCAGGGAATTGTGCTTGAATGTCCAATATTTTCCCATTTTTCCTAATTGGGCTTAATTTGACCAGAAATTCTTATTTAATTAATTTGAATTATCTGAGACTAATTATTTGCAATATTAATTGTAGGGAAATTGTTGAATAATATTTTGGGACTCAAAGAAAAATGCCACGTTAATTATATTTTAAGCTAAAATAAGTGAGGAGGTGTGGATTTCAATTATGGGAGTCAACACGGAGATGGGCTTGATTGGAGAAGCTTCTTTTCTTTTCTTTTCAAATGAAGAAGGGGGTGCTGGAAGGAGGAGCACATACACGCCCACCAGCTGCCACCTAGGAGGCATTTTATTTGGTTTAAATGAAGAAGCAGATGGAATGAGAAGTGGGCATCCGCCCCCACACGGCCCACACTTGGAGCGTCCAGCAAGGCATGTGTTGACATAAAGCAAATTGCTGCAATGCCTGCACACATTGATTTTTTTTAGTGTTGGGAGAAATAGGCTTGTGCACATGGCCTGGTCCAGCAAGGGACATTAGGAAACGTTGCTGGCTGGAAGGAAGGAGGTGCTTCACGGTCCTGCTGCTGGCACAAGCAAATTGAAGTGGTGTTACGGCCTACAATGGAAAAGGGTGCATCAATTGGAAAGAGAAGAGTCCAGCCTTCAAAAAGACAACAGGAGCAGCTTTGGATGCTCGATGATTGAATGGAGAAGGGCGTCCAACAAGCAGGTCCAGCAATGTGAAGAAGCAAGTCCAGCAGAGACTGTAGCTGGTCCAGAAGGAGGAAGCAGTCCAACAAGCAAAACCCGTGGAGCTGCACTTAAAAAGGGGAAGCAGCCGCCACTTAAAAGAAAAATTTTTCTTTCTTAGTTTGGGTTGTGAACCATGTTTACGATGTTGGATTTTGGATGAATGAGAAGGAGAAAGCTGGAGGTGTCACGGTTGGAGAGGAGCTCACGTGCAAGAAAAATAAGAAGTGGTGATTCTGTGGAGGATGGAAGGGAAGTAGCGCATTCAATTGGAGAATGTAGCTTCCCGTGTTGGTGTGCACGGTTTTTATTCCAACAGCTGCCACGTCCGAGCTCCAAGAGCTTTTAGTTTTTACTTCTTCAAGCATTTAATTTTAAGTGTTCTTCACGCATTAAGCTTTTCACTTGTCGCCTTCATTCTCGGTTTGTATTTAAATTTTTAGCTAAAAGTTGCATCTTCAATTAGTTCATACACTTTTGCTTTGAAGTTACATTCCACCAATGTGAATTTCTGTTTTAGCCTAAAGCATTTCATTTAATAGCATTGGATGCATCTTCTTTTTCCAGCTGAAATGAATTTGGTTTTCCACCTTATAATTTTGTTTATTGTTCAAGAATTTTGCTTAGTGATGTTTCGGTGATGGAATGGTAGATTCATTAGATTTAGGTGTATTTAATTTGGTCCACGCAAGCTGAAAGTGTAGCTTCTTTTATTCCAGCCGCAAGATGCATTTTCTTAATTATTAATTGTTTTCCAAGTGATTCACTCAATAAGCATTTAATTTTTTAACCAAGTGTTTTTATTTTTGTTATTTGTTGCATTTTACTGTTCATCAATTTTTTTCATTACTACGTTCTATGACTGTGTTTTATTGTTCATCTTGTTATCACATGTTGTTTCAATCTCGGTTCGCTTTTACTGATGTTTCTACTGTTGCGTTTAATGTTTAAGTTCATTTGGTGCATTTTAATTAAGCTGCTGTTATGTTTTCTTCGTGTTTACTGTTCGAGCGTTATGTTTTCAAATCCTGATTAATTCTGCATTTTCTGGTTTTGCTGTGTTTAGACAGTTCGGTCTCTGATTGGACCGTTAGACCTTACTGTTTTGACATTTACTTGAATGCTTTCAATTCTGTTATGTTTAATTTCATGTTTTAGTTTAGTTCAATTGCATTCACAATCTCTTCACCAAACCCCCCCACTACGTGTTTGACCTAAGCTTCGAACCACATTTGGTCCTTGAGAGACGACCTAGGAGTCACTTCCTAGTCTATACTACATTCTTAATGCACATCAAATTTGTATGGGCCGCAACAGACCCATCACTAGGTTGGTGAATATTTACTGAAGGATACTCAGAAGGTACACCTACTAAAGGGTGATGGTAAGATTTGCACCTACTGATGGGTGCTGGAGGATTTTGGGTCAGGCTTGTGACGTTAAACAAGTGCTACTTTGGAGGTAACCCAGTTGATTGAATGTATCTTTGTTTGTTTGTTTTGATTTTGTTCTAGTTGAATTAAAGGGATTGAATGTTTGAGTGATGTGAGAGACTAAATGCATTGGGTAAGTGAGAGGCGTTGGTAGAGGAGACCTAAGGCAAGCTAGGAAGAAGGAGACTTGGTGCCGCGAATGCCGCTCAGCGGTAATTACCGCTGAGTGTAAACGCTGCAGTTTTGCTGACTCGGCTTGTTTAAATTGGGCTCAGTGGGATTTGGCCCATTAGGTCATTCTTATACCCTAGGGTGCATCTTTACTGCCACTTTCAGATGTCTCTCCTCCCACACACTCTCAAGAACTCTCCAAAGAGTTCTCTACACTTTTTCCTTCTTCCCCCTTCAAAAAATCTCTCTTTAAACCACTTTTGCATCAAGTTTCCATCCAAGTTTGGGGTTTGGTCAAAGCACTGTTGTTTGGGGCTGATTTTTGCACATTCTTATAGCACTCTACACATATTCAACATCTTCACCCAAGTAAGTAGAAGCATTTTACATTCTAGTGTTTTTGGAAGCATGAATTGGTATGAACATGGTTGTTTAAGCATGATTCTTGAGAGATTTTGATTTTTATGCATGATTAGATGAATTGATCATTGTTTGGACTGATTAAATTGCTTGATTTAGGGCTGGAACTAGGAAGAATGCATGTGGGTGGAGATTAGAAGCACTTTTGGGTGATTTTGAAAAATCTGCAGAATCGCCGCTCAGCGAAAATTTCCTCTGAGCACGATTTCTGTAGAATGGTGTTTTGAATCTGTTTTGATGTTGGTTCTCTGCACAGGTTGCGCTGAGGGGTTCTGTTTGCCCTCAGCAGTGATAGGAAGGTTTTTAAGGAGTTGTTTGTTGTTAACTAATGCTTAACAATGTGTCTTTTGGTTTTTTGAATTGTGTTTGATGCAGGGATGCCCTCCTCATCAAGCAAAAGAATCGAGACTATAGCATCCAAGAGGAAGGATAAGGAACCAGAACGCTCTTATTCCAGTAAGTTCTTTTCCCGCAAACATTAGCATCATTTCAATATTGTCCAGAATATAAGGCTATTGATGGAAAGCAAGCTAGGTTGATACTTGATTTTGCTCCATAGTTTGAAGAAAAATTGGAGAACAGGAATTTGGAGAGACTAGCCACTTATCCTCCACTAACTAACATACCAGTGGTGAAAGAGTTTTACACCAATGCAAGGCGGTTGGGTGATCATCCCACTGGTGTTTTTGCAGTTGTGATTGTCGCAGAAACAGACCTGTTTTTTAAAAAATATATATATAATATGCCTCGGTTGTGATCATAATCGAGGCAAAAGGGCTGACGAAAAATAAAAAAAATAAAAACCTTCTACTGCCTCTCATCCCAAAACCGAGTCATAAAACTCCCCTATACTGCCTTGGTCGAAGGCAACCGAAGCATAAAGTCTGGCCAAAAAAAAGTAAGAAAACTTTCTACAAAGAAACGAGGGAAAAAATTACCTCTTAACCTACTCCTTTTTGTCTCGTCTGTATACATCTCGGTTGCAAAACCAATGCAAATAGGTGAAAATAACCACTACCATTTTCCTATGATAACATCCACTTTTCATATTCAATACACAATAATTATTCAGCACAAGATTAATCCACTAGTAAAAAAAGAGGATTTAAACTCGAACAATAGGCTTCGGTTTAGGAGCAACCGAAGCCTATCATGTTACCAATAAGGAGTATTGGTAAATCTTGAAAAAATTTGTTTTGATGATGCTACAAGAAGTTTTAGTTGAAGAAGATATTAGAATTAGTTAAAAGTAATTTATAGAAATTAAATGTAGTAGGAAATTCTTGTAAACCTTGTAAACTTGCATTTTTAACTGCAATAATCGATTATGGAATGACAATAATCGATTATCACAGAGTCATACAGGAATAATCGATTATCACATCATATAATCGATTATCACATTTTGAAAACCCTGTAACGAACTTGAATAATCGATTATCACTTACAATAATCGATTATTCGTGGCAGTTGAAACTTAACCTTAGATATTCAGAGCAACTGGCTATATAGTGGTTTTTCTGTGAAGATTAAATTAAGAAAAAGATAGTTGAACGAAAAGCTTTTGAGAATACAGTGTGATCTGAGGAAGTTCCAAAAGCTAGTTCATTGCATTGCCTGGTCTTGTGAATAGGAGAAGCTCGCACTTTGTGGGTCAAAGGTCGGAGCGGTTCTCTTCAAGTTGGCAAAGTTGTTGTTCTTCCGGTTCGTTCGTTCGAAGGAAGGTTTTATCTTTTTTTTCTGTTTCATTTACTCTATTGTAAACTTGTGAAACTAATTTTAGTGAAAACGTTAATCACTTTTGAATCGAACCAGGATAAAAATTGCTTGTGTGATTTTTTTCTATTCTCTATACTGATTACTGTTTTATGCACATCAACTGTTTGGAAATTGGTCTCTAAGAAAATTAAATTTCTAAAAAGGACCATCTTATTAAGAGTTTGACCGAACACGCCTTCCGCTTTATAAGTTATTCCGCTGCGCAACTCTATAACGGTACCGATTGTTCCAACATATCAGAACGCGGTGGCATTTTCGTAGTTTAGTCGAACTTTTTTACATCGGTTCAAGGGTAACCGAGGCATATACACCATATGACCTCGGTTAAAATTTCAACTAATGCCTAACACCCTGGAAAAATTCCTGCAGATTTAACTTTTGGCCTGATAGCCTTTTGAATCATGATCTACTGCCTCGGTTCATTGGGGACTCGAGACATATACACTGTATCACCTCGGTTAAAATTCCAACTGATGCCTTAATACTTGAAAATTTGCTTTTTGACCTCGGTTAAAATTCTGCCTTTGGGGACCCGAAGCTAGTTAATTGAATAATTTAGAAGCATGGGGAGAGATGGGCTCCGACACCAAAATAGTCAAGGTTCCCCTTCTTCACTGTGATTCTAGGGTTTAGACCATCCCTTGCAGGTTTCAATTTCTATATGGTGCTTTTCTCGTTGGAGGTTGAAGCATTGTGGTTTCGGTCATGGAGGCGTGACTTGGGATTTAGGATTTATCTATTTCTGGGTTTGGTTTGATTTTGCAGGTTGACGTTGCCTGATGATGATGAATGGAGGTTGAACGGGGTTGCGCCATGGAGACGAACATGGAGGTTGGCGGCGGCGCTAGGTGGTGATGAACAGAGCTTCGTGATGGTGCTTCAATGGAGGTTTCCGGTGAAGAAGATGAGTGCGGTGACTTTCGATTGGGGGTTTTCTGATTGCATGTCTGTGTTGATGGTGGTGGTGCGAATTAGCGTTTCATGACGGCGGCATTGGCGGTGAAGATGATCAACGGTGGTGCTAGGTTGCGGTGATGGCTAACGGGGGCGCATGGTAGGTTCGTTTTGGAAGGCTGCCGGTTGGCTATGATCATCAGGCACAATGAGAATCTTAAGAGACAAGAGAGAAACAAATATATACTTTTGGTGATTCAAAAGGGGATTTTCAAAACAGAGAAAAGATGCGAGTGAAAAGGCACTTCAGCAGCTTTATGGTCGTTTCTTCTACTGATTTCCAGATGGAGAATTTGCGGCTGATGTGTAGAATCACTAGTAATATTAATACGTATATGTTGTTCGGGAATCAAAGTTATGAAGTTAAGTAGTAATGTAGATTTTATAGTTGTGGTTGAGAACAAATATTAATATTGGAAGGTATCACCACCTGAGGAGAGGAAAACAAAGATGAACTTGGTCATCGTGTCTCACGGCCAAATGGAAATATGCTCGTCAATGAAAATATTCTCGTCAATGGAAATATTCATTTTGTTTACTTTATTGAATTAATAAAAGGTTATTGAAATCTAAGAGAAATGCGCATGAACAGGAGTGTTAAGAATCATGATCTTTTCACTTTTTACTATGGATATATACTTCATGTAATCTTCATCAGCTTTTTAATTTTTGATGAAGTATTGATTAGTTTCCATTTACTTTTGCAGGCTACTCAAAGATATGGAAGACCTATCAAATCAAATCAATATGTAGCAGGCTCAAGACCTAATACATCATTTGAGATGATGGACAAAGGCTTGATCTCAGATATTTAAAGAAAAGATTAAAAAGTAAAAAAAGTTTAAAAAAAAAACTAAAAAAGGCTTGATCACCGTTTGGAGCTAAGATATAGAAAGCGAAAAAGTAAAAAAAAAAAACGCTCTATTGTCTCAGTTCATAAGGAATCGAGACGAAAAATCCTTCAAAAACACAAAAAAAGAAAAAACTGTACTGCTTTTGTTACCTGTGAACCGAGACAAAATCCTACTCTTTTTGCCTCGATTCTGAACCGAGGCAAAAAGCGTACCCCTTTTTGCCTTGCTTATACATGCTTTAGTTTAGGAACCGTTACCTATAAACGAAAATAACCGCTATCATTTTCTTTGACTGCACTAGTGATCAGCCATAAAATGGATCATGGTCTATTGTCTCAGTTCATAAGGAATCGAGACGAAAAATCCTTCAAAAACACAAAAAAAGAAAAAATTGTACTGCTTTGGTTACTTGTGAACCGAGACAAAATCCTACTCTTTTTGCCTCGATTCTGAACCGAGGCAAAAAGCGTACCCCTTTTTGCCTTGCTTATACATGCTTTAATTTAGGAACCGTTACCTATAAACGAAAATAACCGCTATCATTTTCTTTGACTGCATTAGTGATCAGCCATAAAATGGATCATGGTCTTAAATAATACTTCAACTTAAACCAAGAATAATACAAACATAAACACGATTTCTCGATATAATATATCGAAACATCAACAACCGACTGAAATAATAAATAAACAGCACATTATATAGTCTTCTTCGATATATATATATATATATATATATATATATATATATATATATATATATATATATATATATATATATATATATATATATATATATATATATATATATATATATATATATATATATATATATATATATATATTATATATCATTATAGAAATAGTTCTCGAAAAGCTGAATATGTTCCATCTGAAAGTGTAGAAACAGAATAACAGAGCCATCACCATTTGGATCGTGGGTAATCAGTGCCCTCTCCTGTACAGTCCCACCTGCTAGACCAAAATACACAGGCTTTCCCCACCCAAAATCTGCTCCATGAATTGGCATACTCAGCCAACTTGTAATACGAAGGTTAGGATTCCCAACAAACACTGCATCCTTACCTTCATTTATTCCAAAGGACAAAGCCCTTGCTTTATCCATATCGTCTTGACTTCTAATGAGGTCAAACTGAAAAAAAAAAAAATTATCTGTAAAAAGTAACATGAGAAATTCAAATAATTAGTCAAAATATTCATGATTATACCTTCATTTTAGGATGTTTTTATGAATTGCATTAAAAGAACCAATAAAACCACTTAAATTTAACTTAATTATAATTTATAAAATTAAATAATATGCTTTGAAATGGTTTAATCAATTCATTGCATTTAAACATTTCAAAATAGCTAAATTTGGTTATTTTTCTTCCTAACTATGATGGAGTTCATTTACTTGATCAATTATACACTTTAGTTTAATATGTTTGAATCACTCTTAATTATGAAAAACGAATTGGATCATTCCTAATTTGATTCATCTATTTGTTTTTTTAATTAACAATTATCTTAAGTATTATGATAACCTTTGATAAACATGTTTCAAAGAAAAACATAAAAATGGGAGAAAAATCCGATAAAAAACATGAAAAAGGTATATATGTTATTGAAAAAGAAAATTTGACATACAGAACAGGTAAAGAGACTGCTATATAAAGCAGAAAAATGAGAGAAACAGAAAAGAAACTGAAAATCATTCTTAAGCATATCCAAGGACTGAATATCTATGGAAAATGGTGTGAGGAACCCAACACAGTCAAACAGGGAATGTAGATCTATTTTTAGAACAAGTTCAGGGTGCAGAGGAGTCAAGGATTAGATAAGGGAATGTACACTTTCCAACTTTAACCATTCATGATGATAGAGGTGCGGTAATTGGGGAATGTAAGGCCTCCTTTATAAATCTTATACCTAAAATCTTATACCGTCTTTATAAGATAATTAGTAAAGTATAATCAATTAGACGGAACAGAGTTGCGCAATATAATATATCTCACCCAAGTGTCTTGTGTATATTAGTATACATGTTCTTTTGTTGATATAAACAATGCTTAACTGTAAACAAGTTGTTTGAGCTCTATGAACATAACAAGAAAAATGGTAAACGTAGGGGGTGGGCAAAATATTCAATCCATGCCCGTTTTAGCTATAAGACGCAACAAGAGACGTTTAAAGCATCATGCAGAAATGAATTTTTTACGACATTCTGAGAACAGCAGAAAAACAAAAACAGAAATTTAAAGAGCTTAGATAACAATCTCGGATACATTCTTGGACCACGACCAAGATCCTAATTCTCCCCTTCACTCATTTATTCTGTTCATGCTATTTTATTTTAATTTATTTTTCACGGCAAAGTACGAAGAAAATACTGAAAAACTGTAAAAGAAATGTCAAAGAAATAGATATAAGATTAAAAGGGTACCAAAAAAAATTTGTCCCATGTACCTGTGATTTTATATACTCATATGTAAGTTCTTCAACTGCTTCTCTTATTTTCTGAGCTGCATGACCCAAAGAAGTTGATAAGATTTCTCCAGCGCGCGATGATGCAGTTTTTAAGACCAAAGCATTCCCAAAGTAATTCCTAGGGAGAGGTGGAATTACTCTATTGCGAATATCAGCATTGAACCGCAGCAGAGTTGGTTGATTCTCGTCTAATCTACGAGCCTTAGATGCACATCTCCATACATGTGCACCAATGGCCTCAAATCTGCTATAAGGTCTTGACCCTTCTGTTGATTTATCAGCATTGGCCTTGTTCTTCAACTTCCCCACTTGTTCTGCTGTCAGTTTCAACGACATGGCGCCTACCCTCTTGCTTTTCTCAAGAGTGGTGTCACTTCTTCCTAATATGAGAGGCAAAGACTTGAATTCTTGGTGATCAAAGCGTGGGGGTGATGGAGGGGCTGTGAATTTTAGCACAGTTCGATCCAGAAAGGGCATTTCATGAGGCTCTAATGTGTCTCCACGAGCCAACTTTGCCCATGAGTTAATGAACTGAATGGCAGCAACACCATCAGTCAAAGTATGAGATATAGCAACTCCAATGGAAAACGCTTCATCGCCAAGGAAACTCGTTACTTGCACTACTAACAAGGGAAGTTCCTCAATTGGGGTGTTTGTGTAATGAACTGTTGGAACCAAGTCCTTGGCGGACTCATCCATAAAATCACCATAATCATGCACTGTTTTTGTGGATTCTGCTTCAATCAACACCGCTCCTTTTGCATTACAATTCAGTTCCAACCTGCCATCTTCTTCTAACTTTCTCAATCTACCAGCCACTGGATAGTAGTAACACAAAATCTTGCTAAGAGAGTTTCTTATGCGTTCAATTAATGCGTTATGATTGTGCTTTGCATGGTAAACGTAGATGGTGGGTGTGTGGCTCTGACGCGCCACTTGGTCAGGATCAGACAGCCATTGAAAACCCTCTGGGGTTGGTTGATTTGGAACTACTGTGTAAGAAGCTTTGATGGTTACCATTTCTGAAATGTCTCTATTGCAGCACAAACAATTCAAAATGAAGTTATAAAATCATATACGTTCTGTTTCTTTCCTTTTATACAAAAGTTGTAAGACTTACCGCGATTGTTATCTTATATTGTTTGCAGTAGACCCTTATATATTTAACGAGAAAAATGTTTTTTTAACAACGGTTTTTTTTTTTACAAGTTTACCTAATAGTTTGTGATTGATTTAATATATTTAAACAAACTAATAAAATAATAACATATAATTTATTATTAAAAAATTGTTAGAAAAGTTTTTAACATATCGAAGTTCATATTTAACATTTGCGAATAAATTATTTAACGATGAAAATTATATTAAAATAAAAAATTCAAGAAAATGTACATCTAAATTTTTGTGGGTTATTATTTCTGTTTAGACCTCAGCCAAGTATAACTTTTAATGTAAATATGATAAACTAAAGTTTTTTTTGTTAGAGATAAATCTAACACGGACTCAAAAAAATCATTTAAACGAAACATATTTCATTATAATAACATAAAACATACTGATTATGGATATAGCGAAATTATTATAAAATTTCGTTTTACAATGTAGTAGGTGGCATTGGATGCGAGTTGGTTGATTTGAAATCAGTATGTAAGATGCTTTTATGATTACATATCTTGTCAGAGATTCTATCAGTAAACGGACCTTCTAAAAAAAGCATATATATTATACAAAAGGTGGTAGGACATTGGCATACCTTTTTAGAAAAATATTCTGTATAGATTTAAATTTTTTATATTTATTGATATTATCTTTCTTATTTTGATTTTTTTTTTTTAAAATAAGTTTACACTTTTTACCTTATATTTTATGTTAAATAAATGTTAAAATGTGTCATATTACTATTATTTAATTTTTTATTTATAGTACACTCTTATTTATTTATTATACGTGTGTGTGACAAAATTATGTAACGATGAAAATTTATATTAAAGTAAAATATTTTCTAAGATAACATACATATGTACATTTTGTTATACACATATATTACACATCTATATACATGTATAAGAATAAACTGATAAAAAATAACAAATTTTATTAAGATAAACCCTGATATTAAAAAGTAAATTTTAAATTTAATTCAATTTTACAAAACCAATTTATAAGATAAGATTTATATTTACTTATACAATAAACTTACTTTATATCTAATTAATGTGAGACTTTTAAGATATATCTTCTTATACAGAAGTAAGAACAAACATTTTCAATAACAACAAACATTTTCAATAACATAATAAATATGTTGATATTTGAAATACAATATTAGTTTAAAAGCCTATATATGTATTATTTGAAAAATATAAATGCATATCAAACATAATAAAACGATTACATATTTTTACATTATCTCTTAGAAAAAAATTGTTAAATTATGCAACAAAACCATATCAATAATAAATGAACAATTAAACCTCCCATTACCCTAAAGCAGCATGTGAAAACATACTTGAATTGGTCATTGAAAACAATGTAGATGGAAGAATGTTATTTGATATAGTATTTAATTTTTTAACTATAGAGTACCATAAGTTTCCTCTTGATTTTCACTTCTGATGGGGATAAAGATAAAAGAAACAAGAATAATGTATCTGTTTATTGAGGGAGACTATAATCTTTTTATATAACATTTATCATTGAAACTTTAGAAAAAGTACCATAGATGTTAAGTTTTTCTTAACCTCTTTTTCTTAGGTTTTAATATTTATAATTTGCTCTCTCGTCAAATTAAGATATTGTTTATTAATCTTTAATGACATATATGTCTTTAGCCATAAGTTTATCTTAATTATATCATTTTAATAATTTGACTAATAAAATAATGGTTATAACACATTTAACTGTGTATTTTATATATATATATATATATATATATATATATATATATATAGAGATATATATAATTAAAATATTGTTTATGGTCTCTACATAAATTAATCTTTCATGAAATATATGTCTTTAGACATAAGTTTATCTTAATTATATCACTTTAATATTTCAACAAATAAAATAACGATCGTAACACATTTATACTTGTAAATGTGTTGGATTTTATGAGTTCAAAATTGTCATTATATTCCTTGAACATGTTCAAAAGATCTTGTCTAGTGATTATTACATATGCATATAGAACCAAATAAGTTTTGATTGCATTAATCACAACTAAACCTGTCAATGATCACTAATGTTGACAAAACCAAATTACATGGACTCATCATGACATGTTTAATATGAAAATTATACAAAAGGGACATGTACATGTCTATTTAGTAATTGGTCCTTACTTTATCTCAATGAGATCATATTAATAACCTTCATATACAAAAATTTAATTTTTGAATAAAAAACATATATATGAAAATCAAATATGTTCAAAAGACAATGTATGCATACATAAAATCAAACAAAAAACACAAAACACATAAAAGTGACTAACTTTCACTAAACCAAAGATTCCTCAAACAATAAAGTACTCATATGAGCAACATGCTCTTAAACACCTTGCGTGAAGTCCTTGAGTAAAAGGATATGCTATCATGGAATTTGTCCCTTAGTGTTCTATGGAAATTTGTCCAATCTATACGCTTTTCTTTAATAACTAGGAACTTGATGCAATGTGCTTTCACTTACTCGAGCTCTTATTGTTAAAATACAATACAACTCATTTGTTGTTACAAAATAACTTAAGTGATATTTCAATTCCTTCCATAATGTCTAACCCTGTTACAAAATTCCTCAACCATATTCCTTAATTTGATGTCTCATTGTGTAAGACCCAGGAAAAATATGGATGGAGAACCATCTAGAAGACATATTGGACAACTCACAAAAGCCATGGTCAAGAGGATGGAAGAGGAAGATGGAACTTCAAGAACTCTACTTTTGTGGAGGATCAACTATTTGATGACAAACTCCTAGCTAAGGGTCCAATCACAAGAAGCATGGCCAAACAAATTCAAGAAGGATTAAAATCATTTCCAAAAGAAGGAGCTAAACTCTTATTTACTTGGGCTATCATGAAGTATTTCTAGACCTTGTATTAAGGGTCAAGTAGTATAGGGTATATTTTTAGGCCTTGTATAATGGGCCAAGTATTGTATGGTTTGTAATATTAGCTTAAAAGAGTGTGTCCCACCATGGGACATGATGGCCACATGGCAAGCTCTTAGTGAAGACACTTCTTAAAAAGGAAGTGGCCATGTGTCACTTTTCAAGTGGAGAAACTCTTCCTAAAGTGGATTGCCACATGTCACTCTAAGAGTGGAAAGCTTTTGCAAAAGTGGATTGTCACATAGCACTTTAAGAGTGGAGGAACTTTGCAAAAGTGGATTACCACATGAGTGGAGAAGACTTTACAAAAGTGGATTGCCACATGGCACTCTAAGAGTGGAGAAACTTTGTAAAAGAGAATTGCCACATGTCTCTTTAAGAGTGGATAGTTTTTAGGGTTTCTTGTCTACTTTGGAGACACCTTTCTCTATAAATAGAAGGGTCTCCTTCCTTGTAAAATCACTTGATGAATTTGAATGTTATTATGCCAAAATGTGTGCAAACATATCTTGTCTCAAGTCAAGGCTAGAGCATCCCATGAGGTCCCTCTAACCACCCTTCTCTAGAGTTGGCCCAAACTCTCCGGAGATCCATCAAACACCTCCATCCTACCACAAATACTCACCAAAAACCTCACCAAAATTGTGAGTCCACCACCATATCCATCGCTTCCGCACAAATTCCACCTCCATAGCTTCATCTTCGTGCTTTGGCCCAACCTAGCTCGAGGAGGACGCTATCACTATTAGCCTCTTCTTTCTCTTAAACACTTTTTTAAATATGCAATATAGCTTCATTAGACCTTGTAATTGGCCAAGAACCTTGTTTAGTTTTGTTTATAAGGCTCAGTACCCTTAAAAGGAGATTAGCACATTATTAAGGTCTTAAATAGGAGATTAGCGCCTAAATAGGCTTATTTTGGGATTGGAAGGAGTCTTTGCCCATGCATGAAGAGCCTTGGCCAGTCAACATCATGGGAGGCTCCCATTTAATACATTTGATCAGTTAGTTAAAAGGAAAGGTTTCATTATTTCCCCATTGCCATAGGGAAGCTTCTACGCTCTTTAGGATTTAATGTACTCTAGCTTCTTCCTTCACAAATAACACTAAAAGAAAAAATTGAATTACATACAGTCAAAATCCGTATATAAGGCCCAAAATCCGTATATAACACTTGGTTACATACGGATAAAAATTTGTATATAAAACTGTCGTAGCTATGTTATATACGGATTTATCTGTATATAAGTTATATATGGATATATAATATCCGTATGTAATATATTAAAAAAATAATTTTTTTACATATGGATAAATCTGTATGTAACATATAATAGAGAAAAAAAATTTATTTGTAAAAAAACAAATTTGATTGGATTGGGTGCATCTTTTATGACCCAAAACAATCCCTTATGTTACCATAAAGTGACATTTTTCCCAATTGAGAACAAGATTGGATTGGGTGCATCTTTTAAGTACAACATCCAGGTTAGACAAACACTCATTAAAGGAACTGCCAAACACTGAAAAATCATCCATAAAGACTTCAATGCATTTTTCTATTAAGTTTGCAAAGATTGCCTGCATACACCTCTAAATGGTAGTTGGAGCATTACATAACCAAAACGACAATTTTTTGTAAGCAAAACCTCCAAATGGGCAAGTAAAACATGTCTTCTCTTGGTCCTTTGGATCAACCACAATTTGATTATATCCAGAATATCCATCCACAAAGTAATAGAAAGCCTGACCTGCCAATCTCTCATCTGATCCATGAAAGGAAGGGGAAAATGATCCTTCCTAGTAGCATTGTTCAACTTCCTATAGTCAATACACATCCTTCATCCAATAACAGTCCTTGTAGGTATGAGCTCATTTTTATCATTATAAATAACTATCATCCTACCTTTATTTGGTACTACCTGTACTGAGCTTACCCATGTACTGTCAAAAATAGGATAAATAATACCAGCTACAAGTAACTTTAGCACTTCTTTTCTCACCTCTTCCTTCACCACTAGATTTAACCTTCTTTGTGGTTGAGCAACTGGTTTGTAGTCATCTTCCATAAATATTTTGTGCATGCAATAAGTCAGACTTATGCCTTTGAGATATGAGATTGACCATCCAATAGCTCCTATGTTGGCTTTTAGTATCTCAACCAACCTTTCTTCTTCTTTGGGAGAGAGAGAATTACTGATGATAATTGGTTTATTCTCCTCTTCTTCTAAGAACGCATACTTCAAGTGCGATGGTAACATCTTCAGCTCCAATTTGCTTTCCTTGACTTTTTCTTCTATGTTGATCTCTTCCATCTTATGCAAAGGGACTTCTTTCAAATCATCCAAGCACTCATCAATCAATTCTTCTTCTTTCTCATTCAATTCTTCACAAGTGTCAACTAGCATCTCCTCCAAAAGAAGAGTATCATTTGCTTTCTTTTCTTGTATCATTCTCTTCCTCTCTTTTTTTCTTTTCTTCCCTCTCCCTCTCCTTTTCTTTTCTCTCACTCTCTTCATTTTCTTTCTCTTCCTCTACATCTTTTTCTTTTTCACTCAAACTTCCTTTTTCTTTTCTCTCTATTTTTCTCTCATCTAAAATTCTACCACTTCTGGTAACAATAGTTGATAACAATAGTTGATAACGGTTGAAAAACCATTATTTTTATACTTAATTTTGATATTAAAAACACCCTTTCTGACTTAGAAACTTGCTTTAACTCATGTTTTTGCTTTAGTTTTGTGAATAAGAGAGTTGAAGGTGAATTTAATGGTTTTGTGCTAGATTCCCTTGATTTTGTAGGCTATTGGAATGATTTGAAAGAAGAGTTAAAGTACCGAATGGTTGGAATGCAAAAAAGTCAACTAGAATGCAGAAAAGTAAACTAGAGTGTAGAAAAGTCAACCAGAATTCAGAAAAGTCAACCAGTCAACCAGAGTGCAGAAAAGTCAACTAGAGTGCAAAAAAAGTTGCGCTGAGCGCCAGTTTTAAGTGTCGTAGTTACCACTGAGCGGCCTTTTTGGGCGCTGAGCACCAGCTTTGTGGGCTTGGACCTATTTTCCGTTATTTTTAGTTCTATTTAAGGACTTGCACGTCCTAGGGATTGTATCTTTTGATGGCTTGAGTACAGAAACACACTTTTCACCCCTTAGAGGTAGATTTGGGGATGCGGGAGTCTCCTCTTCTCTTTCTAGTGTTTTTCTATCTCTTTCATGCTTTCATTCCATTGTTCGTCTAGTTTCTCCATGATAATGGGGAACTAAACCTTATTTGTTGTTAGGAACGATGTAATCCTTTGAAACTCTCATGTATTGAATTGATTCTTGATTATATATGCTTTACTTCATTAATTGTTAGGGTTTCTCCTCTATACTCTATGCTTGCTTTGTTTAACTCATTCATAGCATGATAATTGATTTTATCGATATCGAAACATACGGGGAAATCTAGAACTAGGGAAATTCTCCCAAAAGCAATCACTAGTGCAGAAAGGACTTTAGACGTCTGTTATGTTGGGTTTTAACGTCTAATCTCTGTCCGACGTCTATATGGGTGACGTTAATGAGACATCGAACGCTTTAGGTCAGACCTTTAGGTCAGACGTCTCTATAGACGTTAATGTATTGCTCTTGACTCATGGTGATTCGAGTTTACAACTTTATATTTTAGTTGAAGATAATGTATTGTACATTTTTTTTATTGGATGATTTTAAAAACGTAGTGGAGGGAATTGGAGGAGTGCAAAACGCAAGAAATAGCCGCCGAAGAACGCTGCCCAAGGACACGAAAATAACTGCACCAAAACCCAACGAAAACGCATTTTAATCGGTTCAAATTAAAGATAATACATCAAATTAAAGATAATGCATCAAAAGATAATATTGCCAAATCTTTTATAATCTAGAAAAGATACTCTCAAATCTTTTTTAAATATTTTTGAATCTTTTTGCCAAATTTCGTCCTCTCTCTTCTCGCATGTTCTTCACCATCTCTTCTTTTATTTTCATGTTATTTTAACATTCTATGGAGTGTTAAGTCTCGGGATTGATTCTGCTATAATTTCTTAATTAGATTCTAAGGTTAGATGAATAAATTTGTTTGTTCATTTAATTATTTTTATCTATGTATTTTTCTTCTTAATCAAGTAAAAGTAATTATTTTTACATTATAGCAAGTTAGCATGGTGTTAAATCTACATAACATATCAATCATGAGTTCAAGGGTTTTTAATTTTAATTGAAAATTTACTTTGATTAAAGTTAGAAACTTTCATGTGATTGAATGAGTTTTTTCCAATAATTGAGAATTTATTTTGAATAGAGGTGGAAATTTTAACAAGAATTAATCATAAATGTACTTTGGTTAATTAGTTTTTTACTTGATATAAGAGGTAAAAGAATAGACATGATTATACATAGTAATATTTATTGAGAATGTACTTTGGTTAAATTTACTACGATTAATCTATAAAGTTTTTACTTTTAATTGAGAATGTAATTTGATTAATAATAAGAATGACAACAAATTAATTGATAATTTATATTACTTAATTTGAAAATCTAAGATAATAATTAATTGAACATTAATCTTTTGATAACAAATGATAAATTTTTGAAAATGCAGTGAAATCAATTTATTTTCTTTAACATTGTTTTTATCTTTTTAAAAGTTTATTTCTTTATTTTGTTCGTTAATCTTTTATTGATCTTTATGTTCTTTATTGTTTTTGTTTGGTTTAATCCTTTTCGACATCCCTATTTATGTACGAATGTCTTAGATGGGTCCTCGTTTTCTAAAGTGTATCAAAATGGTCCTTAATTTTCAAAATTGATATCAATTGAGTCCTTTCCGTTAAGTTGGCTGGACGGCGTTAAAAAAATTGATGAGTGGATGCTGAGATGACGAACGAACGCTCGTCCACCAGCGAACGAACGCTCGTCGACTAGCGAACGAACGCTCGTCGACCTCTTACTGCTGGACGACCGTTCGTTCCACACTGGACGACCGTTCGTTCGGAGGTCGACGAGCGTTCGTTCGGTGGTGGACGAGCGTTTGTTCGCTTGTGGACGAGCGTTCGTTCGTCATCTCAGCATCCACTCATCAATTTTTTTAACGCCGTCTAGCCAACTTAACGGAAAGGACTCAATTGATATCAATTTTGAAAATTAAGGACCATTTTGATACACTTTAAAAAACGAGGACCCATCTGAGACATTCGTACATAAATAGGGATGTCGAAAAAGATTAAACCTTTTTGTTTTATTAACCTTTTTGTATAGTTTCTATAAGAACTAATTTGTTAAGAATTAATTTTGTGTTCATTGGAAGACAACTTAGGAATGAATTTATCCTTTCTATTGGTTACTATTTTAATAATATTGTAGTTTACAGACAAACATGTTTACCGGTTATTGGACCATGATTAAGCATATATTAATTATAAGTCTGTCTTGAAACCTATAAATAAAAGTTTGAGATAAGGAGTGAGGTGATTGCATTTATTACAACTTTAAGATTTTACTGTATTAACCGATGGTCATTTTATTAATTTAAGTATCGAAGTATCCTTGACAAGTATCTTCGTATGGCTCAAAGAAAGAGTATTAAAAACTTTGAAGAACTTTATAATTAGATTGTAAAATTGATGTTAAAAAGTTTACAGAAAAACGAAATGTTTTGATTATGATCTAAAGACTACACCTGAAACATAAATGTCTATAAATAAAAACTATAACGGATAATATTTCTTTATTACATTTTCTTAAATTTTAATATTTCTAATTTAACACCTTCTCAAATTAAAATACTTTTGTTAAACTCTACACAATTATTTTTTATTGACTTATATATTTTTAACCATAAATTTATCTTAATTAAATTATTTTAATATTTTAGTTAATAAATAAGTAATCTTAATACATTTATATATATATATATATATATATATATATATATATATATATATATATATATATATATATATATATATATATATATATATATATATATATATATATATATATATATATATATATATATATACATATACACATTTATATAGAGAGAGAGAGCTGTTAACAATAACATTTATATTTTATATCTTTTAGGATCATGATATGCTTGTTTGAATTTACATATGTCAGACTTTTTCTTTACTGCCCTATATTTTTATTTGATGCGAATTTGTTGATTGTGTAGCTTTTTCCAAATAATTTTAAACAATAGTTAATGTAACATGAGAAAAGTGTTGAGGTGGTTGGATGTACAGTCCATCCCAAAAGATATTCTAAAGCACATGGGATCTGAATTTCATAAATGTATTTTAATTATTAAGATACTTGACCAAGGAGGTAGTTGAACAATAATTTATTTAGCTAGTTGGTTTCTCACCTGCAAACTTTTGTAATCTTTCATCTTTTAATTAATAACCGTTCTTACCTACGAGTTTGTTTTTTTATTTAAAAGAAATTTAAAAAATTAAAAAATATTATGTTATACATATTTGTAAGTAATATAAAATAATAATAATTATAAATTTTATAATTTAGAAAATATTGTATATTTGTTAATATAATATTATTACGTGCTAAATATATTAAATAATAATATTTAATATAATTTAATTAGATCATAAAATATTGAATAGATGGTATTAAATTTATATGAAAACAGGTTGTTGTATTTTGTTTTTTTAATTTATATTAAGTAAATTATAATAATAATAATAATTTCAAAAGATAATTTTTTAAATAATTATATTTAAGTATCATAATTATGTCTAGTTAAAAATATAACATATAAATAAAGAGCTGGGTAATATGAAAAGTATTAAATAATTATAAGTATTTTTCTTAACAAATTAATTAAAATAAATAATATTTTTTTAATATTTACTCCTTTTAGGTTAAGTAATAGATTATACTTCGATGCTTTGGGGCTGGTTGATTTGATAGTAATGTGTAAGAACGTGGTAAGATTTGAGCCACAGTAAATAAGCTTTTGTGTTTACCGTGTCTTGTCAGAGATTCTATCAATAAAGGAGCTTATAAAATAATAATAATTATAAATTTTATAATTTAGAAAATATTGTATATTTGTTAATATAATATTATTACGTGCTAAATATATTAAATAATAATATTTAATATAATTTAATTAGATCATAAAATATTGAATAGATTATATTAAATTTATATGAAAACAGGTTGTTGTTTTTTGTTTTTCTAATTTATATTAAGTAAATTATTATAATAATAAATATTTCAAAAAATAATTTATTTAAATAATTATATTTAAGTATTATAATTATGTCTAGTTAAAAATATAACATTCAAATAATATGATCGTGGATTTTTGTTTATTTGAAATGAAAAAATAGGAAAAATGTTATTAAATTTTTAAGGAGCTCACTACCTATCAAGGAACTCATCATGCAACAAGCAAATGCAAAAGCTAGTGTGACAATATCATTGAATTCCTAAAAAGCTTAACGTCGCACCAAGGAGCTCATCAGACAACCAAGCTAATGCAAGCTAGCATGAAGGGATGCGCTGGCAAGTTTTCGGGGAAATTCTCCAAAACGACGGTGTTACAAGTGTCTGTAATATCCCAATTCAAAGTGTCAGAAATTATAATTAAAACTAAAATATTCTAAATATTCTTATATGGGAGAAAACGATACTCATAAAAATTTCATCATTTAAAGTTGTGGAAAATAAACAAAGTCATAATTATTTCAAAATTATTATTTTAATTACATTATCCTAAACAACATCGTTAATATGAGTATCATCATGAACAACACCATCACCATCCACATCTTCATGAAGGACATTGATCTATCTTCTGTACCCAACCTCACACATCTAGTATACCAAACAAGGTAGTTCAAGTTGTCCTACCCTCACGGCTAAAGGACATCTGATGGAGGAACGAATTGGCTGATTCGGGCGGAGGAACAAATCAACCAAGCTCACCTCTAACTTGGACCATAGAAGCACCCAGCAATGGAAGAGGTGCTTCGGCAATGCAGCGAAATGGGTTGAAGATGATTGGAGGAAACAAAAAAGTGTGGAAGCCACTCTGAAGAGGTGTTCGGTGGCTGGATTGGAGAAGATGTAATGAGTCAGTGATGAAGATAAGGTTGAAGTAAAAGAAAATTGGAATGAAACAGTGGTTCGGTGATGGAGAAACTGAAGCACAATTTCAAACGGTGGTGTTCTGGGAATTGGGAAATGAAATGGAGGCAGAGATTTGGGTGCTGAAATGTGATGCGGATGGGTGGAGATATGCTAGTAATGGAGCCTCGCTAGGGAGAGAGGCTAGAGGAAACTCTCAAGCTCTCTCTCGGTGACCTTCAATAAGAAGAAAGTTCTGGACAACATCAACAAAAAACAATTCTTCATTCAAATCAAAGGTGAAGTTTACAAGCAATGAAGCAAGCTATTTAAAGGAGAAACAAAGCTCCTGGTTCACGCCTATTTAGCTAACGTTAACTATGATGCAATGAAGCAAGTGCTAGTTGTGCAAGGGTTAATAAACGTGAAGCTCCACGTGGAAAATAAGCAATCAACTTGGTGAAGAAACGTGAATGGCTACATGGGCAACAAGCTTGCAGCACGTGGACAACAAGTTTGGTGCAATTTCAGCCATTGAGCACAAACTCCATTCTACTGGCGCTAGGCTTCTTTCTTCTTCAACAAAGCTGCTAGAATATGGCTCACATTGGGCTTCCTAGAGTAGCTTGCTAGACAATTCTATAATGCATCCAAGTAAAGATTAATCTTGATTCTCCATTCTTGATGTTTCCTTGCTTCTTCATTTATCAAGCTTCTTGGCTAGTTGATCCATGATCTCCTAGCTTTATTAGACCCTACAAAACACATATAAACATATTAAAGAGAATCCTACTACGACTTAGAAAAAGAAAATTAAGAAAGAGTCTTTAACAGTCCTTCTTCACTTCCTTTTCTTAGCCTTAACTTAAGTTGATAATCCTTTGAATGGAATGCCCTAAATGGGTTTCCATCATACCCTCCATCTTGAAAAATGATTTGTCCTCAAATCGGAAAGATATAAAGAAGCACAACTTTTGTTTGTTACTTTCCTTCTGGATCAAAAATATATCTACAATAAGCATCAAATATATCTCCAATTAGTATCAATCGAAGAAAGAATTTTTTTATGGAAGTAAGTTTAGAATAAGGACTTTGTTTTGTAGTTTTAAAGAAATATAAAAGTCCTAATTCACAAGTCAATTTTCTTTTATCTTGAGTTTCTTGTATCCCTAAGGGTAACAATAACTCAAGATTTAAATTGCCATATTTTGAAGAGGGTAGTATAATGATAATTAGTGTTGTAATTGGTTCAAAAGAGAAGTTATCATTCAAAGACTTAAAGATAATTGAAGAAGAATTGAAGGATTGGAAACCTTCCCTTTTTGGTTTCCTTTGAATTGTAGGAGTAGAATTTGTCATCAGTAGCAATTTCTCCTTTTCTCTCTTTTCTTTTTCTCCTCTCTCTTCTTCTTCTTTTCTTCTCTCAACTTTTTCTCTCTTCTCTTCTTCTCTCTTTCTCTTTTCTTCTTCTATCTTTTCTCTCAATTCCTCTTCTCTCCTTCTAGTCTTTCTCTTTCTTCTCTTATCCAAGAGTTTCTCAAGTTTTTCTTTAAATTCAATTTCCCTACTAGAGAAACCATCTAGACCTTTCATAAATGTTTTTCCCTTATGAATGAGGTGTCCCATTAATTCTAGGTCTTTCTTGGCTGAAGGAGGAACAAAATTTCTTCTCATGCAAGCTCTTAGTTCATACCAATCATGAATGGAGGATTTTCTACCTTTTTTGACACTATATTGCCTATGATTCCACCACTCACTTGCATGTTCTTCTAATCTAGAAAGATATATGTTAAGATCAAAGGAATCACTATCTCTAGCAAGAAAATGATGTATTTTATCAATTTTTCTTTCCCAAGCTAAGTATGTTAAAGCACTAATGTCTTGACCAAAAAATGGAATATCTTTCTTAGCTTGGTTGTACCTTTCATCCTTCCTTCTTTTTGTTCAACTTCATTTTGATTTTTCATGTATTGGGCAAACAAGTCCCTAAGCTCACTCTTTTTTATTCCTCTCTTGGTGATCATGATTTCCTTAGACATCTTTTTAATTTCAAAAGTGGATTCTTAGTTTGAAAAGGTTTAAGATTTTACCAAGAGACAATTCCTAGGTAAGAGAGGTGAGCCAAAGGCCACTTAAATACCAAGTCTTACCTAGCCAGAATGTCTAAGGTTACTTACTTGAACATTTTCAAAGTAAGATTCACTATTGAATTTAAAAATGGACTCAAACAATCAAAATGAAAGATAAAACACCTAAACTTCTAATGGAACAAAAGCCTAGAGCATGAAAATAAAACAAAAAAAATCCTAGGTAAGGCTTGTAGCTTTCGCTAACAAGACACACTCACCGTCTACTATCAAAGCAAGCAAAGAAAATTGCCAAGAGGAGAGAGCACCAAGGACTCTTTCAAACACATTTGGTCTTAATGGCCATTTACAAGAAAACAAATGAAAACTAAAAATGAAAGCAGATTACAAGTTCAAAACTCAAATAGGATCAAGTTAAACTACTCTGTTGCTCCATGTATTCACTGATTTGAATTTGTTTCTGTTTCTCTCTTGCTTCTTTAGCCCTTCAATCCTTGCTCAAAGAGGTTTCAAGCTTTTGGAACAGTATTGGCTACTGTACAGTATTGATTCTGCTGTTTAGTTTCTGATGAAACCGTGAAACTCCAATTAGAGCACATTCATCTCATTTTTAATGGACTTCACAAAGCTCTCCAAAATAGTTCTGCACAGGTTGAACTTAAATCATGAACAATTGCACTCTGCTGCAAGGTTTTCCTCTATGAATTTTGCTTATTCAAACTCCAAAATAACGTGGAAATCTGGTTCTTAATCTGTGATTGAATTCAATTCTTTACTTTGAAAATCTGCTGCACAAGCTATAAGACACCCTTCAAGTGAAAACCTGCACTATTATATCAAACCAGCAAGAATATCTAATGCTCCAGTTGAGCAAATCAATATATTCAATTGGTCCAAAATTGATGATTGAGTCAGCTTGAATTTAAGGACCAAATTGGTCAAAATAGAACTAGATGAAAACTGGGTTATTGTCTAGAAGACAACACAAAACTGCACCAAAAAATCAAAGAGTTGAATGGGTTTAAACAAGGTGTAATGAAAACTGTTTTGAACAATTTTTAAAAGATGAAATCTGCACCTTCAATTGTAAAAACCAGTTCAATCAACAAGTTTCAAAATTCTTTTGATCATTTAAAATTTTTCTCAAATCAGAAACTGTATAAACCAATTTGATAGCACAATTCAATTTGAGAAAATGAACTTGACTATTCAAATCTCACTTCTGACTGTCTTAGGGTACTCTAGCAAGTTTCTTTTAGAGGATAGACACTCAATCTTACAATCCCTCATCTATGGAGGAAGATGAAGATGATGATAATGTTGACGCATTTGAGGATGCTGAAGATAATGAAGAGGAGGAAGATACAGATGACAACACAAGCTGATGAGGAGTTGAGATAACATTTACTGATGGATGCTATCAGCACTAGAGCATGATCTTTTCTATCTAGTGTTTTAAATTTGTGAACTTATTTACTTCTATTTTTAGAATAGGATTGATGTACTCAATTTGAAACTTTCTCTATTATGATGGTTTTCTTGTGACTATTGTGTGATAAGTAATGCTTGATGATGCTTTGATATTGATTGATGTTGAGATTGTGCATAGTATATGCTTATACAGGTGGTTCACAAGCTTTGTGAATAAATGCAAGATGTTGTGATTGTGATTATGATTCTAAGCAGGATGTTATATGTGGAATGTGAATGAGCTTATATGTGAGGTTTTGAGCTCCAGAGTTGTTGTGATTGAATGCTATTACTTTGAAAGCATGAATGACTTTGCCCAGGTTTGCTATGATTGAATCATTTGCTTGTTTGCAACATATGATCAAAGCCATTTATTGGAAACCCATTTTGTTAGCCAAATGCATGAATTTAGCCTAATTAAAGAGAACACAATGTGTTCTATCCTTTAAACCCTTAGCCATGAACATAATTTGAAAACCCTTTTGAAAAACTTTACCTTGAGTTAAGATGAAAATATTCTGTGGTATTGATAAATGTTCAAGTTTGGGGTTGTTGGAAAATAGAAAGGGAAAATAAAAAGCATTGAGCCAAAAGTTAAGCATGTGAAAAGCAAAAGAAAAAGAAAAGAAAAGCTCAATGCAAAAGAAAGTTGGGAATAATCAAGAATGGTTGTGTTTAGATGATTCTCTTAACTCAAGGGTTTTGTGATCCAGAAAAACCAATTTTTATTGTTAGCCCAGCCACATTATAAGCCATTGAAAAGTCCTTTTGATGATGTTTGCTTGTAAGTGTTTTTGATTATGGTTAAATTAAAGGCAAAGTTGATTCATGTGACATTGTAATAGAAGAGTGAATGAGTGAATATCTCCTATACACTTGTGTGTTTGAGTGAAACACTTTATCTAAGTTTGGGGTTGTGATAACAATTGAAAAACTGTTATTTTTATAATTAAAATTGACTTCAATTACAACCTTTATGACTTAGAAATTAGCTTGAACTCATGATTTTGTTGAATTATTGGAAATAACAGAGTTGGACAGGTATTATGCTTGATTTCCTTGTTTTTGCAGGTTTTTAGATGAAATTGATGAAAGAAGTGAAAAGGGATAGAGATGGAATCAGAAAAGGACACAAAAGTGCAAAAGAAGAGAAACCGCAAGTATCGCTCAACGCAAATTACCGCTGAGCGACACTCTCAAAGAACCGTTGGCACCGCTGAGGGGAAGAAGTGGTCATGCGTTATTACCGCTGAGCGGTATTTACTGCTGAGCGACACTTTTCTGGGCTTGGGCCTACTTTTCTATAATTTTTAGAATATTATATAAGCTTTAGGACGTTCTAGGGTTTGGATATTTGGCTGGAACGAAGGTGAACCACACTTTTCACCACTTGGGGTAGAATTGGATATGGTGACAAATCTCCTTTTCTCTTTCTCGGGTTTTTCTATCTCTTCCATTCTTTCATTCCATTGTTGATCTAGTTCTTCCATGACGATGGAGAACTAAACTTATTTTGTTGTTGGGGAATCAATGTAAATCCTTAGAAACTCTCTTGTATGGAATTTGTTCTTCAAGATCATTTTTGTGATACATGCTTTCTTTCATTAATTGTTAGAGATATTCTTCTTTGCTCAAATGTTTGTGATATTTTATTCATGTATGGCATAAATCTTATGATTTTGTAAGTATCAGGAAATTTCGTACTCCTAGGGTTGGACGATTTGGGGATGTGACAACTCTCCTCTTCTCTCCCTAGGATTGTTATTGAGAGATATCTTACAAAACACGATCTGGGGAATTCTTCCAACAGTATATTACAAACCTAGACATAAGAGTATGATGGTTTGTTGCCTTTAAGCTTCTATTCACTATAATGCATGATTAATTGCTAGGGAGACAAGACATTGTAAACTAGTGATTATGATTAGGCTTTCTTCGTCGAGACATCGGTTTACAGTAATTTAGAAAGTGACATTAACATTAATGAAAAGAATGATGCATTCCTAAATACAAGAGAATGGATAGGATGAAATTGATAAACCCCAACAACATATTCATCCATATATTTCAATTCACGTGTAAATGTCATCCATTGATCATCACAAGTAAATGTCATCACAAGGACTTTTCTATGGCTTATAATATGGATGGGCTAACAAGAAAATTAGTTTTTCTAGATCACAAAATCCTTGATCACAAAATCCTTGAGTCAAGTGAATCAACTAAACAAAACCATTCTTCCTTCTTCCCAACTTTCTTTTTTTATTGAGCCTTTCTCTTTTTCTTTCTTTTCTTCTTTTTTTTTTCTTTTGATTTTCACACGCTTAACTCTTGGCTCAATGCTAGTTATTTTCCCTTTCTATATTTCCCAACAACCCCAAACTTGAACATTTATCAATACCACAAAATATTCTCAACTCAACTCAAGGTAAAACCTTTCAAAAAGGTTTTCAAATTATGTTCAAAGCTAAAGGTTGAAAGGAGAGAACACATAATGTTCTCTTTTAGTGGGCTAAAATCATGCATTTTGGCTAAAAAGGGTTACCAACAAATGACCTTGATCATCTGACACATACAAGCAAGTAATTGAATCATAGAAAACTTGGACAAAGTCATTCATGCTTTCAATGTAATAACATTCAATCAAAACTCTAGATCTCAAAACCTCACATATAGGCTCATTTTTCCATTCGACATATACATCCTACTTAGCATTATAATCACAATCACAACATCATGCATTTATTCACAAAGCTTGTGAACCACCTGTATCTCAGCATATAATGTGCACATTCTCAACATCAATCAAGATCAAAGCAACATCAAGCATTACTTATCACACAACAGTCGCAAGCAAACCATCATAACAGATAAAGTTTCAAACTGAGTACATCAAACCTATTCTAAAAACATAAGCAAATAACTTCAATAATACAAAAAAAAAAAGATAGAAAAGATCCTGCTCTAGTGCTAATAACATCCATCAGTAAATGCTATCTCAACTCCTCATTGGCCTATGCTGTCATCTATATCTTCCTCCTCTTCATCATCTTCAGCATCCTCAAATGCGTCATCATCATCATCTTCATCTTCCTCTATAGCTGAAGCTTCAGCTGCTCCAACTCTGCTACCCTGTGCATTCTCCTTTGGCCATGCCACCACATTATGGAACTTGTCCATAGTCCACCTGTGTGCTAGGGGTGTATCATACATCCCAATGATCATCTCTGTAGTGGCCACCTGCCCTCTGTGGATGGACTGCATCTGGGCATCTATAAGAGACATATACATGTCCCTCATTATGAATGGCTCTGCCTCATGAGTCTCTGCAGATGCTTGACTCTGTGCTGGTCCTCTCCCTCTACGAGAATGACGTGGTGGAATTGGATGAGTTGCCTCCTCACCTCCACAGTACTGCCTATAATAGGCCTCATCAATGGCTTTCCTCAGCCTCTCAAATGGTGGAGCAGAGATGTTCACTCCAGCTATCTCACACAGGTGTGTAATCAAGGAGGGGTGCCTTAAAGGTGCCTTGTTGTTCATAGTGTTGGCACACACCTGTATCTCATTGGCTATCACCTGGCCAATGTTAATGCTCATATTTTTTAGCACACAGTAGCGAAGAAGTGCCCTGTTGATAGTGATGTCTGAAACATGGGAGCACTGTTGAATGTTGGCATGAGAAAATGCCATCCAATACTTTGCCAGAGGAGTTAAATCAGTCCTCCTAATGTTCACCACTGCACCATTTCTATTCCTCTGGAAGTGTCCTCCAGGTACACATAAAACACTCTCCACATCATCAAAATCAGTTCCTTCCTCCATATAAAGAGCGAACTGACACTGCTCACCAGCCCATTCAGTACCTAAAAATTTGTTAATCGAGTTAGGATCATATCGAATGGCGTGGCCTCTAACATAGCTTAGGTAATCTTTAGCAGGATGATCACCTAACCTCTTGGCATTGGTGTAAAACTCTTTCACCACTGCTATGTTAGCTGATACAAGGTATGTGGCTAATCTCCTCCAATTTCTGCTCATCAGTTGCTCACCAAACTGTGGAGCAAAGTTAGGAATCAGTCCAGCTTTCCTTTCTATCAGGAGCCTCCTATCTTGGATAATCTTAAAATGCTTCACATGCTTGCGAGAAAAGAACCTGCTAGAATGGGTGTGTTCTGGTTCCTTATCCTTTCTCTTGGAAGTTGTAGTCTTGAATCTTTTGCTTGAAGAAGAGGCCATCCCTACATCATACACAAATCATAAAACCACAAAACAAGTTGTTAACCATTAGTAAACCATAAACATCATCCCAAAACCATGCCAAACCACCGCTGAGGGCAAACAGAACCCCTTAGCGCAACCTGCAAGCAAACCCGCAGGCAAAAGAGCCTTAAAAGCACCTTTGCAAGAATCGCGCTCACCGAAAATTTTCGTTGATCGGTGATTCTGTAGATTTTTCAAAACTCAATTTTAATCCTTCCTAACTCCACCCACATGCAATCTTTCTAGTTCCAAACCCAAATCAAACATTTTAATCGGTTCAAACAACAATTAACTCATCAAATTATGCATAAGAATCAAAATCCCTAAAGAATCATGCTTAAACTACTATGTTCAAATCAATTCATGCATTCAAGAACCCTAGAATTAAAATTGCTTGAATTTACTTGGGTGAAGATGCTAGATAAATTGAAAATGCTTTAGGAATTTGAAGAAAATAGGCCCCCAATTGCAGTGCTCTCATTAAACCCCAAACTTGGATGGAACCTTAGTGAGAAAGTGAGTGAAAGTGAGGTTTTTGTAAAGGGGGGAGAGGAAAAATGGAGAGAACACTTAGAAAAGTGCTCGAGAGTGTATGAGAAGAGTGTGATATGAAAATAGAACCAAAAACGCACCCTAGGGTATAAAAATACCTAAATGCACCTAATCCCGCAAAGGGAAAAAAGTCCAACCTAATTCCTAGCTTGCCCTATGTGCCTTATACTCATGCCCCTCACTCACTCCATGCAATTAATTTCTCACTTCACTCAAACATTCAATCTCTATCATGCAACTAAAGCAGAATCAAAACAAATAACATAGATAAAATGAATCAACTGGGTTGCCTCCCAAGTAGCGCTTGTTTAATGTCACGAGGCTGACCCAAAATCCACTAACACCCATCAGTAGGTGGAAATCTTTCTTACCAACATCCATCAGTAGGTGTAACAAACTTGTTTAATAAACCTAGTATCCTTAAGTAGATACTTAACCACCTAGCATCCATTAGTAGATGTTATACCTAAAAATTTCAACATAAAAATAATGTCCAAAGTTTATAAAATTACATCACCAAAATCAACAATAAAATAAGAATTGGCACGCTTTCATAAACGGTCCTCCAAGAATAATTGGCACCCTTTCATCCTCCATCTTTATCACCACAAAGTCCACCACGAATTGTAGTTTTCCTACAAAAACCATAACATCTTCTACTATACCATAAGGATTCATTGAAGATCCATCCACTATTAGCAAAGTCATGTTTGTTGGCTTGATGTCAAATTCACCAATTTGCTTAAGTAAAGATAAAGGCATTAGATTGACACTTGACCCTAAATCAAGTAAGGCTTTCCTTACCTTTTTCCTCCCTATGACGCAAGGAATGGTGAAACTTCCTAGATCTTTCACTTTTGGAGGGAATGATATCTTCTTAACAGCTTTGCACTCATTAATCTCCTCCTCTATATATCTTTTTCTTTTGGAGATTTGATTCATATTATTTACCTAAGCTGAAAATTATTGCCATGTTTCATTCACGATTCTAGGGTTGATACTGAAGTTAACCCTAGGGAGGAAGGTCAAGCCATTGTCACTAAAAGTGACAAAAATTTTGATGAGGAAAAGATAGAGAGAGATGGGGAAAAGATAGAGGAAAAAGAAACAGAAAGGTTGAGTGAGAAAGATAAAGATGAAGAGAAAGAAAAAGAAGTGGTTGAGAGACAAGAAAAAAAGAGAATGTGTGTGAAAATAAAGAAGTTGAGTGGAAAAAGAGAAGCGAAGAAAAAAATAAGAGAAAAGAAAAAGAGAAAATTGAGGGAGAAGAAAAGTAAGAAAAAGAGGACGAGAGAAAAAAAGAAAGAATCATATGAAAAACCTCTTCCTCATCCAAAGAAGTATCATAGGAAGGAGAAGGAATTTGAGCGCTTCATGGAAATCTTCAAGAAATTGGAGATTAAAGTTCCTATGATTGAGACATTGCAACATGTTCCTAGTTTGATCAAATTTCTGAAGAAGTTTAGTAGAAAAAAGAAAAAAAGAAGATAGAACTTGAACTTTATTGGGTCAAGCTAGTGACGTTAAAAGAGCGGTTGCTGGGAGGCAACCCAGTGATTTAAGAACTTTTAATTTTTGGTTTGGTGATGTAATTTTGAATTGTTGGTATTTTTGTTTTGGTTATAAATTTGTTACAAGGTTTACATCTACTGATGGATGTTATGTGGAAGAGTATCTATGTTTGTATACACCTACTGATGGGTGTTGGTAAGAAAGATTTGCATCTACTGAAGGGTGCTGGAAGATTTTGGGTCAGGCTCGTGACGTTAAACAAGCGCTACCTGGGAGGCAACCCAGTTGATTGAATTTATTTTTGTTTGTTTGTGTTCATTTTGTTCTAGTTGCATTATAGGGATTGAATGTTTGAGTGAGGTGAGAACCTAAATACATTGAGTGAGTGAGAGGCATTAGTATAAAGACACCTAGGGCAAGCTAGGAAGAAGGTGTGTTGATGCTGCAAGTGTCGCTCAATGGTAAAAACCACTGAGCGCGACTACTGCAGAGTTGAGTGGACTGGTTTTGGCTAATTTGGGCTTAGCGGGATTTGGCTCATTAGGTATTTTTCATACCCTAGGGCGCATTTTGGTAGGCACTTTCAGATCTCCCTCTGCACACACACTCTCAAGCACTCTCCAAAGAATTCTCTTCACTTTTCCCTTCTTCCCCCTTAATAAAACCTCTCTTCCATTCTTTTTTGCATCAAGTTTCCATTCAAGTTTGGGGTTTGGTGAGACCATTGCTATTAGGGCTGAATTCTTCACATTCATAGAGCATTCTTTACTATTATGCTTGTCGGTTTTGCTACATAGGTTGCAGTAAAGGATTTTTTATTGTTCTCAAGGATGAGAGGAATGGTTTTAGGTTGTTGTTTGTGGTTTACTAATGCTTAATGATGTGTCTTGTGGTTTTGTGAATTGAGTTTGAAGTAGGGATGGCCTCCTCATGGGGCAAGGGATTCAAGACTACAATATTCAAAAGGAAGGAGAAGGAACCAAATCAACCCTATTCCAGCAAGTTCCTCATTGTCCAAGATAGCATGGCAAGAGGAGCAGGCACAAGCTAGAAGAGCTAGAGCAACTGAAGCTCCAGTTATGGAGGAAGATGATAATTTTGAAGATGCTGAAGAAGGAGAAGAGGAAGACTTTGATGATAGCATGACCTGATGAGGAGCTGAGATAACATCTACTGATGGATGCTATCAGCACTAGAGCAAGATTTTTTTTATCTTTTGAATTTATTTGCTTTTGTTTTTAGTATAGGATTTGATGTACTTGGCTTAAAACTTTATTTGTGTGCAATGATTTGTTGATGCTATGATGTTTGTGATGAGTATTGCTTCATGATGTTGATTATATTGATTGATGTTGAGATGATGTATGATGTTGATACACAGGTAGTTGCTCAAAATATTTTGAAACATATGCATGATGAATTGTGATTGTGATTATGATACTAAGCAGGATGTTTATCTAAATGTTGGAATTTGATTTAGCCTGTGTGAGGATTGAACTCTAGAGTTTTTGTGAGTAAGTGCTATTACGTTGAAAGCATGAATGACTTTGCCCAAGTTTTCTATGATTGAATCACTTGCTTGTATGTGTCATATGATCAAGGCCATTTGTTGTTAACCCTTTTTAGCCAAAATGCATGAATTTAGCCTACTAAAAGATAGCAGTATGTGTTCTATCCTTTGAACCTTTAGTCTTGAACATGATTTGAAAACCCTTTTTGAAAATCTTTACCTTGAGTGAGTTGAGAATATTTTGTGGTATTGATAAAGGTTCAATTTTGGGGTTGTTAGGAAGTCTAGAAAGGGAAAATAACAAGCATTGAGCTAAGAGCTAAACACGTGAAAGGCAAAAGAAAAAGGAAAGAAAAGAAATTAAAGAAAATCTCAATGCAAGGGAAAGTTGGGAATAAGTAAGAATGGTTATGTTTAAATGATGAAAGTATGAATGACTTTCTTAACTCAAGGATTTTGTGATCCAGAAAAACTAATTTTTCTTCTTAGCCCAGCCATATTACAAGCCATATTAAATGAAAGACAAAGCTAATTCATGTGACATTGTGATAGTGGAGTGAATAAGTAACCTCTTATACACTTGTGTGTTTGAGTGAAACACTTTATCTGGTGAGGAAAGATTCCATGATTACATCTTTGCTTGGTTAATTGATCATTCATGAGCATATCATCTGTTGAATATTCTATGATTATCTTATCACCACAATGAGCTTAATTAAATGAAGGCATGTATTCATCTTGATTGATATTCTTTATGACAAGCTGATTTGAGCAATTACTTCTCTTAAAAGAAAAGGTTTTGAAATGTGTTGAATCCTTGCATTGATTGGTTGAAAGGTAAGTTACATCTTATTTGCTTGAGGAAAAACAAAGTTCTAAGTTTGGGGTTGTGATAACAGTTGAAAAACCGTTATTTTTATACTTAATTTCGATAACCAATCAACCCTTTTTAACTTAGAAACTTACTTTAACTCATAATTTTGCTTTAGTTTTGTGAATAAGAGGGTTGAAGGTGAATTTAATGGTTTTGTGCTAGATTCCTTGATTTTGTAGGTTATTGGAATAATTTGAAAGAAGAGTTAAAGTACTGAACGATTGGAATGCAAAAAAGTCAAACAAAAACCAAAAAAGTCAAATAGTCAACCAGAATGCAGAAAAGTTAACAGGAGTGCAGAAAAAGTTGCACTGAGCGGTAATTACTGCTGAGCGCCAGTTTTCAGGTGCCGAAATCACCTATGAGGGGCAAAAATAGCAACTGAGGGGCAAAATTGAAGACCCGCACTTATTGCTGAGCGGCATTTTAATGGGCCTTGGGCCACTTTTCTGTAATTTTTAGAAAGTTATATACGGTTTTAGTCGACCTAGGTTAGACATCTTTGGTAGAGTACGAAGCAAAAACACACTCTTTCATCCATTGGAGGAGGATTTTGGATGCTAAGGCTCTTTTCTCACTTTCTAGGGTTCTTTCTTTTCATTCTTTCATTGTAATTCATATAGTTTCACCATGAATATGGTGAACTAAACATTTATTGTTGTTGGGGAATCAATGTAATCCTTTTGAAACTCTCATTAATTGTTAGGGTTTTTCCTTTTTGCTCAAAGCATGCATTGTTTAACTCATTCGATGTGATGATCATTGATTTTTTCGATATGGACACATACGGGGAAATCTAGATTTGGGGAATCTCTCCCAATAGTAGTATAAACCTAGACATAGGAGTATGATGGTTGGTTTCCTTTAAGCTTCTGTTCACTATAATGCATGATTAATTGTTAGGGAGAAAAGAAATTGTAAACTAGTGGTTATGATTAGGCTTTCTTCGCCAAGACATCGGGTTTAAGGTAATTTAGAAAGTGACATTAACAATTAATGAAGAAAGATGATATCCTGAATACATGAGAGTAGATAGGATGAAATTGATAAACCCCAACAACATAATCATCCATATATTTCAATTCATGTGTTTTGTTTCTTCTTACCATTGATCAATCCATGAATTCATATTTACTTTTGAGTATTTACATTTAAATATTAATCAATCGACTTTACAAGTCTTAGCTAATCAACAAATCACACAATTGTCTAGGCCGTGAGTCCTTTGGGAGAACGATACTTGGTCTTACCAAGTTTATTACTTGATATGATTCGGTTATCTTACCGAGAGTTAAACAAACATGTTATCCTATAATGCATGAAACCATTCCTCACCAAAGAAAGTGTTATACTCAAGCTTTAAGGTGTATAGTGAGGTGTTTCTTTCACTCTACCATCACAATGTCACACAATTCAACTTTGCCTTTCATTTAACAACATCAAACACATTCACAAGCAAGTTATCATTACAAGGACTTTTTGAGGCTTGTATTATGGCTGGGCTAAGAAGAAAACTAGTTTTTCTGGACAACAAAGTTCCTTGAGTTAAGAGAGTGAACAATTTACTTCATAATTTAACATTAATCTCTCTTTCTACATTTCACTTAGGAAACTACTTCTCAACTTAATCCCAACTTTTATTCATTGAGCACATTCTTTCTATTCCTCTTTCTTTCTTCTCTTGTTTTTCTTGCTTTCTTTGCTCATTACTTTTTTTCTATTTCTTTTCACTTTTTCCAACAACCCCAAACTTGAACTATTCTCCTGTACCATACATGTATTTTCTAGTCATCTCAAGGCAAGAATTTCAAGGGTTTTTCATATTAGGGTCAAGGATAAAAGAAATTTTTAAAATTTTTGGGGGTTACAATTTTGGCATTGGCTTACAAGGGATAAGAACAAATGGCCTTGATCATCTGTAACAAGCAAGAAAATAGTTCAAATAGAGAAACTCAAACAAAATCAACTGTGATTCCAAAGCAATAACATTCAACAACAATAAACTCTAGGACACATCATCTCACAGGTTAACAACAATAATCACAATTTAAACCATGCATCTGTCTTAAACAACTATGAGCAACCACCATTTGTGCTTAAGATTTAAACCAATCAATATCTCAACATTACTTTCACAACAATAAAGCAAACACAAGACATTATGACTTCTCACAAACAATTTATCACTTTACACTAAACCATTGCAGCAAACTATCCACTTAACCAAGTACATAGTTGGCTAAAATTAAAAAAAAAAAACAAACAAAATTCAAACATGCATAAAATTAAAGAAAACAGGAGATGCTATCATCACTTCCCTAAAGGCATTTGAATCTTCCTCCAAATCATCCTCTGCCATGGCTTCGACTCCGGACATGCCACCTCCTCCATTAGCTTGGGCCTGGTCCCCAAACCAAGACATGGGAATGATGAACTCATTAAGTGAAATGAACTGAAGTCCGGGAGAAGCAGCATGCAACCTAAAAACACAAACACTCAAAACAAAATCAAATCAATAAGAAGGGAAGACTAGGTTGCCTCCCAATAAGCGCTTGTTTAACGTCATTAGCTTGACACCACTATGCTCAATTTAAATTCTTGATATTGGCATGCTTCTTTCTTTCATCACAACAACATAATTTCAACATCTTGCTAGTCACCAACTTCACTCTCCTAGAATAAGGAGCCTCAATCTCAATAACTCCATTTGCTTTGATATCCTTAATAACCCATAACCCATTCTTGAATTTCACTAGTTGGCCAGGTTTGGGTTCATTACTTTCCAGCACATGGTCTTGGTGAAGTAGTTACTTTTCCTTATCTTCATCCTCTTCCTTCAGTGTTGGAGAGAAACAATTATGATTTCTCTTGACCAACTTTGCAGCTTGATCAGGTAGACTAGTTACTGAGAAAACTTCATCTGGTATTTTGGGACTAGTCTGATTTACTTGTATTGGTTGCACATCATCGAAGACATTACAAGTCACCTCTTCATCTTGGTCTTTTAATGTTAATACTCCATCATCTACATGAATTACAATCTTGGCTATTTTCATGAATGGTCTTCCAAGAAAGAGAGGGATCTCTACATCTTTCCCCATCTCCATCACCACAAAAATAAACTGGAAATTGAAGTTTATCAATCTGGACCACAAAATCTTCCACTACACCATAAGGATGCTTTATGGATTTGTCTATCATTTACAAGATCATTCTTGTAGGTTTGACTTCAAGACCACCAATCTTCTTGAGCATAGATAGGGGCATTAGATTGATGCTCGCCCCTAAGTCAACTAGAGCCTTCCCTATATCATGATTCCCAATAGTGCAAGAGATGGTGAAACTCCCTGGATCTTTGAATTTGGGAGGAAGCGTCTTTTATAATATGGCACTACAATTACCGTGCACTTCGATTGTTGGTTTCATTAGAAATTGACTAATTACTGAAGACAATTGCCCCTTCTCTTTTCTGCTAGCCAGCTTGGACAGCCTATCTGCCTAAACATTTTCCTCCCGAGGAATATGCTTCAACTCTACTGACTTAAACTGAGCTTCCAATTGTTTGGCTTAGTGAAAGTATTGCAATAATTGATCATCATTGACATGAAAATTGCCACTCATATGCCCCTCAACCAATTGAGAGTCTATCCGACATTCTAGAAATTCGGCTCCTAGGACATGCGCGAACTCCATGCCAACTAACAGAGCCACATACTCCACCATATGATTGCCGACTTTAAATCGAAAAAGTAACGACTGCACGACCAACAAGTCGTCTGGTCCTTCGAGGACAATTCTTGCTCCTCCACCATGTTTATTGGATGATCCATCAACAAAGAGCTTCCAACGTCTTATGGCACCCTCCTCTATAGCCAATTCAGCCGCGAAGTCAACCAAATATTGAGCTCGTACCGACCCACGTGGCTCGTAAGGAAAGAATTATGTATATTATGGAAAAGGTTGAAGAGAGATCCAGTTGAGACTTAATTTGATTCCTTCGCAACTGGTGGTTGAAAAAAGTGCAAGCTTTTTGGATGGGTGTTGTGATAGTCTTCTTCAAAGAGGCCATTTGGGGTGGAAGAGTGGGCAAGAAGGTCTAGAGGTTATATATAAGATTAATACGCAACAAAGAGCACACAATAGAGAAGAAAGAGAGAGATGGAAGGCAAGATCTGTGTGTATGAATTTAATTGAGGTTACCATATTTATAGAGTTGGCTTCTACTTCCAAATAGGCTCATTAAGTTAGATGTAAGTTAGATGAGGTCCATGAGCATTGTTGGCCATTTTTTGCCCTAGTAATCGATTACAATGGTCTTGTAATCGATTACTAGAGCCTAGGGCGACATTTGTACAGAAAGTTCAATGTCACTTACCAGTTGAGAGAATTCGAATCCCCAACATGGTTTTGCTTATGTTCTTGGTGACTTTTTTCAATTTTTTAGATGGGCAAGTGAGTTTAATGGTCATGGGTGGTGTTTAGTGCACTAATGAACACACTAGACTATTGCATTGTTGATAAAAAATTGTCACTTAAGTGCTTTGATGTAAGCTAGATGATGTCCATTATCATTGTTGGCCATTTTCTACCTTGGTAATCGATTACAAGGGTCTTGTAATCGATTTCCAGAGGGTCGGGAGACATTTGTACAGAAAGTTCAATATCACTCCCAAGTTGGAATGATAGCACACCCCATGATGGTTTTTTCTCTATTTTTGTTGAATTTTTCCATTTTTTTAGATGAGTGAGTGAGTTCAATGTTGTTGGGTGTGTTCCTTGCACCAATGATGAGGTTAGGCCATTGATTTCTTCAAAACAATGTCAATTTAGGAGGTTTTCTCCAACTAAACTAAGGTGCATGACCATTGTTGTAACACCCCTTCTCGGAGTGTCACAGAAAAAATTTCATTTTATTAATTAAGAAATATTTCATCTAAAGTTGTTACAATGCACAAATTTTTAAAAGCATTTTCAATAAATAATAGATCTGTAAACAAGAGGGAACATATACATATAAGATAACGTGTTGTCACCTTTGAAATTTGCTGACTATTTTAATCATAACTTTTTCCACAAACCTCCAAATGATGCGATTCTTTTTTTATTAGAAAATAGACTCAAAATTCTTTCCAATGACTATTAATTTGTAATTTTTTGACATCTGAGTAGGTACAATTAATTCCTTAAATTTAATGTTTTATATATTCTTGTCAACTCTGACCTTTGCTGGTTGTTTTTCTCGTAACTTTCTCCACCAAACTCCAAATGAGTTGATTATTGTTTTGTTGGAATGTAGACTCAAAGAGCATTCTAATGACTACTAACTCATAATTTTTAGATCAATGTACTAGATGCAGTTAATTTTCCAAAAACAATGTATTTCTAAGCTTCCTAAATGAGTTTACTTTCAAGTTATTGTTTCATGTTTCTTATTTGATGAGGTCATTTTCTGTCCTGGTAGACGATTACAGGAGTCTTGTAATCAATTACCAGAGGCCTGTGGGACATTTGTACAGAAACTTCAATGCCACTCCCCAACTGGGAAAAATGGACTCCCCAACATGGTTTTTCTTGTGTTCTTGGTGACTTTTTGCAATTTTTTAGATGGGTGAGTGAGTTTAATGGTCAAGGGTGGTATTTAGTTCACCAATGAACACACTAGGCCATTGATCAATCATTAAGCTGGTGCAATCACGACATCTATATTGCAATAATAGGCAGTTCCTCTACTCACTCTTTCCTTATTTCAGATGTGGGAGTATTATGGAAGCCAATTTCAGGGGGAAACAATGAATAAATTCGACAGAAAGTTATTTTGGAAAGGTTGAATGGTAAGATTACTTAAAAAGTAACCTCTCCTACTATATGCTCATTGTGTAGTGTTATTCAGTTTTGTGAGTTATTTTAAGTTTAGGTTTAGGGAAAAAGGCTGATTCCCATCAAGGCTATAGTCTTTTAGATAGATCAATCAACAACAAACTAAAACAGCATCAACATAAGTTTCTATGCTCAAATTGCACAATTTATTTCCCATCAAGGCTATCATTAAAATAGACAACTCATACATACTGAAATTGCTCAAATTGCAAACTTTACAATCCAAATTCAATTATAATTGGCTCTCAGTTCATAAGGCAATTAACACAACACAATGAGCATGGAAAACACAACAAAATGAACTTTACCTACCTGTAAATGATAATTGTGGGACACTTGAGTGTAGCCCTTTTGCAACCAGCTTTAACCTACTGTGTTGGAACCTTCCACACGTTCTATGACTCAGCCTCTTATCGAAACCCTAAAACCTTCTAGAATAATGGACAAGTTACATTACCAAAACATAACACCAACAAATATTAATTATCAAACACCCTCTTACGAAGAATAGGGGCTCAACACATTCAGGTTCAATAAGAAACCTACTTACCTTGATGGCAGGGGAAGTAACGCATCCATAGCGGCACAAAAGGTATCAAGTAAGCCTCTACCGTAGAATAGCCGTCAACGAAAACCCCTAACGAAGATGATAGAAACGCACCACCTAACCTCTCGTAGCGACAACACCAAACCAGCTCCAAGCCTCCCCTCACCACCACCAGCCGAAGAAGGAAGCCAATGTTGATTGGGAGCAAAGGACAAACAATTTTCTCGGACTCAAATGGATTGGGGAATGAAGAAAGGGAGTAGTGTTCGAAGAAAGAAAGTTCAGGTAAAGGGAGAAAGGAAGACTTGCGCGAAAACAATTTGGGACAATGGGAGAGGGAAATCCCAAATTTGCATTTCATTATGTCGATGCTTATAGCGATGGTCGTAAGCCTTCGGTAAAATCACTCAGCCATTATCGACGGTCACAATTCTTCGGTAATTACCACCTCACATGCCCTTCCGTAAAGCCTTCGGTAAATTGATATTACCGACGGTCAAAAGGCCTTCGATATTTATCCTTCGGTAATTACTGCATTTCTTGTAGTGAGAGCTCTACCGACCATCCTACCATTCTACCCACCTGGTCGGGTTTTCGCAAGATTTTAGCTACCGGGTGGTCAGTTCTAACTACCACATGATGTCCCTGAAAATAGGGTCTAAGGCGCCGAGCGACATTGAGCAATGACAGAGCCACCTTCTCCACCTGCTGGTAATGAGTTTCAACATCCTTGAGACTCCTACTTACAAAGTATATTAGTTTGAACTCCGGTGTTTCTTGCACCAATGCAGCACTAACTGCCTAATCTTTTGTCGCCAGGAAGAGTTTTAATTCATGCCCTGGCTCTGGTCGCCCCATGATAGGTGGTTCGGTAAGAATCTCTTTAACCTCTTTAAAGGCCTCCTCACACTGATCACTCCAGTATCCTTGGGCATCCTTGGGCATCCTTCTTCATTACCTTTAGTATAGGTCGTATACGCTCGGCTAGTTTAGGTATAAATCGAGATAAAGATGTTACACGCCTCACTAGCCTTTGAACTTCTTTGATATTTCGTGGGCTTCTCATCTCCAGCACCACCCTGCATTTATCAGGGTTGGCCTCGATTTCCCGAGAGGTTAGCATAACACCCAGAAAATTTCCCACTAGGACGCCAAATGTACACTTTATCGGGTTTAACCGCATCCCAAACTGACAAACTTGGTCAAACACTTCTTCTAAATCTTTCACATGTTCCTCTACCGATCGGCTTCTTACAACCATGTCATCCACATACACCTCCATGCACTTCCCAATCTGCTGCTGGAAAACCTTGTCCATTAGTTGCTGATATGTGGCCCCCGTATTCTTCAAACCGAAAGGCATTACATCATAACAATAATTAGATTGTTCAGTTATGAAGGTCGTTTTCTCGCGGTCCGGGCGGTACATGGGAATTTGGTTATACCCAGAATACGCATCCAAAAAGCTAAGCACCTGATACCCCGAAGCTCCATCTACCAGTCCATAATTTCTAGGAAGAGGATACGCATCTTTCGGACATGCTCTGTTCAAATTAGTAAAATTCGTGCACATCCTCCATTTTCCGTTGGATTTCTTCACCATTACCACGTTAGCCAACCACGTAGTGTACTTCACCTCGTGAATAAAGCCTGCTTCCATCAACTTTCGGACCTCTTCATCCACCACTCTTCTTTTTTCCACTCCCAACCTCCTCTTCTTCTGTGCAACAGGGCGTGCATCCCTGAACAATGATAACTTGTGGGAAATTATGTCAGGATGAATTCTCGGCATGTCAGTTATAGTCCATGCAAATAGATCTTTGTTCGTAGTTAAAACCTAGCCAACCTCTCGATTCTGAATTTCAGTAAGACTTCGCCGAATGGTAGTTCTCTACTCTTCCGTCCCTTTGATAACAGTTGAAAAACTGTTATTTTTATGCTTAAAATTGATACTAAAAGCAACCTTTAACACTTAGAAACTAGCTTGAAATCATGCTTTTGGTCATATTCTTGGAAATAAGAGAGTTGGACAAGTTTATGCTTGATTTCAGTGTTTTTGTGTAGGTTTTAAGGTGAATTTGGTGAAAGAAGTGAAGAAAGAGAGAGATGGAATCAGAAAAGACATCAAAAAGTGCAAAAGGAGAAGCCGCAACTGCCGCTCAGCGGCAGTTTACCGCTCAGCGGAACTCAAGAGATCACGGTGGATCCGTTGAGGGGCAAAATGGCCGCTGAGGGGAGAAAACAACTCACGCACTTACCGCTGAGCGGCACACTTATGGGCTTGGGCCTAAATTTTCTGTAATTTTAGAATAGTATATAAGCTTTAGGACGTCCTAGGGTTTGTATCTTTGGCAGAAACGAAGCAAACACTCTCTCTTCCACCCCTTTGAAGGAGGATCTTGGATGCTCAGGCTACCTCTTCACCTTTCTAGGGTTTTATCTTTCATTCTTCCATTATTATTCATCTAGTTTCACCATGAATATGGTGAACTAAACCTTGTATTGTTGTTGGGGAATCAATGTAGTCTTGTGAAACTCTCATATATGGAATTTGTTTTTACATCTTATATTTAAGACCTATGCTTTCTTTCATCATTAGTTAGGTTTTTTCCTCTTTGCTCAATGCTTGCTTTGTTTAACTCATTCAATGCATGATTATTGATTTTGTCGATACGGGAATGTACGGGGAAGTCTAGATCCGGGGAATTTCTCCCAATAGTATATTGGTTGTCGTTAAGCTCCTGCACTAAAAGAACTAATTATTAGGAATGCTAGGAATTGTATGAACTCGTAATTAGGGATATGCCTTCTTGCAAGGTAATTTAGAGAGTGACATTAACAATGATGAAAAGAATGTTGAATTCCTAAAATATATGAGAGTGGATAAGATGAAATTGATAACCCCAACAACATACTCATCCATATATTCCATTGAAGTGTTTGTATTTTGTTTTAGCCATTGATCAAAACTCATGCATACATGTTTATTTTCTGTTTTGCATATTAAATTCAACTTATTTCGTTCTTAAGTCTTAAATAATCAACGAATCACATAACTAAACTAGGTCGTGAGTCCTTTGGGAAAACGATACTTGGTCTTACCGAGTTTTTTACTTGAAACGATTTGGTGACACTTGCCGATTGTTCAACAAGTTTGTGGCGCCGTATTTCGGTGTTCATAAATTTGTCATCACCCTCCCAGTACAAAAGGTTGTACCTCTCCCAACGGCTCCATTCGATCCTCTGCATTAACTCTGGGATCCAGCTCCGCCATGGCGACCTCCGAACGCTCTACCCGCTTAGTTGAAACCAATGGTTTTACTTTTAACACCACGACATACACTCTCGAGCCACCTTCTGATCTGCTCGGATAACACAGATTTTTCTATCGTCGAATGGGTACTTTAACGTCAGATGAGCTGTGGATACAATGGCCCCGAAGGCATTCAAACATGGACGACCTAACAAGACATTGTATGAGGTATTAGCTTCCACCAACAAAAGCTTGATCTTCAGTTCTTTGGCCTTTTTCTTAGTCCCCAAGCATACTTTTAGGTCGACGTAACCCCTCGTATCTACCCTCTCACCTACAAATCCTAAAATTTGCTCATGGAACGACATGATCATGTCCTCTGATATATCCATCTGTTGAAAAGTCTTCTAATATAAGATATTGGTCGAACTTCCTTGGTTGACCAGAACCTTTCCCATACTATACCAAGTGATCACGCCGTTATTACCATAGGATCATCTTGATTAGGGCCAGGAGCGTGAAAATCTTCATCCGAAAATGTAATTCTGGGTATTGACCTTCTTGTTACCTCCGCACGATTAACACTATGCAGACTTCTCAAGTGTCGCTTTCGCACTGATGCCAAAGGTCCTCCACCAGGAAATCCTCCTGAAATAGTGTTGATGACGCCCTGCAAAGGTCGTTCCCTACTCCTTCTTCGACTACTCTGATCCTTCTTCAGCCGATCGTCCATCCTAGAGTGGTTATTCCTCTTTGGTGGACATCCGACACCTCCTAGAGGGCTTCATCTCTTATCTTGTACATATCGTCGCAAATGTCCTGCCTGTATCAAACTTTCCAACTTATCCTTCAAAGTTATACAATCCTCTGTGGTATGTCCCAAGTTCTGATGATATTGACAGTGCTTTCGCCCATCAGCTCCCTTGGGGGTTAGCGAATGAGTTTAGGTTAGCAGGTCGGCTCTCAACGCTTCTTCCATCACACTTGCCCTAGGTGCATTTAGGAGCATATAATGAACATACTGCGGCAACCTAGGGAGGTCTCTATGCCTCTGGTTGCGTACACCCTCATTTCTTTCAAGCATCCTTCTTCCATCCCTCCTCTCTCGGTTAGGACTGGCTAGCAGAAGTACCTCTTCTCTCTACCCTTACTGCCCTGTTTTGCAACTCACCCAACGTCTAAGGCTCCTCAACATAGAGGAAATCAAAAAAAGGTTCCCATCTTAAAGCAGTCGTCAGGGCGCCTATTATCAACTTCTGATCTACGTTTCTTACCTAACGTGCGGTTTGATTAAAGTGGTCCATAAACATCTTGAGTGTCTCTTCTCTCCCTTGCCTCATCTGAACTAGAGCAAGATACATTAACCCCTACGTTCTGCTAGATGCATACTGTTGACTGAACAAATACCTTAACGTCGCAAACCCATCCATAGTCCCAGGTTGCAGTGAGTGAAACCAATCCAAAGCCTCGTCTTTTAAGGACAACGAGAAGACCCTACACTAAACCAGGTCATCTGAGGAATAAACCGCCATGGCGTCCACAAAGGATCTAAGTGCTTCTCAGGATATGTCAATCCTCCATACTTTTCCATTATTGGGAGCACCTTATTTTCAGGCATGGGAGCCCTCATCACAGTTGCGGTAAAACGATGAAGCCGCTCAGCCTGATCAGGATGTTCAATAAGCGAAATGATTCTCCCAGATCAGATTATTCGGGACTTGATTCTCCATATTGTGACCAGCCCGATTCTCTACATTTCACCTAGCTTGATTCTCTACGTTTTGTCCAGCTTGATTCTCTGCGTTTCGCCTCCTATCTTGGGTATTACGCCTTGAAACATTGGTTACTTCCCTCATTCCATTTTCATGCACTATGTGACTACTCTCCCCCCGTTCTCCAAATTGATAGCTTCATTATTCACCAACTACGCTGATTGTCCTCTCAGCCCGTTGCCCGGATCAGCTCTTATCACCGCCATCTTAGCCCTCAATTCTTGCATCTACCTCTACATTTCCTGTAGCACCTGCAATTGAAGCTCATCTTCCATCATGGTCTCACTTGGGTTTCTTCTACCACGGTGGGCGCCAAAATGTTTCGGTAATTGGGTCCGAGAGTGTTGTTCTTCCTTCCTCCTTACTCTGCCGATGCGATTTCCCACAACGTAAAAGTTCCTCTCCATGATACCGATCGGTTGTCACCTGTAAGAGACACTCCGACGCTCAAGTCATATTAGTTTCAAGGAGATCAAGGTGATAATTATTTAGAAAAAGGTGTCATTACCTGGACTTAAATCTCATGTCTATAGACCTGATTCCTAATAATAACTATTAACTGCTAATCAATACCATATCAATGTCATATATTTTATTTCCTATTACTTGTTATTTGATCATTAAAGTCATATGTTATGTTCCTGATAGCATTAATTGACCTTTAATGCTTATCAACAATCAGCCAACCGCACCATGCATGACCCTCCCTCTTCGTCGATCGGTCGAACTCCTCGTCAGGCCATGCCTCTTTTAGTGGCTATTCGGTCAAAACTCAAATTGTTATAAGAAATAAATCTTGAATTCGTGTATCCTAAAGTTATATCCTACATTTATTTATATATGACATATTTGATTAGTTACCTTATAACTTATAGTTTTTACATATTTAAATAATTATTTACTTTAGTGAGCAAAGATTAAATCTAACATGTAAATGTTATCTATGATATATATTTATTCGTTAAAAAATTATCACGAGATAAAGTTTAATATATTAACTTTTATATCCGTTTGGTTACAATATACCTTATATAATATTATTAATTAAAAGATAAGATTACAAAAGTTTGCATATGAGCAACCAACTACCTCAATAATAATTCAATGTTCAACTACCTCATTTTTCACGTATCCTTCTTCAATAATTCTATGTTGTTAGTTGCAATACATGATGTCCCATTCTTTAGAATTTCCATGATTACTTGACACTTCTTGATGTTGAAGTAATTACTGGTTTAAAATTAGTTGAAGAATGCTACAATTAACAAATTCGCATGAAATAAAATAGTAGGCGGTAAAGGCAAAGTCTGAAATTTATGATTTTAATTAAGTATTAAAAATTAGTATGAAAGATGTAAATTGAAAGAAGTATGATTATTTATATATATATATATAACCTTATTATTACGAGTAAAAAAATAATTTGTATAGCAACTTATTATACCAGTTTTAATCCATCAGGTATAAAAAATAATATGATGACAAATTTATAAATAATATGAAATTTTTTTGTAACTGTTGAACTGAGAACCAGTATAGAAAGTGATGCAGTGACAATTTTATTATAAATTACAAAAGTTTTCTATATTCATTGGAACCAGAATCGACATAGAAAGTAATGTGATGACACTTTTGTAATATTGGAGAAGACTTTCGATATTTTTCTAATTATAACTGGTATAAAAAACACTACTTTTATTTATTTATAAATTGTGTTTAGGGTTTCTTTTTCTAAGTTGCTTCTCAACCCAACACCCGTAGTGGCTGCAGTGACGATGTTTGCATGATGGCTGCTCTTCCTCCATCTTCATCTTCAACCTAACGAAGGCTAACATAAGGCATACACGACATTATGAAGATGGTTGTTGATGGGAAGCTGGTGGACCTTCCCGATCCTATCGCTCAAGTCGAAAAGAGCCACTGGCCGTTAAGCTTACAGAGGCTCAAGTTAAAAAGATTGAGAAGGAAGAGGTAGGTGGGGAGGAATGAAGGGCAGTTCACTTTGAACGTTTTTCACGAATCGCTTATCTCTAGGAGTTCACTTGAAACGTTCTCCACGCTTGGCGTTTAACGATGTAGTGAGAGATCTTTAAGAACGTTTCTCACCGAACTTTAGCTCTACGAGTTCACTTGTAACGTTCCCTAGGCTTAACGTACGGTGAGGGTTCATTGAGAACATTTTGTACCAATCGATTAGCTCTAGGAGTTATATTGGAATGTTCCCTAGGCTTGGTATTTAACGATGCAGAGAGAGTTCACTATGAACGTTCCTCAACGATTGGTTAGTTCTAGGAGTTCACATGGAAAATTCTCTAGGCTTGACGTTTAACGATGCGGTGCCAGATCACTAAGAACGTTATCGATCGTTAGTTGTAGGAGTTCACTTGGAACATTCCCTAGGCTTGGCATTTGACGATATGGTGAGGGTTCACTGCAAATGACGATGTGGTGGGAGTTCACTAAGAACATTCCTCATCGATCAATTAGCTTTAGGAGTTTACTTGGAATGTTCCCTAGGCTTGGCATTTGACGATATAGTGAGAGTTCACTAAGCACGTTCCTCATCGATCAGTTAGCTCTAGGAGTTCACCTGGAAAGTTCCCTAGGCTTGGTGTTTGATAATGCGGTGAGAGTTCGCTAAGAACGTTCCTCACTGATCAATTAACTATGAAGAACCACGCATGCTTGCCCTCCAAGTGAAGCTGAAGGCCATTTTTAGTATCGCAGCATGCTCGGCTGCCCTTTTTGGGGCGCTGAGCGCCACTTTTCCTGGACTACGCCTGCTTACCCTTCAAGTAAAGCTGAGTGCAAGCTTTAGTATCGCAGCACGCCCGAGCGCCCTAAGTGGGGTGCTGAGAACCAGCGAGATGGGCTTGAGCTTCGTTTCTATTTTGATTCCATTCTATTTAAAGGACCCAGACGCCCTAGGTTTGGTATCTTTGGCAAAGGAGTCACAACAACACACTCTTCCACTCTTTGAAGGTGGATTTGGATGTAGAAGCTTCCATCTTCAACTTTTAGGGTTTTTCTATCTCATTCTTCTCCATTGTACATCTAGTTTCTCCACACTACAAGAAATTGGTGTATCACCGAAGGGCTTTTACAGACGGCCTCTTGCCCTTCGGTAAAAGTGACTTACCGACGGTCGGATAGATGATTACCGAAGGCCATGGTGAAATGCACTCATTACCGAAGGTTTTTTCCGAAGGTCTTTGGGCCGTCGGTATTGGCTTTGGTGAATTAACTTACCGAAGGATATATGACCCTTGGTAAGGTGCTGGTGTAATTAAACCCCAGCAGACTAGGTTTCCCTCTGCTAGGTTTTGTTGTCGGACGTCGTCTCAGTCCTTCGTGCAAGCATTCTGCGGTGGCGGTTCGTTCTGTGGTTGCAGGGGCTGCGTGACAAATTCGTTGTCGGTGCGTTAGGAGGGCTTCGTGGAGGAGGCGACAACGGTGACGAGGGGCTTCGTGGTGCGTGGAGGAGGCAACAACCGAAGACAACACAATTGCTCGACTTGTCTCGCGTCGATCTGTAAGTCTCTTCACTCCTCATTTTTCCTATTTTTCATCTTTTTTTCACTGTTTTGCTTTAATTTTTAGCTTTGTGAATTTGTTCTGAACTTGTTCTAAACCATTTAACCATGGAAAATATTAGTTGGATGTCATATTTTATAATTTTCACTATTTTTCCTATTTTGAGCTTTAATTCTGCTCATATGTTGTGCTGTAAATGGTAGACATTCACATTATTCTTCAAATAGTAATTTCCAATGACTCCGATCTAGATTATTAGTAATAAGGAAATACAATAAGAAATCATCTATATCTAAATTGTGCCACTATATTTTATAGTTCTATTGTGATATTTAATGTTCATATTACTCACCTACATTGCAAATAAAGGCAACAATATGAGGTGCTTGGTTTCAAAGATATGTTTATCTCTTCTCAGAATTGTAGCCTGTGTTGCATCATGAAAACATAAAAATTGACTATCCCCTCTGTAGTATAATTATTATCATTTTTCGATGTATACATAATCTGCATTAGTTTCATCATATGCTGGTTTACACTCGTCTTCCCTAGCAACACAACAATTTCAACTTCTTTCAAGTATAAATAGTGTACTTGTAAGCACAATTCTGAGTTTAAGTGACACTAGCCATTGTAGAGGCCAATCTGTAGATTTTGGGAGACAAAATACTGCTACCAGCTCTGCTAGAAACTCAGACATTGATCATGCCTTAATTCGAGTCTGTAGTTGAAAAAGCTTTATTTCTGATACTGAATCTTGGATGTACGATCAAAATTCTATAAAGGATGTGCCACTAGCAACTACGTTTCCATCACCTAATAGGTAGCTAATTGAAATTTTTTTCATCTGGCTTGATGAAATGGTACTGATTTCTAGCTCATACATCAGGTGATGGTACCCTATTGGAAAACATAGACATATGTATACATGATTTAACATCGGATGGCAAAGTGTTCATTACTTTCTTTTTATTTAATTTTCGTTCTATCCTATACTTGAGAAGTCTCTAGCAACACAAATTTGATCTTCCACTAGAACCATTTTTTTCATGCAAATGTAAAACTACAAATATGTTGTGCACAATCGAAAGTTTTATTGAACATGCAATCCTTCATAAAAAACTTTATGTTGCTTGTCATATAGCTATTGCTTCAGCAAATTCTAGATAGATACAACTCCAATTTACAAGTGAACTTTTTTTTGTGGTAATTTATTTTATCAGGCAAAATTGAACCTTGAGCTGGAAAAGTTGAGAATTGAGCTAAGACATGTCCAAGGACTTCATGTAGTAGCTCAAAGTGAGAATGGGACCCTTGCACCGTAACATACCTAAGTTGTTTCCTTGTTAGGTTCTTTGCTTTGACATCCATAAAGATACATTACCCTATTATACCAATTGGAAGATGAATTCACCTTCCATATTTGGATTTGAAGATGCTCTCTTTAGTGTAGTGTGTGCTTTCTTGCTGCCAAAGAGTGAAAGTGTTCTTCTTATAATAGTAGGGTTGGGCACCTTGGACTTAAAAAGAGACCTAAAGTTGAAAAATGAAGTCAGTTAACAAGGGAGAGGGAGAGGATTACCGAGCACGTTGTAGGGGTGGTGTGTGAGCTTTGTTAGCAAAGGGTAACAATGTTCTTTGACTTGGTCTGAACTGTTTTTTTGTGGAGATCAAGGTTGTTGAGAGTAATTAGCTGATTAAATACAGAGATATAAATTATAATTAAGGTTTTTTCTTTTTGTTTTCTCTATGAATAAAGTTATATAACATTAAAAAAAATCAGCAAAACATGAAAATAACTACTTTCATATCAGAAAAGAAAGAAAAAGTTTGGAGAATGCATGTTCGTTGTTAAATCAAATATGCGTGAGAGTTTAGATTTAAGAGTGTGAATATATGCTGATTAGGGAAGTATGAATATACATTTTCTGGGCCATCATAAATTCATAATGCAGGTATTAGAAATTAGAGGTCATAAATTTGTTTTGCAAGAAATTAGGAAATTCCACCATGGCTGCCTCTGGAATTTCTTCCTAGGTTAATGGAGGTGTTTTATGCAGTGAGGGGTGAAGAAAGTGAAAGAATGAATGAAGTTGATTATGATTAGGATTCAGGCTTTAAATCAATGATGGTTTTTACTTGTCTAACAAAGGGTCATTTTTGTTAGTCAATATTGCACTTTTTGAGATATTAATGAACGTGACATATTTTTCTTTCACCTTTATGATCATGCTGCTTTTGTGCTTGTTTTAATTTCTTAGTCATGGTGCAACTCTTTCTTCTTGGCGGATGAATAAAAGTAGTATTCCCTTTATCTCCTTTTCTCATATTAAGCATATTATTCTCTGTTTTTTATTACATTGTTTCTGCCATAAGCTACCACCTTATATTATCATTTTATTTTATAATACATGAATTATGTAGTCTTTATAATACAAGAAATAAAAAGCATGTTTAAATATATATAATTTTTTTTTATGAATTAACCCCATTTTTTGTTGTTGTTCCTAAAATGGTTAAGTTTGCTTTCAATTGTAGAACTTGCTGGTGCTAAAGTAGTGGAGTGTGCTTGTGTGATTGGTCTCTCTGATCTCAAGGTAATGGCTAAACTAAATCACTGTTTTTGTAAGTTGTGTTTTAGTAGCTAGTCTTAGAAAATTCGATCTTGTTCTTCACATGCTAAAGTAAAGTTCTTTACCAATTTCATTACCTTTTTGTCATACTATGAGTGATCCCATAATGGTTAGAAATAAGTGTTGGAAATCCCATGTAAGAACAAATTACAATGTATGAGTGTGAGTGAAATCTCACATTACTGAACTTAGGATTTATCTAGCGTTAATGTTACTACTTTAATATCATTTTAAGATATCTATAGTTTGAATTATTAGCAAAGTTTCAGATTAAGCAAGCTGTTGAAACTATTGATGTAGAAGGGTAAAAGTACCTTAAACTATTTATGGTACTACACACATTCTCAATGGTGCATGATGTCCATTGATACCAAGCAAGGAATTCTTAATCTTCAGTTAATCCAGAGTTTAAACATACTTTTGAACTCTTTTTACCTTCAAAATTAATTTTTCACTAACATTAAAACTAGCAGTGCTTAAACAAATGTGATTTGAGATACACTGAGTCACAACAAATGGACAAGCTTAAGAACCTTGTCCTTCCTAGCCATAGTGTCTTTGGTTGTTTCTTACCTTAGTGTCTAGGTAGAAATCTTTCAAAAATTTTTAAGTGGAAGAAAGCTATGAACCTAGAAACCAAAAGAAGGTTTATCTATATGAAACGCGCTCCTAAGTACCACGGGGACTTCAAACATAAAAGTCGACAAGCAATGTAAAGTAAAGCAAATGGAAATGAATGAGACACGACCCTAAGTGAAAGTGCAAGTGATAGTTGGAGCCAAGTGTGGCTGCTGTTTGACAAAGTGCTAGTCAAAAATCATGAGCAAAAAGGTGGTATGGTTGCTCAAACTGCTGCTGATATTGGTGCTGGAACAGCAAGAAAGAAGTGCTCTCGGAGTCCAAGCTTGAAGCCCTTTTAACACCTTATCCACTTCGTAAGATGCTACCCCCTTGGAGCAAGGAATCCGAGGTAAAACAACTACACCAATTCGTCACGGCACCCAAAACCAACACCAAACAGTCAACAAAAACCAGTTGCTGCACCAGAAATGAATTTTTACAGAAGAGATTTTGGGCACAAATTAGAAGCCAAACAAGTTGAATTCAAGTGAATGTAAGCTTGGAATCACAGAAGGGACACAAAAGGAACCTAGGAGAGGCACTAGAACATATTAAACAAGAAAGAAAAGACTCCAAACAGTGATGGAATTGTGTGCTTTGAAACTGTTTGATAAAATTCAAAACTGTTTGATGAAATGCCACAAAGAACAACAGATTTTGTGTTTCTGGTTTTTGACTTTTCAAATCTGGATTGCAGGGTTTAAATTGCTTTTTATTATTGTTATACACTTGGATAAGAATATAAATGTATTTGGAAACTTAAACCCAACTTTTGTCAATCCAAAAATGAAAATTAGAATATCACTAATGCCAAAAAGCACAAAAAAACATTCTACACTAGAAATATGACTGAAAATTGGTGGTTTCACTGTCAAAATTGATTGGCAGTGACTCAAATGGGTAATTGACACCTCAAACAGTTTGAAATTAACACTTGGAGTATGTGTAGACTGTTCAACAGCAAAGAAAGCAACCAGAACAGAAAATCAATGGTCTAGTTGCCAAGGTCAAGCAAATTCATTGGTTTGGATAATGATTTTGCTCATTAACTGAAAAACGACCAAATGAATAGTGAACACAAGTTTGAAATGGTGAAATAAACTTGCACAAATGTTTAAACCGCACTGAAATAATCAGATTCATTAATTCACAACAGCTGTGGCCTAAAATGCAGCAAACTTTGATGGTTTAAAGGTGAAGTCTGCATATAACCTTCTGAAGGACCATTTGAACAGTGCACAACAGTTTGTAATGACCAAATACACTTGCACAATTGGTTCAAAAATAGAAAGGTACATAGCTTCTAAAAATCACTATTGTAGTTGCTATTTATGCAGCAAAAAGTGGTAAAACAGCACTGTAAATGACCAAAACAGCAGAATCAAAGATAACTAGATCAATAAACATGTACGAAAAATCCTAAACAAGTAGATCTACCTTGAACATGTGAGCTAGGAGAATTAAAATGGCCTAAAACATGGCAAGGATTACAACACAGTGCAAAGCTGGAACAAATACTGTGACAACACTGTTTTTGTCAATTTTCCCTACAACTCAAATATGATTTTCACAAGTCAGTGGTTAATCTTAGTTGAAAATATTTGAACCCTATTTAGAAACTTCATACAAACTTGCAGCAAGGTTGAAAAACACAAAACTGACCACTGTTATGTGTGAACAACATCAAACCATAAAACCTCAAAAGATGTACTAGACCTCAAAAGAAATAGAAGATTTGACTATTTATGGACCTAAAATTACACTACACCATGATAAATTTGGTAAGAATGATGATGTTCAATCTTTAAAAGACGCCTAAAAGCGTCTACACAAGTTGTTACCTCCTAGAAATGACTAAGAATGGACTGAAGAATTGATTCCTAACACACTTTCTTGAAATCACTACTAAAACCACAGAAGGGCTACTAGAAATGCACTAGAATGGTCAAATTTTGATGACTGTCCTAAACTAGCCTAAGAAACTTCAAACAAACTGTCCTAACAAGTTTACGATGGTAAAACAATGCTAATTACAAAGTCACAGTACAAAAACAACTTAGAACTCAAAATATGACACCCTAGAACCTAAAACTAGTTAGTAGAATACACTAAAAGTGGTCATAATGCATTGTGTATTAAAGTAGTAACCAAAACCGTAAAACAAGTATCTACACAAGTTTTCAAACATAAAAGAAGCATAGAAATGAGGGCACAATTCGAAAATACAAAGAAATAGAAGATTTGACAATTTATGGACCTAAAATTACAATACACCATGTTAAATTTGGTAAGAATGATGATGTGCAATCTTTAAAAGACACCTAAAACTGTCTACACAACTTGTTACCTCCTAGAAATGACTAAGAATGGACTCAAGAATTGATTCCTAACACACTTTCTTGAAATCACTTCTAAAACAACAATAGGGCTACTAGAAATGCACTAGAATGGTCAAATTTTGATGACTGCACTAAACTAGCCTAAGAAACTTCAAACAAACTGTCCTAACAAGTTTTTGATGGTAAAACAATGCTAATTAGAAAGTCACACTACAAAAACAACTTACAACTCAAAATATGACACCCTAGAACCTAAAACTAGTTAGTAGAATACACTAAAAGTGGTCATAATGCACAATGTATTAAAGTAGTAACCAAAACAGTAAAACAAGTATGTACACAAGTTTTCAAACATAAAAGAAACATAGAAATGAGGGCATAATTCGAAAATACAAAGAAATATAAGATTTGACTATTTATGGACCTAAAATTACACTACACCATGGTAAATTTGGTAAGAATGATGATGTTCAATCTTTAAACGACGCCTAAAAGCGTCTACACAAGTTGTTACCTCCTAGAAATGACTAAGAATGGACTGAAGAATTGATTCCTAACACACTTTCTTGAAATCACTACTAAAACCACAAAAGGGCTACTAGAAATGCACTAGAATGGTCAAATTTTGATGACTGTACTAAACTAGCCTAAGAAACTTCAAAAAAACTATCCTAACAAGTTTAGGATGGTAAAACAATAGGAAATACAAAGTCACAGTACAAAAACAACTTAGAACTCAAAATATGACACCCTAGAACCTAAAACTAGTTAGTAGAATACACTAAAAGTGGTCAGAATGCATAGTGCATTAAAGTAGTAACCAAAACCGTAAAACAAGTATCTACACAAGTTTTCAAACATAAAAAAAGCATAGAAATGAGGGCAAAATTCGAAAATACAAAAAATAGAAGATTTGACTATTTCTGGATCTAAAATTACACTACACCATGGTAAATTTGGTAAGAATGATGATGTGCAATCTTTAAAAGACGCCTAAAAGCGTCTACACAAGTTGTTACCTCCTAGAAATGACTAAGAATGGACTCAAGAATTGATTCCTAACACACTTTCTTGAAATCACTACTAAAACCACAGAAGGGCTACTAGAAATGCACTAGAATGGTCAAATTTTGATGACTGTACTAAACTAGCGTAAGAAACTTCAAACAAACTGTCCTAACAAGTTTAGGATGGTAAAACAATGCTAATTACAAAGTCACAGTACAAAAACAACTTAGAACACAAAATATGACACCCTAGAACCTAAAACTAGTTCGTAGAATACACTAAAAGTGGTCATAATGCATTGTGTATTAAAGTAGTAGCCAAAACCGTAAAACAAGTATCTACACAAGTTTTCAAACATAAAAGAAACATAGAAATGAGGGCACAATTCGAAAATACAAAGAAATAGAAGATTTGACTATTTATGGACCTAAAATTACACTACACCACGGTAAATTTGGTAAGTATGATGATGTGCAATCTTTAAAAGACGCCTAAAAGCGTCTACACAAGGTGTTACCTCCTAGAAATTACTAAGAATGGACTCAAGAATTGATTCCTAACACACTTTCTTGAAATCACTACTAAAACCACAAAAGGGCTACTAGAAATGCACTAGAATGGTCAAATTTTGATGATTGTACTAAACTAGCCTAAGAAACTTCAAACAAACTGTCCTAACAAGTTTAGGATGGTAAAACAATGCTAATTACAAAGTCAGAGTACAAAAACAACTTAGAACTCAAAATATGACACCCTAGAACCTAAAACTAGTTAGTAGAATACACTAAAAGTGGTCATAATGCATTGTGTATTAAAGTAGTAACCAAAACAGTAAAACAAGTATCTACACAAGTTTTCAAACATAAAAGAAACATAGAAATGAGGGCACAATTCGAAAATACAAAGAAATAGAAGATTTGACTATTTATGGACCTAAAATTACACTACACCATGGTAAATTTGGTAAGAATGATGATGTGCAATCTTTAAAAGACGCCTAAAAGCGTCTACACAAGTTGTTACCTCCTAGAAATGACTAAGAATGGACTTAAGAATTGATTCCTAAGACACTTTCTTGAAATGACTACTAAAAGCTCAAAAGGGCTACTAGACATGCACTAGAATGGTCAAATTTGGATGACTGCTCTAAACTAGGGTAAGAAACTTCAAACAAACTGTCCTAGAGGTCGCATTGACTCAAATGAGGTTGAGGAAGATGTTGCCTACCAACTTGAACAAATGTCACAACCACAAGAAATTATTGAAGTTGAACGTATAACCGCATTGGTCGATGCTGATGGTGATGGAGATGATTTAGAAGCAACAATACAAGGTGATGAAGAACAAGAAGAAGAAGAAGAAGAAGAACAACAAACAAGAAGAAGAAGAACAAGAATAAGAACAAGAAGAAGAAGATGATGATGATGATGATGATGACGACGACAACGAAGAAGAAGATGATGATGATAATGACGATGATGAAGAAGAAGAAGATGAAGATCATGATGACGACGATTGAATGTTGGACATCTATTGTAGCAAATTGAACTATCATTTGAATAGAGTTATCTAAAATACTATCTTAAAAGTTGTATGCAATTATTTATATATTGACTTTAAAAACCATTGATCCTTTCTTATTCATTTCTTTTTTTTCCTTTTATTTGTAACCATTTCAATGCAGTAATGACAGGACAAGGTTCAGAACGTCCTGATAAAGGAAAGAGGGTAGCAAGGCCTAAAAAAAGGCAACGACAGGCACCGAAGTATGTACTTAGGGTGTCTGCTAGACTACCTACCATTGCTGCCCCCGGTACATCATCTGTGGGGCCTCCTTCTACCCCTACAATACAGCCTCTTACCCATGCAGTACACCCTTCTCCTACTCCTATAGCACACCCTTCTACTTCCCTTGCAGCAGACCCTCTTCCTCCTCCTGTGATTATAACCCCCACTCCTCCCCTTGTGGTTATTACCCCCACTCCTCTCCCTGACCCTACTTCTATACCTTCCTCATCTTCTATACCTCCTTCTGAGACTGTCACACCATCTGCTGATCCAGATTCAAGTGGTGATGGTGAAGGTGAAGGTCTTGACCCGCCCCTCCATGATCGACCATGGATTGAGCCGTATGGTAAAGGGTAAAATTTTAATCTCTTCATATAATTTGATCTTTATACCTTACTGTAATTGAAATGACTTTTATTATGCAGGTTTATTCCATCTAGGGTTGCTTCCCAGGCCATCACACGTTCAATTAAGCAACAGTTTTTAAGTCCACGGCCTACTTGGGGAGCAATACCCGATGACGACAAAAAGCCATTCTGGGAGCGCTTTCAGGTTAACAATCTATTAAACTAATTGTCCCTTTTATTTTAGTATGTTCATTATACAATGTTTGTTCTGTTTAATGTTACAGATGAAGGTGTAGTAGAAACCTGAACATGAAACACAGATACACAGAAATTTCCACATGAAAGCATCTCATCGGTTGTTAGAGATGTTTAGGGATGCCCGCAATGCAGGAGAGCACCCTTACTGGCTGGGCAAACAAATTTGGAACTCTTTACTGGCTCATTGGAATACTGTAGAGTTTCGCAATAAGTGTGCCAAGGCGTAGAGAAACAGAGCATCTGAAAAGGGTGGCACCCTGCATACTGGTGGGTCGATAACCATTCATGAGCATGTCATTCGTATGGTAAAATTTCATTGCCTAACTTTTTCTTTCATATATAAGTTATGTATTTTCTTTTTCATATGTACACTTCTAATTGTAAATTATCTTACAGGCACAAGCTCTCGAACGGGTGGTCCATGTTGATGAGGTCTTTGCACAGACTCATGTAAGGAAGGGAACTAATTAATTCGTTGATGAAAGATCTCGCAAGACTCATGTAAGCAAATTCCACACTATAAGACTTACTAATTTTTCATTTATGTCATTCTATCATTCCCTAACATTGCTTTTAATGTTTCAACAGGAAGAATTTTCTACGAGACTTTCACAGGTTAGATCTGAACATGAGTCAGCTCCTACACCGGATGATGGCAGTAATGCAGAAGATGACATCCGTAGGACATAGTGCTAGGTCGACATCGTTGGTGGGAAGAAAAAGGGACGAGTGTACGGTGCAGGACAACTTGCTTCAAACTATACAATGTTGAGAGGAGGTACTCTGAAGCACCAACCTTCTTCTGCCACCACTGCTCCTGACGAGGTCGTTCTCCGCCTCACGCAGGCACTAGAGCAACGTGACCAGGAAATCACTGATCTGAGAGCAGAGTTTACAAACTTTAAGGCTCTGGTCATGAGAGTGTTGCCTCAAACTTCACAGGATGAATTCAATATCCCTCCGACCCAGCCACGACCCTCCTTGTCACCCGCTGCCTCTCAGCAGCCCACATCAGTCCAACCCTCATCAGTCCAACATTCATCAGTCCAACCCGCACCAGTCCAGCCATCAATAGAGGAGCAGGATGATGAAGATCATTCTGATGATAATTATGTACATTATTAGTTTCATTTTGTTATTACTTGTTATACAAACATTTCGATATTAGAACATTTGGAGTTTAGATCATTTCGATGTTAGATCAACTTGATGACTTTGGATGTTAAAACATTATTATTTCACATTGTTTTATGTTTTAACTATAAATACATGTTCAACTAATTAATGGATGTTCTATGGATATTATTGATCAATGATTGCATCTTTGAGATGCACATTATGCAGGTCTGTATGTGCTTGAAAATTGTTATGCAGGTTTGTTTGTGTATGAAAATTGCTATGCAGGTCTGTTGTTGGTTTCATAATAAATACAAATGTCTTTGACATCTCCCTCGAACTTACCGAAGGCTTTTGCCCTTCGATAAATACCCACGTTCGCTGATTACCAAAGGCTTATGCCCTTCGGTAAATACCCACGTTCGCTGATTACCGAAGGCTTATGCCCTTCGGAAATTACCGAAGGCGTCTGCCCTTCGGTAATTACCGAAGGCTTCTTCCCTTCGGTAATTACCGAAGGGCGATAGCCCTCGGCAAAATGTTAGCGACAAGGGAATTACCGAGGGCTTTTTGGCTGTCGATAAGCCGTCTGTAAATGCCTTCTACCGACAATTTTGGGCTGTTTCCGAGGGCTTCTGGCCTTCGGTAATGCCCTTTTTATTTGTAGTGTCCATGACAATGGGGAACTAACTTCTATTTGTTGTTGGGGGATGATGTAACCTTGTGAACTCTTATGTACTTGAATTGATTCTTAATAATTTATGCTTCTTTCATTAACTGTTAGGATAATTCTTCTGTGTTCTATGCTCAATTTGTTTAACTCATTCATAGTATGATGTATGAATTGCATGAGTGTCGGGAGGTTCCTTACAATTCAGGTTCTTGTAGAATTATTCCCAAGAGCAGTATTTCTTAGGGATGGGGTTATGAGTCTTGGTTGTCTTAAGCTGCTGATCTTCAGAATTATTTATTAGGAATGTTAGGAATCGTATGAACTAGTAATTAAGGATATGCTTTCTTCACCAGGGGATTGAGTTTTAAGTAATTTAGTGAGTGACGTTGACTTTAATGAAACAAGAAGAATTCTTATATACATGAGAGTAAACTTGGTGAAATCTAACCCCAACAACTTATTCATCTTATAACCTAAACCTCATTAGTTCATCGTTGTGCTACTCTTCAATTGATCAAAACTACATTCATATTTAATTTTATGTATTTGCATTTTAAACCAATGATTTTGTTCCTTTTAAGTCTTAATTAATCGAGTTATCACACGACTGTCTGGTGCCCAGGGTCTCTTGGGACACGATAGTTGGTCTTACCATTTTATATTACTTGTACGATTCAGTACACTTGCCAAAGTCTCAACAAGTTTTTGGCGTCGTTGCCGGGGACACACTGTTTACACTATTCTATTTGTGTGATTCTTGATTAACTTTGACTTTATTATTTTTTATTTTAGTCTTCGGTTTTGTTTTGTTTTTATTTTTTGTGCCAACAGTATTTTCTAGGGTTTTGTGTTCAGCTCATGCAGGATGCACTTCGGACAAGAAGTTAACTATATGGGCACTCAATTCCACAAAGGTAATTTCAACTACGGGTGGTTACCTCATCCAAGCATGGGACAAAGTCAATTTGGGCAAGCTGCTAGACAATTCAAGAAACCACCACCACAACAACAACAATGGCAGCAAAAATCCTCTCTTTCAGAAAGAATGGCAGATCTAGATTACACACTTCAACAATTGATGTAGATGTCTGTATCTCATCATAAAAACATTGAAGCAACACTTAGAAGGATGGGGATGCAGATTGGTCATCTAGTTTAGAAGGTGGAAGATTTTGGGGGTAATATGAAAGTTAACCCTAGAGAGGAGTGCAAAGTCGTTGTTACTAGAAGTGGTATAATTTTAGATGAGAGAAAAATAGAGAGAAAAGAAAAAGAAAGTTTGAGTGAAAAAGAGAAAGATGTAGAGGAAGAGAACGAAACAGAAGAGAGTGAGAGAAAAGAAAAGGAAAGAGAGAGGGAAGAAAAGAAAAAAAGAGAGGAAGAGAATGAGAGAAAAAAGAAAGAATTGTATAAAAAAAACCCCTTCCTTACCCAAAGAATTATTCTAGGAAGGAGAAGGAAAAAAAGTTTGAGCGTTTCGTGGAGATTTTCATGAAATTGGAGATTAACATACCCTGCTCTAAAGCTTTGCAACAAATGCCTTCATATGCTAAATTTCTAGGAACTCCTCACTAAGAAAAGGAAATACATTGAAGAGGAAACCATTGAAGTACAAGGAAACTACAGTGCTATCATACAAAAGCTTTTACCTCCTAAGTTACAAGATCTAGGAAGCTTCACCATTCCTTGCACTATAGGGAATATCTCTGTTGGAAGGGCACTAATTGATTTGGGAGTAAGTATCGATCTGATGCCGCTCTCTATGTTTAAGAAGATTGAAGGCTTGGAACTCAAGCCTACTCGGATGACTCTTGAACTACTAGAGAGATCTTTGAAATATTTTTATGGGGTAGCTGAAGACGTGCTTGTGAAGGTAGACAAGTTTCTATTCCCTGTGGACTTTGTTATCATGGAGATGGAGGAGGATGTGAATGTGCCTCTTATTCTTGGGAGACCTTTTATGAAGACTGCAAGAGTTTTGATTGATGTGGGAAACGACAAACTGAAGGTGAGAGTGCAAGATGAAGAAGTAAATTTCAACGTTTTTGAAGCCATGTCTCACCCAAAGGATGACAAGGCATGTTTCCATCTTGACACACTTGACAAAATTTGCATGGTGCAAGAGAAGAAGGTATGTGGCATGTCTCCTTTAGAGGAAACGCTAGTTGATACTTGTGAAGAATTGAATGAGAAAGAAGAAGAGTTGATTAATGAGGACTTGACTGATTTGGAAGAGTTGAAAGAAGTCCCTTTGCATGAAGCGAAAAATGGAAGAAATCAACACAAAAGAAAAAGTCAAGGAAAGTAAATTGGAGCTGAAGATGTTACCACCATACTTGAAGTATGTGTTTTTAGAAGAAGGGGAGAACAAACCACTTATCATTAGCAATTCTCTCTCCCCAAAAGAAGAAGAAAAGTTGGTAGAGGTACTGAAAGCCCACAAAGGAGCTATTGGATGCTCAATCTCAGATCTCAAAGGCATAAGTCCTATTAATTGCATGCACAAAATATTTATGGAGGATGATTACAAACCAGTTGCCCAACCACAAAGAAGATTAAATCCAATGATAAAGGAGGAGGTGAGAAAAGAAATGCTAAAATTACTTGAGGCTGGTATTATTTATCCTATTCCTATGTCTAGGTAATATTGCTTCCGGGAGAATTTCCCCAGTTCTAGATTTCCCCGTATGTGTCCATATCGACAAAATCAATGATCATGCAATTGAATGAGTTAAACAAAGCATGCATAGAGTGTAGAGGAAAAAACCCTAACAATGAATGAAGTAAAGCATATATAATCAAGAATCAATTCAATACATGAGAGAATGAAAGAATGCAAGAGATAGAAAAACTGTAGAAAGAGAAGAGGAGAGCCATCACCATCTCCAAATCTACTTCAACTTCTTTTATCTAATTCATCTCAATTTTTGCAAAAATAAGGAAAACCAAGGATAAAACATATCCAACGGTTTAAGCTATTCTATTTGTGTGATTCTTAATTAATTTTGGCTTTATTTTAATTTATTTTATTTTATTTATTTGATTTGATTTGATTTGATTTTATTCTATTTTATTTTATTTTTGTATCTTTTATTTTTATTTTTGTGCTAAAAATATTTTTTAGGGTTTTGTGTCTAGTGCTTGTAGGATGCAATTCAGACAAGAAGTTAACTATATGGACACTCAACTCCACCAAGGTAATTTCAAACACTAGTGGGAACCTCACTCAAGCATGGATCAAAGTCACTTTGGGCATGTTGTCGGACAGTTTTATAGAGAACCACAATAACAATGGCAACAACAACTCTCTATATCAGAAAGATGGGCCAAGATAGATGACACACTTCAACAGTTAATGCAGATGTCTAATTCTCATCACAAAAGCACTCAAGCTGCCAAACAATTTGATAGGCTGCCACAACAACAATGGCAGCAACAACCCTCTATATCAGAAAGAGGGGCGACGTTGGATGACACGCTTCAACAGTTCATATAGATGTCTGAATCTCATCGTAATAACACTCAAGCAGCATTCAGAAGGATGGAGGCACATTCTAGGTTCATAATTCAGAAGCTGGATGATTTTGGGGGCAATATGGAAGTTAGCCCTAAAGAGGAGTGCAACGTCGTTATCAGTGAGAGTGACAAGTTTTTAGATGAGAGAAAAATAGAGATAAAAGAAGAAAGTTTGAGTGAAAAAGAGAAAGATATAAAGAAAGAAAAAGATGAGAGTGAGAGAAAAGAAAAGGAGAGGAAAGAAGAGGAAGAAGATGAGAGAAAAATAGAAAGAAAAGGAAAAGAAAGTTTGAGTGAAAAAGAGAAAGATATAGAGAAAGAAGAAGAAGAGAGTGAGAGAAAAGAAAAGGAAAAAGATAGGGAAGAAAAGAAAAAAAAAGAGGAAGACGATAAGGAAAAAAAGAAAGAATTATATGAAAAACCTCTTCCTAACCCAAAGAATTATTCTAAGGAAGAGAAGGAAAACCAGTTTGAGAAATCCCTGGAAATCTTAGAGGAATTGGAGATTAAAATTCCTGTGACTAAGACATTGCAACAGGTACCCGATTATGTTAACTTCTTGAAGAAATTCAACAAAAAGAGAAAAAGTCCAAAGGAAGAAACAATTGAGGTACAGAGCAATTGTAGTGTGATCTTGCAGAAGGCACTTCCTCCAAAAGCTAAAGATTTGGGAAATTTCAATATCCCCTGCACTATTGGGAGTCATGAAAGAGGGCAAGCTTTAATTTATTTAGGATCCAGTATCAACTTGATGCCCTTATCTGTACTTGAGAAGATTGGTGGTCTTGAAGTCAAGCGTACAAAGAGGAGGCTATTAAAGATAAGTTGGTGTGGAGACAGAAAGGAAGAAATTTCTTCTTTCAGGCAAGGCATGAAGGAGACATTAGGTCAAGCGTGGGATAGATACAAGAGTTTGCTGAGGAAGACGTCCATGCATGGCTTGGATGAAGCAACAATAGTCATTCTTTTCCTTGGAGGTCTAGGTTCACAAACCAAATTGATGCTAGGTGCTTCAACTGGAGGTAATATTAAGTGTAAGACTCCAAAGGAAGCTTTTGAATTGATTGACAACATGGCTACTAATGATAACGAGATGCATAGTGAAAGAGGAGCTCCACCTCAACAAAAGGGAGTTCTACAATTACAATCTCAAGATGCCTTGCTTGCACAAAATAAAATTATAACTCAATAGTTGGAGAATTTGATGAAGACACTCGCTCAGTTGCCAAAGGAGCTGAAGAACGTTTCATAGGTTCAACAAGAACTCTGTGAATTATGTGGTGGTGATCATATCAATGGTCAATGTGCTTTTCCAGTGGAGGCCCTAGAAGATGTCAATTATATGGGCAATAAATTCCAATACCGCCCAGGAAACTTCCACCAAGGGTGGAAACCTCACCCAAGCATGGGTCAAGGTCAAAATAGACAAGCTGAACAAGTAGGACAATTTAATAGACAACAGCAGGAACCATCACTATGGCAACAAGTATCTGCGCTAAATGAGAGATCAACAAAGCTAGAAGACATTCTTCCACAATTTATGCAGGTGACTATCTCCAATCATAAGAGCACTAAGGCTGCTATAAGAAATTTGGAGATGCAGGTCGGCCAACTGGCCAAGAAGATGGAAGACAAAGCGGAAAATCAATATAGGGCTAACACTGAGGTTAACCCTAAGGAAGAGTGTAAAGCTATTGCGAGCATAGATGATGAAAGGGTGAAAGAGAGCAAAGAAAGAGTTGAGTTAGAGAAGAGAGAAGAAAGAGAAGAGAGAATATGTGAGGTTGAGACAAAAGAGAAAGAAAAGAAGAGGGGAGAGAAAATTTTTTAAAAAATTGAAAAATTCTTCCTTATCCTGAGGGGCCTGAAAAAATAGATAAAGAGAGACAATATGAGCTTTTTAAGGAGATCTTCAGGAAATTGGAGATTACTATACCTTTGACCGAAGCACTGCAGCAAATTCCTACTTATGCAATGCACATGAAGCAATTCCTAAAAAAAAAAGAGATATTTAGATGAGGAGACTATGGATGCACAAGGAGATTGCGGTGTTATTTTGGAGAAACCACTTCCTGCAAAAGTGAAAGATCTAGGAAGCTTTACTATTCCTTGCGTCATTGGGATGGTGAATATAAGGAAAGCCTTAATTGATTTAGGGTCAAGCATTAATTTGATGCCCTTGTCTATGCTCAAAAGGATTGGTGATCTTGAAGTCAAGCCAACAAAGGTGACTTTGCTTATGGCGGATGAGTCTTCCAAGAAACCATATGGTGTAGCAGAAGATGTTGTGATTTGTATAGAGAAACTTAAATCCGTGGTGGCTAGGCCTAAAGCTGCAAATTCAAGAGAAGAAGACTAATCATAAAGCTGCATGTAAGGATGCACTAGTGGCTAGGCCTAAAGCTGCCAAGCCGGTCATCAAAGGTAAAAATTGTTTCTTGTCACAGGTTAGGGAAGAAGAAAAAGATGACAAAGGATGGTTCATGATGACTTGGTGGATGCATAATTCAAACTTGGCACACCTGTAAGATTCAAGTTGTGGGTTGTGAAAGATTTTAAAGAGAATGGAGTGATAGAGATTGAAGCTCCATATTCAAGACAAGTCAAGAAGGTGGACCAAAAGCAATTGATGAGTTGGTGTGATGAAAGCAAGAAGAACACCAACATTAAAGATGGAGCTTGAGCTTTATTGGGTCAAGCTAGTGACGTTAAAGAAGTGCTTACTGGGAGGCAACCCAGTTTTCTAAACTTATCTTTGTCTTGTGAACTTTATTTTGCTTCTATTTTTAGAATAGGTGTTGAGGTACTCAGTTTGAGATTTATATTTGATGCGATGGTTTGATATTGATTTGTGTGTGATGAGTATTTCTTGATGATGCTTTGATATTGATTGATGTTGAGATGGTGCACAAGAGGATTATATATAGGTGGTTGTTCATAAACTATGTGAACAGATGCATGATGTTATGATTGTGATTATGATGCTAAGCAGGATGTGTATTTGGTGTATGTGGAACAATGAATTAACTTATATGTGAGGTTTTGAACTCCAGAGTATTTGTTGTGAATGATTGTTATTCTTTTGAAAGCATGAATGATTTTGCCTAGGTATCTATGATTGAACTACTTGCTTGCTTGTGTCATATGATCAAGGCCATTTTTTATTACCCCGTTTCTTAGCCAATGTATGATTTTAGCCCAAATGAAAGAGAGCACGAATTGTTCTACCCTTTTTGAACCTTAGGCCTTAAACATATTATAAAAATCCTTTGTAAAAATCTTTACCTTGAGTTAAGTTGAGAACCATCGTGTGGTATTGATAAAGGTTCAAGTTTGAGGTTGATTGGGAAAATTGAAAAAGAAAGTAATGAAAAGCATTGAGCTAAGTATTGAGCAAGTATGAAAAAGAGAAAAGAAAAATAGAATGCAAAGAAAGAAAAGCTCAATGCTAAAATGGGAAAAGTTGGGAATGAGCGAGATTCGTTTGTCTAAAGAGAGATTGTATATGACTTATAAATTTATGAATGACTCTCTTAACTCAAGGATTTTGTGATCTTGAAAAACTAATTTTTCTTCTTAGCGTAGCCACGTTACAAGCCATGGAAGGTCCTTGTGATGATACTTGTTTGTGGGTATGTTTGAGTGTGGTAAATGAAAGCAAATTTTGTTCTATGTGACATTGGGATAAGTAGAGTGAAGGAGTGACCTCTATATACACTTGTGTGATTGAGTGAAACCTTTTGTTTGGTGAGGAATAGTTCCATGATTACATCTGTGCTTAGTTAATTGATCATTAATGAGAATATCATCTATTGGATATTATGTGATTATGTGAACACCATGATGAATGCTTTTAATCAAGGCATTTGTACATCTTGACTGAATTCTGTTTGATGAGTTGATTTGAGTAATTACTTGTCTTGGAAGAAAGAGTTTTTGAATGTGTTGAACCATTGTATTAATTGGTGGAAGACTGAGTTATATCTTGTTTGCTTGAGGACAAGCAAAGTTCTAAGTTTGGGGTTGTGATAACGGTTGAAATACGGTTATTTTTATACTTAATTTTGATATTAAAAACACCCTTTATGACTTAGAAACTAGCTTGAAATCATGTTTTTGCATAAGTTATGACAATAAGAGAGTTGAAGGTGGTGTTATGGCTTTTATGCCTGGTTTTCCTTGTTTTGACGGGAATTAAGATGAATTGGATGAAGAAGTTGAAGTAGGAAGGAGTTGGAGTAAGGAAGGCTGGAAAAGTAGCACATAGAAGAATCGCAGATAGCGCTGAGCATCAATTTGGGGCGCTAAGAGCCAAGTTCTACTGTCTCACGCCTGAGCATCACCGTTGAGCGTCAGTTTAGTGTTGCAACCACTGTCTCACGCCTGAGTGCCACCATTGAGTGTCAGTTTAGTGCCGCAACCACTGCTGAGCGCCATTTTGGGGCACTGAGTGCCAACGACGTGGGCTTGGACTTGTTTTATGTTATTTTTATGAACTATTTAAGGTTTTGGACGACCTAGGGTTCATATCTTTTGGCAAAAAGAAGTGCAGAAAAATTCTTTCATCCCTCGGATGTGGAAGCTCCGATCTTCAACTTTTAGGGTTTTATCTTTCATTCTTTTTCATATTTTCAACTAGTTTCACCGTGTCTATGGTGAACTAGACCTCCATTGTTGTTGGGGAAACAATGTAATCCTTTGAAACTCTCATGTATTGAATTGATTTATATTATAAATGCTTTACTTAATTAATTGTTAGGGTTTTTCCTCTACGCTCTATGCATGCTTTGTTTAATTTATTCAATTGCATGATTACTGATGTTGTCAATATGGAAACATATGGGGAAATCTAGAATTTGGGAAATTCTCCCAAAAGCAATATTACCTAGACATATGGATAAGAGGGTTGGTTGCCTTTAAGCTTTTGTGCGAATGTAATGCATAATTAATTGCTGGGGATACAAGACATTGTGATCTAGTAATTAAGAGTACGCTTTCTTCACCGAAACATTAGGTTTAAGGAAAATTAGAAAGTGGCATTAACATTAATGAAGAAGATGAATTCATAAATACATGAGAGTGGATAGAATAAGTCGGAAACCCCAACAACAAAATCATTCCATATTTTACACACCAATCACCTATGCATGCTTCAAGTCAATTGATCAACACTTGTATTCATATTTATTTTCTGCATTATAAACACTATGATCTTGTTTACAAGTCTTAATTAATCAAGAACCCACATGAATGTTTAGGCTGTGAGTCTCTTGGGGAAACCATACTTGTTCTTACCATTTATTATTACTTGATACGATTCGGTACTTATCGGAGTGTTAACAACACACAGAAGCTTAAAGGCAACCAACCCTCATATCCCTATGTCTAGGCAATACTGCTTTTGGGAGAGATTCCCCATATATAGATTTCCTCGTATGTGTCCATATCGACAAAATCAATTATCATGCTATGAATGAGTTAAACAAAGCAAGCATAGAGTATAGAGGAAAAACCTAACAATTAATGAACAAAGCATTAAAATAAGAATCAACTCAATACATGAGAGTTTCAAAGGATTACATTGTTTCCCCAACAACAATTGAAGTTTAGTTCACAATAGACATGGTGAAACTAGATAATAATGGAAAAGAATGAGATAGAAAAACCCTCAAAGTTGAAGATAGGAGCTTTCGCCTCCAATTCCGCCTCCAAGAGAATGTTATTGCGCCTCTTCTGTCAAAAAATCCTAAGCCTAAGACGTCCAAATCCTTAAATAGAGCACAGAAAAAGTCCAAGGCCACGAGACTGGCGCTCAGCACCCTAACTTAGGGCGCCCAGGTGTGACTGCGAAAGCATCTACGCTCAGCGCCCCTGGAAGGGCGCCCAGGTGTGAGTTGCGGTACTAACTGGCGCTCAGCGGCACAAAAAGGGCGCTCAGGCACCAAGACAAGACTTGAACGCTGAGGGCCTCCAAAAGGGTGCTCAGGCACCACCTATGGTCCTTTTGTCTTATGATTTTCCAGCTTTTCCTGAGTTCTAGCTCCTTGATATGTCAACTCTTCTTCCAAACCATCCTAATTCCTTTTAAAACAAGGAAAACCAAGCGTAAAACCAATAATTCCACCTTGCACTCTCTTATTCTCATCACTAAAGCAAAAACATGATTTCAAGATAGTTTCTAAGTCATAAAGGGTGTTTTTAGTATCAAAAATAAGTATCAAATAACGGTATTTTCAACCGTTATCACAACCCCAAACTTAAAACTTTGCTTGTCCTCAAGCAAACAAAATGTAACTCAGCTTTCAAACAATCAATACGATGGTTCACACATTCCAAAACTCTTTCTTTCAAGACAATTAATTACTCAAATCAACTCACTACAAAGAATTCAGTCAAGATGTACACATGCCTTGATTCAAACAACTCATCATGGTGCTCACAAAATCACATAATATCCAACATATGTTATTCTCATGAATGATCAATTAACTAAGCATAAATGTAATCATGTATTCATGGAACTACTCCTCACCAGTCAAAGTGTTTCACTCAATCACACAGGTGTATATAGAGGTAACTCCTTCACTGTACTATCCCAATGTCACATAAAACAAAATTGCCTTTCATTTAACCACAATCAAACACACTCATAAACAAGTATCATCACAAGGACTTTCCATGGCTTGTAATGTGGCTGGGCTAAGAAGAACATTGGTTTTTATGGATCACAAAATCCTTGAGTTAAAAGAGTCATTCATAATTTTTTTTGTTTTTCATTCAAACACAATCTCTTTTTCCAATAACTCAATTTCACTTATTCCCAACTTTCCCTTGCATTGAGCTTTTCTTTCTTTCTTTTCTTTTCTTTTTCGTTGGCTTTCATTTGCTCAATACTTAGCTCAATGCTTATTCTTTTCATTTTCTTTTTCCCAACAACCCCAACCTTGAACCTTTATCAATTCCACACAAAATAATGTCAACTTAACTCAAGGTAAAGATTTTCAACAAAGGGTTTTATTTCATGATTTAAGGCTCAAGGTTCAAAGGATAGAACACATTGTGCTCTTTTTGTTGGACTAAAATCATGCATTGGCTAAAAAGGGATAACAACAGATGGCCTTGATCATATGACACATGCAAGCAAGTGATTCAATCATAGAAACCTGGGCAAAATCATTCATGCTTTCAACGGAATAGCAATCATTCACAACACAAACTCTGGAGCTCAAAACCTCACATACAAGCTAATTTAAAGTTCAAGATAATTTAGATAAACATCCTGCTCAGCATCATAATCATAATCATAACATCATGATTCTGTTCACACATCTTATGAGCAACCACCTTCATATCAGCATCTTATGCACCATCTCAACATCAATAAATTATAAGAGCATCATCAAGCAATACTCATCACAACACAACATCAGCAAACCATTGCATCAGATATAAGTTTTAGCGAAGTACATCACAACCTATTCTAAAAACAAAAGCAAATATAGTTCAACAAAACAAAGATAAGAAAAATCCCGCTCTACTGTCAATAGCATTCATTAATAAATGTTATCCTCATCCTTGACTATCATCTGAGTCTTCCTCCTCTTCTTCATCATCATCATCCTCCTCCTCCATGGTTGAAGCGTCAACTGCTCCAACTCCACTAGGTTGTGACTGATCCTCTGGCCACCTCACACAAGTGTTAAACTCCTCCATCATCCACCTCCGTCTAGGAGGTGTATCATACAACCCTATAATCATATCTGCAGTGGCCACCTACCCTCTATGTAATGCTTGCATCCTATCCACCATCAGGGACGTATACATGTACCTCATCTGAAAAGGTCAACATTCTAACTGTGTGGAGGTATTCACTCCAGCTAGCTCACAAAGATGTGTGATTAAAGATGGGTGTCCTAGAGGTGCTTTGGTATTCACAGCACTAGCACAGGATCGAATCTCATTTGCTCTAACTTGCCCAATATTCACATTCAATCCTCTAAGCACACAATAAAGCAAAATGGCCCGGCTAATAGTGATATCTGACACATGGGAGCATGGCTGAATATTGGCATGCGTGAATGCCATCCAATACTTTGCTAGAGGGGTCAAATAAGATCTCCTAATATGAATGGGTGACTCATTCTTGTTTCTTTGAAAGCGTGCTCCAGGCACACACAATATTCTCTCTATCTTATCATAGTTAGCTATTCCTCCATAATCTGTGTAAACTGACATTGTTCACTAGCCCACTCAGCACGCCAATAAAAAAACAAAAAATTCTTTCTGCAGAATTGCAATGATCGCCCCTCATAAGCGCCCTCAGCGCCAGACAGTTCATTCTCAAAACATGGCCCTAGTTGGCCTCAAGTACCATCCAAATGCATTTTTCACAGTTCCAACGCTCAATACAACATTTTAATCAGTTCAAACCTCAGCAAACTCAACAAATCATGCATAAACATCAAAGTTCCTCAAGAATCATGCTTAGACAATAACATTCATCAAGAATCATGATTTCAAATCCTTTAAACATAAAATGCATGAACTTACTTGATTAAAGATTCACAATACAGTGGAAAATACTCAATGAAATTGATGAACCAAACCCTAGAACCAAGACTCAAAGAAACACCAAACTTGAATTGAAGAGTGATGCACAATGGGTGGAGAAAAGGGTTTTTAGATGGGAGGATGAAAGGAAAAGTGAAGAGAACACTTTAGGAGAGTGTATGGAGAGGCTAAAATGAGTGAAAACTGAAAATGGCTGCTAGGGAGAGACCTAGGGTAACAAAAGTGTGCAATGGGCCAAACTTATGCTGAGCCTAATTTAACATAACACTAATCTGCCAAATGTCGCGCTTAGCGCTCCAAACTGGCGTTGACGGCGTGTGCGATTCACTTTCCTCTCTTTCTAGCTCGCCCTAATTGCCCTTAATCAAAGGCCCCAACTCCAACTCCACAATTTCAAAATTTCACGTATTTCTCACCTCAATCACACATCAATTCAGTTCAAACAATGCACAATAGACAGAAACAAAACAACACATAAAGATAAGGGCTTAGAGAACTGGGTTGCCTCCAAGTTAGCGCTTGTTTAACATCGCGAGCCTGACACATGCATCTTCTAGCACCCATTAATAGATGCATCTCTTCTTATCAACACCCATGAGTAGGTGTTTAATCACATATCATCCATCAATAGATGCTAATCTTCCTATATCTTATCATAGCAACATCCATCAGTAGATGTTGTAGAGCATCCATCAATAGATGTTGTGTCATAGCAGGCTCATAACCAAATAACAAAATATAACTAATTTAAATTACATCACCAAAATAAAAAATCAAAGTTTTTAAATCATTGGGGTGCCTCCCAGCAAGCGCTCTTTTAACGTCATTAGCTTGACCCAATAAAGCTCAAGTCCAATCTTCTATGTTGGTGTTCCTTTTGCTTTCATCACACAGACTCATCAACAGCTTCTTGTCCACCTTTTTGAATCTTCTAGAATACGGAGCTTCAATATCTATTACTCCATCTCTTTAAACTCTTTCACAACCCATAACTTGTTCTTGAATGTCACCGATGTGCCAAGTTTGAGTTGTTCATTCATCGAGTCATGATGAACCATCTTCCCTTTACCAGCTTTTTCTTCCTCCTTAACCTGTGACAAGAAACAATTTTTACCTTTGTTGACCGGTTTAGCATCTTCAGGCCTAATCATTAGTGCATCTTCATATGCAGCTTTATGAATATTCTTCTTAACTTGAATCTACTACTCAACATTGAAGACACATAGCACTGAGGAGATGGAGAATAATAATGTTAAACGGACTCTTGTAGATTACACTAATGTAGTTGGCCCTCAAGATTTCAATAGCATAGCAAGACCAAGGGTCAATGCAGCTAACATGGAGGTGAAACCAGCGTTAATCCAACTGGTTAAGAGTAATCAATTTAATGGGTTGTCTCATGAAAGCCCATATGAGCACCTCGCAACCTTTAATGAAATTTGCAATACAGTGAAGATAAATGGGGTGCTTGACGAAGCAATCAAACTTAGCCTGTTTCCTTTCTCATTGGGAGGTAATGTTAAGCTTTGGTTGAACTCTTTTCTAGAAGGGAGCTTTAAAGAGTGGGAAGCTGTGGTGACAAAGTTTTCGAACAAATACTTTCCACAATCCAAGGTAAACAAAGGGAAGCAAGACATCTCATCTTTCAGGCAAGGCATGGAGGAATTACTAGGCCATGCATGGGATAGGTACAAAAGCCTATTAAGAAAGACTCTGATGAGTCGATATTTTATTCACTTCACTTAGTTTATTGTGCTAGAATTAATCAGAGAATTGTGCTTAAATATCCGGTATTTTCCCGTTTTTGCTAATTGTGAATAATTTGATCGGAAATTCTTATTTTGATTAATTTGAATTATCTAAGCTTATTATTTCCATTAATGATTGCAGGACAAATTTTGGATGACAATTTGGGACATTTAGAGATTAAATGAGAAACCACAATTGAACCCAATGATTAAATTCTTCCTATGGAAGTAGCATGCACATTTCATTTAAAAGTTGAAGGGTTGTACACGTTGATTCATGAAACACTACAAAAAAAAGCTTATTTAGAGGGGTTTTTTTTTTCAATTTGCGGGGGTTTTTACCCTCCGCTAAATAAATTCCGGGGGTTTTTCAAACCTCCGCAGTTTGAGTCGCCACAAATTATCTGCGGGGGTTTTTTTCGCCCCCTGGTATCATATTCAATTTGCGGGGGTTTTTCTGCGGAGGGTAAAAACCTCCTCTATATATTCAATTTGCGGGGGTTTTTCGGCGGAGGGTAAAAACCTCCTCTATTACTGACTATTATTTTGAGGGGGTTTTTAACCTCCTTTATATTTTTGTCACTTTTTTGTTTAATGATTATTAAAATATATAATATCGTTTTTTGTTTGATGATTATTAAAATATATAATAATATAAAAAAAATTAATAAAATAAACTCAATTACATGTACTCACATTTTGTAAATAATATATAAAAAAATAATCAAATTCACTCTTATCAATTCTAACCACCTACCAAGTTAGACGTATAGTTCAATAGCTAAAAGGCAGGCCTCCACATAACAAGTCTAAACTGCTACCAAGTATATAAACAACTGATGATCAAAGTTCGACTGCCATATTCATAATCGGCGTTATATGTTTTCCAAACTAGAAACCTACTCAGATGCTTAGACACACCACCACCAGCTTACCTCACGGTTTGACCATCAACCAAACCCCTGTTTAATCCCTTCCCTTCACCAACCTAACAACAAGACTGTTTCAAAATCACTAAAACAGAAGGGATGTAATTCTGCACCAGAAACAAGTGTGTGAAAATTAATTGCTACTATCTTACTAGTCATACGAAAACCTAACCCTTCATATCAACAAGTTGATTGTTTTTGCTGAGTAGAATGAGAATATAAATATACCACACGTTGCACAAGACAGACATTCTTTCGGACCAGCAAAGTTTGCATTAGGGGCTTAATATTCGTACATGTTTCATGCTGAAAGGATTTTTCGGAATATATAAACAAAGTACAATATGGTTCATGTCCACTAACACTTTTCATTGTCACTATCAATTACACCCCATATAAACCATAAGTAATCCAAGTGAGAAAAAGTTATCGGAAAATGGAGAATTTGAGTCTAAAAGCAACAGTGGAACAAAAGAATCCAACAAATTTTGATTACATTTACATGCCAACCATTCTAGTAAAAAGCCAAATGAGCCTACCTTAGTTCGAGCCCGGCGTTCGCTGGTACTTTAATTGCTTGCAAAAACATCTAGCCATATTCTTAGAGATATGTCTTTCTTACATTTCAGTCTTTCAAAATAATATAATATAACTCAAATTATATAACTGGGTCTCCAATAACGAATGCAAAATCCTCTAAGAATCATGGTAATTATCGATTGCATATATAGAGTGATCACGCCAACCAAAGGTTGTTTATATAATAATGACAGTGGCAGAAGTAGGGGAAATGCACAACATTACAGAATGACAGTGGAGAGTGGATATGGGATATGCATTATGTTGTAGTTTGCATGGTACTCTCATTACATATTTTGCATGCACATCTAATAAATAACAGACATACAAATAGTAGGGATTCAGAATTTGCAGGGGATTCAGAAAGTGTTCTATTTGATCACCCACCCGCCTTTGAAACCAATCAACAAACTCTTTAAACACTCTAGTTTCTATCTCAGTAGTTGAAGGTCGCCTTCCTCTTGATCTTCTTTTTATTAGATCTCTAAATTCACTACAAAAATTAATTACATTAAATGCATAAAATACAAGAATAATGTGGTTCAATTTGTTTAACTACAAATCACACACTTAATGTAGTGTACTTACTCAACAAACGGTGTGACTATCGCACAATTTAAAAGCACATATCGATGGGCTTGTAGCTTTTGCATATGAGTTAAAGTAAACATTGAGGAACCTCCTACCACCTTCCCACCTAGTGGGAATATAGATGACACAAAACACTCATTATCATTTGGGTTATCACAAACACGTCGTTGTCTATTGAACCTTGTCTCTATATCTTCAATGTATCTAGAACAAAAAGTAAGAGACTCTTCAGCTAAGTATCCCTCAGCTATAGAACCTTCTGGTTGTGCCTTGTTTCGTACAAAGGTCTTTAAATGACCTAATTCCCTATAATAATGATAAATAATTACATTAAATAAATTGGACACATATAATATCATACCTTGAACTAAAAGTAGTTAGCAATTACCTCTCTATAGGATACATATATCGATAATGAACTAGACCTCCAAGCTTTGCTTCCTCTACCAAATGAACAGTTAAATGAACCATAACTGTGAAGAATGATGGTGGGAATAACATTTCTAAGTGGCAAAGTGTAACCACAATACGATTTTGAAGCATTTCAAGGTCTTCAAGATTTAAGCTTTTACTACAAAGGGCCTTAAAAAATGAGCAAAACTCCACCAAGGTTGCAGTGACATGGTTTGGTAACAAATTACGTATTGCCAACGGAAGTAATTGCTCCATTATAATATGGCAATCGTGACTTTTTAGTCCTGATATTTTATGTTGAACATCATCAACACATCTAGAAATGTTACTTGAGTAACCATCAGGTACTAAAACATTTTTCAAAGTTTTGAGGAACAACCTTTTGGTATCACGAGTTAGTGAAAACAAAGCAAGGTGGTATCTTCCATTATCATCTGGCCAAAGATCCTGTCTTATGCCCATTTCCTTCAAATCTTTCCTTGCATTAAGATTGTCTTTGGATTTAGGCTTTTCATTCAACAAAGTATAGATTAAATTGTCAAATACATTCTTTTCAATGTGCATGAAGTCTAAATTGTGACGTAACAAGTTAGACTCCCAATATGGAAGTTCAAAAAAAATGCTTCTCTTATTCCACTTTTTAACTTCTTGTCTGCATCTTTTTCCTTTACCATCCAAATGAATTCCTCTCCCAAATGTAACATTAATATTTTCCACTTGCCTAAAAATGTCAGATCCTGATAATTTTAGTGGTGGATTTCGTTCTTCAGTGCTTCCATCAAAGCGAACACGATTCAATCTAAATCTATGGTTTCTACTTAAAAAGCGACGATGTCCCATAAAACACCACTTCCTACTATGAGGAACACGACAAGGTTCTGCATCAAAGTTACAAGTAGGGCAAGCTAAACCTGTGTGTGTGTTCCATTGGATTTTCAAAATGAAATGTCTCTTGTGACTCATCTTCATTTCTAGAAATATCTTGTCTTTGCCTCTCACCATGAAGATTCCAAATAACATAATTTATGGGAAATTGTTTTAAAATCAAGTGCTCCTCAACTATGCCTCTAGCTTGCCATTTCACAAACCCACATTTGGGGCATGGACATCGAATTGTGTCTCTAGAGGCCCCATTCTCAAAAGCAAAATCTAAGAATTTTTGCAAACCAATTAAGTATTCAACTGTATTTCGGGGCTTAGTTATCCAAGATTTATCCATTCAAAAATATTCCTAAAAAAAATAAAATATACTAACACATGAAAAAGAATACAATATTCATGGAAAATACAAATAAATAATGAATTAGAAAAAATGAAATACTTGTTTCTACTAACCTTGAAGCGGTGAGATTGCAATGCTTAAAGAAAAACCTGCAACATCAATTATGAAAAAGGAAAATGATTGTTGAGGAAAGAAGGAAGGAAATGTGAGTTGGAAGAGAAAGATAGTTTAATGTAATTTTGTTGCTTAGTGTTCAAATAATTATCACATCCATTTGCTAGCATCAATGTGACATGGAAATGCCCACATTTTAATGCTGTTTATTTGTCCTCAATTTTAATGATAAAATGGAATATCAAAGCAATATTTTGTTTCCTAATTTAATTAATTGCACAAGTCCAAATTGTTAAAAAACAGAGTGAGAGGCTCGCTTTAGTGGATTCAAGCACGTCACTTGATCCCATCCTCACCTGTAAACAATAATATTAATCCAAAAAGTACTTGTTCATAAATCAGCTTTTATGATACTGATAAATTATAATTCACTTGTGAATGATAGTTTCTGAAAAAAAAAAAACAGAAAACGGAAAGCAACTGGGTGAATGTTTGGAACCTATTTTTGGATGCTAAATATACTTCTAGAGTGAGATATTTTTATCTTTTATGCAAAACATTTTATAATGGACGCAATTAACAGACTCGTTATATCTTATGCTAAAGGATTTTTGGTTCTACCTAGAGCCACAGTTAACAGACTACAGAGCTAGACTTCAATAAATCATGACCTAGTGTGCTTCAACAAAAAGATCTAGCAAGTGGTTCAGTGAAAAATAGGTCTGAATAAAGTTGAGAGTCATTAAACTTTAAACCATAGTCATATGTGAATTGTGATGAAAGTATTAGTTTTTTAGGTCTGAATATTTAAAATAAAACATTATCTCATTACAAGATACATCACAGTTTAAACTGTGAACTTATGAACTAAACAAGCCTGCAATTTCAATATGGTCTAGAGTTTAGATGTCAGTATATATCAATCAAGTATGCAAGCCTCAATAATAAGAACCAAACAAATAAAAAATGAACAAACATAGGAATCATTGTTAATATCTCCACTGCAAGTGCAGTTGGCAAAGGATAAAGAGTAACAGTTTCTATAGGTTTTTCATTGCTTAATTAACAACTGAGCTTTGGATTTTATGTGGGATACAGGAATCACAATTTCAACACTACTTGCACTAGGTTCACCTACATACATACATACATATACATATATATGCATATATATACATATATATCTATATATATATATATATATATATATATATGTATATACATATATATATATGAAATCATAAACACAGAAGATGAGGATGATGATCCCTTGGAAAAGTGTTCAACTCATCTCTTATACTAAGGATAAGTTCCAACCTAAAACTAGCTGAAGGAATAACCAGCCGCTCATATAAAGTATTTTTATTTCAGATTATAACTTCCTAAACAAATATAGGAATACAAGTATAGAGTAAAAATTCAACAAAAGATTTAAAAAACCGGATTCCAAAACAAAACTCCCAATTAATTGGATGGAAAAAGACCAGCTAGAATAGAATAATAGGATGCAAAACATTTTAGTTTATTATAATGCACTAAATAATAAACTACAATAATTTCACATATGAAAGATATTTGTAATAGAAGAAAAGAAGAGGATTACAAATTTATAAGGCGACTATTGAGAGCTTTGCATTCCTGAATAATTTCGTCCTCATCAAGAAGTTCATCCAAAGTAAAGTTATCCCTGTCCAAAATGGTCTCCACCTGCAATATAATACACCAAATAAATAGTAAAATCCCCATACCAATAGGTACCTATATCACTTCAAAAATTAAATTAAATAAATCTATTCTGGTCCCCAAGAAACAGTCAATAAATATTGGTTTCGAGCCTTTACACACCATCACAAGGGACACCCTCACATGTATGCATAAGAATTGAGCACATTCAATTTTTTTTTCTCACATCTTTTTGTTCTCTAACATGCTTCTCTTTTCCATTTTGGATGACATAGTGTCCTCTCATTACAGATGTTACTACTTAAGTTTTTTTTCTATTAAACTTAATTTTACAATAAAAATAATCCTCAAATTAATATTTTACTAATCTAGGACGGAAGGAAGAGAAAGAAGGCATAACTTAGTAAACACTAATATCAAAGAAAATGTTACAAATGTAGAAGTTACTTGAGAGCAGTGGTACAATGCCTTCTAACAAGTTCCAGAAGACAATGACCTGTAGCATAATATATATATATATATATATATATATATATAGATTATGAATGTAAAAGTTAATACACATTTTTTCCTTTAACTATTAGTAAAACGCCAATTACATACTAACTCCTTTTACATAAACAATAATAATAAGTATATATATATTGTCAAAAGGTAGGACGGGTACGTAATCGAAATGAAAAATATAACTGTGCATTAATCTGCATTAGTATAAATACATATTTCAGTTGCAGGAAATATAGTAATTGACAAGGTCCAGAAGACAATAAGAAGTCCTCCTAACTACAAAATAACAGAAGAACTAAAAGCAACGAAAACAAGCCCTCCAAAACAAGACCTCTTCAGTGAGGAGTATGATGCACTTGTTGAGTACAATTAACTGGTTTATGTCATGTACAATTAACTTCACAATTGTCAGATTTAACTTTCTAAATATTACTGATAGTCTGAAACCTTCGAATATTTTCAAATAACCAATCTGTTTTCAGAAATAAAATTCACACATGTGTAGTCAAGAACTATATCATATATGACATAATTCAAATTGCATCAAACGGAAGGTCATTGAGATATGTGGTCATAGCAGATAAGAAATAAAATCATGGATTTGAAATACTATATTTGCATGATGACCTGTAGCATAATATATATATATATATATATAGATTATGAATGTAAAAGTTAATACACATTTTTTCCTTTAACTATTAGTAAAACGCCAATTACATACTAACTCCTTTTACATAAACAATAATAATAAGTATATATATATATATATTGTCAAAAGGTAGGACGGGTACGTAATCGAAATGAAAAATATAACTGTGCATTAATCTGCATTAGTATAAATACATATTTCAATTGCAGGAAATATAGTAATTAACAAGTTCCAGAAGACAATAAGAAGTCCTCCTAACTACAAAATAACAGAAGAACTAAAAGCAACGAAAACAAGCCCAACAAGCCCTCCAAAATCTTCCCCTATCCATTATGGAAAAAAACATTCAAATCTGTTCAGCAACAATGCATATAACACCAAACCCAAGGTCAAGAACAGAAATCTATATCATTAAAATCGAGGACAAATAAACAAATAGTTCATCAATTTCTTACTGTCCTACTTATCCTGTCACGTATGCATCGGTGACGTTATGAGCTCTGCTGTCTGCCGGTCCGCAGAACCCTCGTTGCAGCTTCGTCCACCGACTGCGAATCTGAAAGGAAAAGGAAACACGGGCAATCCAAAGGAGAAATGAAAGAAATGAATGACAACAGGAAATAGAAGAAGGAAGAAAGGAAGATTGCGTACCTGCGAGGGAGAAATCGGATGGAATGAAGGGGGAACTGATTTTGCGGATGGAATTAAAGAGGAACTGATTTTAGGGTTCAGTGGTTTAAGCAGATGGGTTTAAGATTACGAAGGGAATAAAATTTTAGGATTGTTAAAAGAAAATTTACTGTAAAATTTTTAGATGGAAAAATGTAAAAGAATTAGTAAATGAAGAAAAAATATATATTATTATTTGAGGAGGTTATAAACCTCTCTTAAAAGGAATTAAAACTCCCACAAACATTGTCAGTTAAATAATTTAAATTAAACATCTTAAGTTGTGTTAATTTGAGGGGGTTTTTTATACCCTCTCCAAAATAACCCCCTCTAAATAAGATTTTTTTTGTAGTGACTGAACGGTGCTTTATTGTGTGTGAAAGTGAGATTTTAATTCTCATTTTAATGGGAGCTGGAATGGTGAAGCACATTAGTGCCGAGCCAATTGCTTTTGAGAAGAAATAATGTTATTGCACTTGGGAAACACCATGGTCCCACACGTACACAATATAAATGAAGTAGTGCTTTCAAATATCCAAACAAAGAGCATGGAGATGTTGCAGCAGAAATTTGCTCACGGCATGGGGTCCATCCACCCAAGACATCTCTTTCATTCTTGAAATGGAAAAGAAGTATTAATTCTCATGCTACATGGCATCTCACGGCTGAATGAATTAAGCACATATCTACATGGCTTTTTACGTGAGCACCAAATCAAGTAACAAGAGGAATCTAGCTCTTGGTTTTATTATTTTTTAATGGAGAATGAAAGGAGGTCCACATTTCACGGCACATACATCTTTTTCTCTTTTAAAGTGGGAGACACCAGGGGGCCACCATTTGATTGATTTAAAGCTTACTTAAGCTCCAATATTATGCAAGCTGCGACAACCATTCACGCATTCCACATCTCCAACTCATTCCTTTCATAAGTTGGCTGCCACAAACACTCACGCTCAGGGAATATTATTCTCGGTTTGATAAGCACATGGTCCAGAGAAAACAAAGAGGTGTTGCCACGTTTTTTCTTTCTTTCTTGGATATGTCACAACCCATGCTTACAGAAATTAGTATACACGTGAGAGAATGCACTAGGCAACACCAACACTTCACCACGGACCAGCATTAAGTGGAAATCTATAAACTCATCCGGCAGAGAAGATGGTGTCTCGGCCAGGAGCTGCAACAGCACTACCGAGAAGACTTCATGCATGCAGCTGGTTAGAAGAGGTAAGCACACGGTCATGGCATGAAGAAGAAGCAACGTTCCAGCTTGGAGAGATGGAGGTTTCCCACGATCCAACAGCCTGCACGCATCACGCATCCGGTAGACACAGGCCCAGCTATCTTCATGTTCGTCCAGCAGCTGGTCCAACAACATGAAGCAGAGAAGCTGTACGGTGATGGCTGGAAGCAAAGCAGGAGGCGCTCTCATTCAGCTCTTGAAGAGTAACATACACGGCACTCACGTCCAGCATCCAACCGCATGAGAAGAAGTGGCACTCACTGGCTTGGAGAAAAGAAAGAAGAGCATGTCTCGGCTAGGAGCTGGATGCAGCCACCCACAAAGATGAAACGGTCAGCACCAACACTTCAAGTGTCCAACAGATTGGAAAGGGAGAAGCAAGTCCAGCAAAGAACCACGGTCAGGAAAGCACACACGCACGTTGATTCATTGAGAAGGAAATGGTGATGAGAACGGAGAGGCACTCACGGCTTTGGTCCAGCAAACTCTCGGTCCAGTAGTGAAGGAAGGAGTACGTTCAAGCAGTCCAGAGATGGTGTTCACGATGATGAAAATCAACCAGACGTTGGGGTCTCTCTCCCGGGTTTCTACTTCAGCAGCACGGGCTGGAAGTGTAGTGACGGTGATTGCTGGGGAAGTGTCACGAACTGGAAAGGATCTCGGGTTCCTCCACGTTCCAGTAGCTCTCGGGATTGGTTGGAAAGAATGAAGTGGTGTGCACGGTTGTTGAAAGCACACGGCTGCCACATGAAGAAGATTCACACAACACACAGTTGGAAGGAGAGTAGAGGAGAGAATGATGAATCACTCACGTGTCCAGCAGAGAAAGCACACGAAGTGAAGCATGATGCACGCATGAGGGAACTCTTTTCGGGCTTAGATCAGCAGAGTGTGCAGGAGAATATTCACTTCATGCAAAAGGAGTGGAGGACTCACCTTCACGTCCAAAGAGTGATGGAAGAAATTCATTAAAAAGATGCTAATGGGAGACATTAACAGGGGAACCTAGCTGGAAAATGGAAGAGCACCAGCACAAGAGGCTTTGGTATTTGGCTTTAAAAGGGAGAGAGCCGTGAGTGAGAGAGTGACGCTTGGGAGGAGGCTCTCGGTTCTTCTCCTCCAAGTTCAGTAGATTAGTTTTGAATTCCAGATAATGTAATGTAGTGAGATTGTTGTATGAGAGTAGAGGTGTCGTGAGGTGCTGTGAGGTGCATAGGGAGTTCCAGCCGAGGAGAAGTCACGGCAGAGGAGCTGTTGGTGATTGGCACAGTAGACGTTTACCAATTGTGGTGTACGGTTCGAATTTAATTTTCCATGTTGTAATGAATTTAATCTCAATGCATGATTTAATTTTCTGTCACTGAAATGTTAATTTTAATTTATTGTTCAATTTTGTTGTTGTAATTTAATTTCTGCTGCAATTTAATTTCTGTCGTTGTTTGCCTATCGTTTAACTTTTACTGTTGTCTATATTGCATTGTTGATTATTGCACGTTGAATTATTAGCTGTAGTTTTGTTCTAAATATTTTGCTGCCGTAATGTTGATTTTGTTTTCATATCTAAAATTTACTATTTTCTGTTTTTACTATTTACTGTATTTTCGTTTTCTGTATTTTTATTTTTTTTGTATTTTAGTTTTCTGTTTCAGAACTGTTTTTAATGATTTACTGTTCACTGCAATTTCGTTTTTATTGTAGAATTTCGTTTTTACCGTTTTAAATCTGTTTTACTGTACTGCGTTTTACTTAACCGTATTTATTTCAACGTTTTTAAATTCAGTCGCCTCTAATTTTCATCGCAAAAACAAACATTTCAACCCCTCCCCCCCAATACGTGTTTGACCCGAGACTGAACCCAAATATTGGTCCTTGAGAGACGACCTAGGAGTCAATCCTAGACTATACTGCATTATTTATCTGTATCAAATTTGTATGACCGCGACAGTCGTATCAACTCCCACGCATGGATTTGACGAAGTAGAAGTAGTCCTATTCTTCCTTGGAGTTCTTGGTTCACAAACCAAGTTGATGCTAGACGCCTCAGCTGGAGGCAATATTAAATGAAGGACTCCAGAGGAAGCTACTGAAATAATTGAAAACATGGCTACTAATGACAATGAGCTGAACAGTGAAAGAGGAGCTCCTATTTAACAAAAAGGAGTTCTACAGTTGCAATCCAATGATGCCTTGTTAGCTCAGAACAAGATAATAACTCAACAATTGGAGAATCTCACAAAGGCACTTGCACAACTGCCAAAAGAGTTAAAGAATGTTGCACAGGTTCAACCATAGATGTGTGAATTATGTGGTGGTGACCATATCAATGGTCAATGCGCCTTTCCAGTGGAAGCTTTAGAGGATGTTAACTTCATGGATAATCAATTTCCATACCGTCAGGGGAATTTCAATCAAGGGTGGAAACCACACCCAAGTATTGGTTAAGGACAAAGTGGGAAAACTGGACAATCAGGACAATTTAACAAGCAACAACAACAACCAACCTTATGGCAACAAATGGCTACACTTAATGAAAGATCAATAAGGATGGAAGAAACTCTTCAGCAATTCATACAGGCAACTGCATCCACTCAAAAGAGCATTGAAGCTGCTATTAAGAACTTGGAGATCCAAGTGGGTCAAATTACTAAGCAATTGGAAGAAAGGCCTGACAAAAATTTTGAGGCTAATACTGAGGTTAACCCCAGGGAAGAATGTAAGGTGTTAGTGAGTGTAAATGATGAAACAGTTGAGTTAGAAAGAGAGAAAGAAAAAGAAGAGAGAAAAAAGAGAGAAAAAGAAAAAGAAGAGAGAAAAGAGAAAGAAGAGATAAGAGAGATAAATAGTAAAGACATTCTTCCTTTTCCAACAGATCATGAGAAACAGTTTGACTTTACAAAAATATTTAAGATATTGGATAATGATGTACCTTTGAAGGAGATATTACAGCACATTGCAGTTTATACAAAGCCTGAGGAAGAAGTCTCTACAAAGAAAAAACGGAGAAACGATGAACCTTTTTCAATACCAGCAACCCCAAACTTGAACCTTTTTCAATACCTCACAAATATTCTCAACTCAAATCAAGGTAAAGAATTTAAAATAGGGTTATCAAAACATGCTTAAGGCTATGGGTTCAAAGGATGGAACAAACTGTTCTCTTTTTATTTGGAAAAATTCATGAGTAGGCTAAAAAATAAGGGAAAACAAAAGATGACCTTGATCATATGAAACCTGCAAGCAAGTAGTTCAATCACAGAAAATTTGGGCAAAATCATTTATGCTTCCAGAGTAATAACAATAATTCACAACAACTCTGAAGCCCAAAATCCACACAGGTAAACTCTCAAGTTCCAGAATTCAGAAAAACATCATGCTCAGTATCTCAATCAAGTTTTACCTCAAGCATCTATTTCACATGTTAGAAGAAAACACCTGTGTATTTTCACATCATGCATCATCTCAACATCAATCCAAACAATAAGCATCAAAAAGTAACACTCATCAAAACACAACATCAAAAGAACTAAACCACTGCAATAAGATAGAGCAAAGTACATTATTCCAGAAAAAACAATAAAAACAGGAATATTAAAAGAGTTCAACAATAACCAAAATCAAAAAACAAGACAAAAAATAAAAGCAAGGAAAATAAAGAGAAATCCTGTTTGAACAAAGAAGCGTCCATTAATAGACGCCAAATACAATCACTCTCTAATCATCAGAGTCCTCCTCCTCATCAGCTGCATCTCCACCTACTGCATGTGCCGGATCCTCTAGATATGCCACCTTGGCTGCAAACTCCTCTTGTGAAATAAACCCCCTATCAGGAAAGGCGGACGTGAGCATCCTCAGCAGCTCCTGCTCTCCTCTATAGAGAGCCATCATTCGGGCCTCCATCAGGGACATATACATGTCCCGCATCTGAAACGGGGCGGCTTCATGGGAAAGCCCATATGCTGGTGGTGGTGCCCTCCTATGCATCATGGGAACCTGCTGTGGTGGCCTAGTTGTGGCCAGCCCATCTGTAGAGCAGTAGTAAGTGAAATAGGCCTCATTCAGCTCCTTCCTTGGCTGCTCAAATGGTGGCACTAACACATCAACAACCATCATCTCACACAGATGTGTGATCAAAGAGGGGTGTCCTAAATGGGTTCTATTGCTCACAGCATGTGCACAACTCTTGATTTCCTCAGCAATAATTGCCCCTAAGTTGACCTCCCTTCCACTTAAAATACAATATAAAAGGATATCCCTCTAAGTGGTGATATCAGACATATGGGAGCAGGGGTGGATGTTGGCTTGGGAGAAGGTCATCCAATATTTGGCCAGTGGTATCAAAGATGCCCTCTTGATGTGGATAGGTACATCAGATTTGGTCCTCTCAAAGTGCCCTCAAGGCACACATAGGGTCCTCTTCATATCCTCATAATCGACCCCTTCAGCCATAGCCCGCTCATACTGGCACCGCTCTTCTTCCCAGTCAGTGCCCAAAAAGGTGTTAATGGTGTCAGCATCAAAGGAAATTTTCTTGCCCCTCACATAGCTGGTATAAGTCTCTTGCTCTCCTCCTAATTCCTTAGCATTAGTGTAAAACTCTTTCATAATAGGGATGCTAGTAGGAGCAGGATAAGTGGCCAGGTTCCCCTAGCCTTTAGCGCTGACCTCCCTTCCAAAGTAGGGGGCCAAAGTAGGGATCATTCCCACCCTACGTTCCATTAGCACCTTTTTGGCATTCACTAAGGGGAAATACCTGTCGTGGGCAGCCGTTCGGAACTGGTGAGAGTAATACTTCTCTTTTTCTTTTCTCTTATTGCCTGCAGTTGATGAACAAATTTTCAATCCCCAAAAACGGATTCAAAAACTTGTTAACCCTCGACAATGTAACCGAATCGTATCAAGTAATAAACCTGGTAAGACCAAGTATCGTTCTCCCAAAGGACTCACGACCTAGACAATTATGTGATTTATTGATTAATTAAGACTTGTGAATAAATTGTTGTAAGTTTCAAATGCAAAAGACAGAAAAGTAAATATGTATGCATGTGATGATCAATGGGCAAGAAGAAACAAAACACGTGAATTGAAATATATGGATGAATATGTTGTTGGGGTTTATCAATTTCATCCTATCCACTCTCTTGTATTTAAGAATTCATCATTCTTTTCATTAATGTTAATGCCACTTTCTAAATTACTTTAAACCCGATGTCTCGGTGAAAAAAGCCTAATCATAATCACTAGTTTACAATGTCTTGTCTCCCTAGCAATTAATCATGCATTATAGTGAATAGAAGCTTAAAGGCAACCAACAATCATACTCTTATGTCTAGGTTTATACTACTATTGGGAGAGATTCCCCAGATCTAGATTTCCCCGTATGTGTCTATATCGACAAAATGAATGATTATGACATCGAATGAGTTAAACAATGAATGCTTTGAGCAAAGAGGAAAATCCCTAACAATTAATGAAAGAAAGTATGTATCTTAAAGAAGATTTTGAAGAACAAATTCCATACATGAGAGTTTCAAAAGGACTACATTGATTCCCCAACAACAATAAAAGTTTAGTTCACCATATTCATGGTGAAACTAGATGAAATACAATGAAAGAGTGAAAAGATAGAACCCTAGAAAGTGAGAAAGGAGCCTTAGCATCCAAAATTCTCCTCCAAGGGGTGAAAGAGTGTGTTTTTGCTTCGTCCTAGCCAAAGATACTTGACCTAGGTTAACTAAAACCTTATATATTATTCTAAAAATTACAGAAAAGTGAGCCTAAGCTCATTAGAATGCCGCTCAACGGTACCGCTCAACGTTAAGTGCGTGACTTCTATTCTACCCATTAGCTGAAGTTTTTCCCTCAGTGGTGACTGCGGGTATTCAAAGTGTTGCTCAGCGGTAAATGTCGCTGAGCGGTACTTGCGTCTTCTTCCCTATCTTTGCACTTTTTCTTCCTTTTCTGAATCCAACTCTTAGCTCCTTCACTTCTTTCACTCAATTCATCTCAAAAACCTTCAAAAACAAGGAAATCAAGCATAAAACATGTCCAACTCTCTTATTTCCAAAAACATAAGCAAAAGCATGATTCCAAGCTAGTTTCTAAGTCATAAAGGTTGTTTTTGATATCAATTTTAAGTATAAAAATAATAGTTTTTCAACTGTTATCAACAAGCCAATATCAAACCATCACATCAGATAAAGTTTCAAATCAAGTACATCATAACCTATTCTAACAACACCGAAACAAATAAGTTCAATAATACAAAACAAAAGATTAGAAAAGTACTGCTCTGGTGTTGATAGCATCCATCAGTAGATGCTATCTCAGCTCCTCATCAGTCCATGCTATCGTTAGAGTCTTCCTCCTTTCCTTCTTCAGCATGTTCAAAATCATCATCCTCATCATCTTCCTCCGTACCTGGAGCTTTAGCTGCTCCAATTCCACTGGCATGTACCTGCTCCTCTGGCCATGCCACTACAGCCTAGTCTCCATTAGAGATATACATATCCCTCATCTGAAAAGGCTCTGCATCATGAGGCGGTGCATGTGCCTGTGGTGGTCCTCTCCTTCTAGGAGGATGTCATGGTGGTACTGGCTGGGCTACCTCATTTCCCCCGTAATACTGTCTATAATAGGCCTCATCAATAGCCTTCCTTGGTCGTTCCATTGGCGGTATGGAAGTGTTAACCCTAGCTAAATGGTTTTTGCTCTGACATAACTCATGTAGTCCTCTGTGTGAGAGTCACCCAATGGCTTTGCATTGGTGTAGAATTCCTTGACCACCACTATGTTGGTTGGCGCAGGGTAAGTAGCTATATTCTCCCAATATCTATTCTCCAATTCCTCTCCAAATTGTGGAGCCAAAACTTGAATGGATAATTGGTGTAAAAATGGGTGGAGAAAGGGTTTTTGTGAAAAGGGATGAAGGAAAAACTGGAGAGAATCCTTTGGAGAGTGCTTGAGAGTGCTTGGGAAGAATGGAGGTTGAAAGTTGCGACTTAGACACACCCTAGGGTTAGAGAAATGCCTAATGGGCCAACCCCCGCTCAGCCCAACTTTTTAAAAATCCAAAGAGAAAATTTGCAGTGTTCGCGCTCAATGATAGTTGGCACTGAGGGGCATGCGTGATACCCAATCTCCTTCTTCCTAGCTTACCCTAAGTGTCCATCACCAACGTCTCTCAACTTCAATTCTCAATTTTTCAAATCTCATATAATTTCCACTCACTCCATACACTCTCACTTAATCAATGGACTTAGTCTCTCCACCACTCAAACATTCAACTAGAACAAAACCAAAACAAACAAACAAAGACAAATTCAATCAACTGGGTTGCCTCCCAGGTATCGCTTGTTTAATGTCACGAGCTTGACCCAAAATCTTCCAACACCCATCAGTAGGTACTCTTCCACCGAACATTCATCAGTAGATGTAAATCCTTTTTATCAACACCCATCAGTAAGTTCTTGATAGCATAGTATCCTTCAGTAGACACTCAATCCCCTAGCATCCATCAATAGATGTTGTGTTGTAACGAACTCATTACTAATACAAAACAAAATAACAAAAGTTTACAATTATATCACCAAGTAACAAAAGTTAAAGTTCTTAAACCACTGGGTTGCCTCCTAGCAAGCGTTCTTTTAACGTCATTAGCTTGACCGAATAAAGCTCAAGTTCCATCTTCAATGTTGGTGTTCATCTTGCTTTCATCACACCAACTCATCAATTACTTTCGGTCCACCTTTTTGACTCATCTTGAATATGGAGCTTCAATCTCTATCACTCCATTCTCTTTGAAGCCTTTCACAACCCACAACTTGCTCTTGAATCTTACAAGTGTACCACGTTTGAATTATGCATCCAACAAGTCATCATGAACCATCCTTCCTTTGTCATCTTTTTCTTCTTCCCTAACTTGTGACAAGAAACAATTTTTACCTTTGATGATCGGCTTTGCAGCTTTAGAGCTAGTCACGGGTGATCCTTACATGCAACTTTATGATTAGTCTCCTTCTCTTGAATCTACTGCTCAGCTTTCAAGACATTAAAGATAACCTTTTCCTCTCGGTCTTGAAGCACTATCATCCCATCATCCACATTGATGATTACTTTTGTCGTTTTCATAAACGGCCTTCCAAGAATAATTGGGATCTTCTCATCTTCCTCCATCTCCATCACCACAAAGTCCACCAGGAATTTAAGTTTCTCTATACAAACCAAAACATCTTCCGCTACACCATACAGCTTCTTTGAAGACTCATCCACCATAAGCAAAGTCATCTTTGTTGGCTTGACTTCAAGATCACCAATCCTTTCAAGCATAGGGCATCAAATTAATGCTTGACCCTAAATCAATTAATGCTTTCCTAAGTTTTCTTTTCCTTCCTCGTGAATGCTTCCTAACCAGTAGCTTCAAGCTTCTTCTCCATCCTATGTTCTCACGAACCACCCAACTTTGGGGACGAGAATGTTCTGTGTTTACGAGCCGAGGTAGAGACCTTGGGGTGGCAAGGACAATGGCGCTGCGATGGCGGCGAAGGAATAGTGAGGGCACGATGTTCCCTTCGTGACGGTCTATGTTACAGTGGCAGTTCTTCGCGGTCTCATGGAGACTCTCGTAACAACGTCGCAATGGTTGGTGATGGTAGCAACGATCCATTGCAAAGGATACCAGGGACGATAGCGAAGCCATTCACGTTTCGATCTTGTAAATTTAGGGTTTTTGAATTTGGGGTTTTACTGATTTTTGTTTTTGCAATCGAAGATGGCGAATTGGGTTCCTAGTTGTTGTGAATTTGAGGATTCTTTCTAATATCCTCTGCAGGTCTGGGTTTCATAAATTGGGGTTAGGGTTTTGAATTAGGGAAATTCTTTTTAGGTTTTGATGCTTGTGGATCTGCGGTGGCTATGTGTTAACACTCGGCAAGTGTACCGAATTGTATCAAGTAATAATAAAATGGTAAGACCAAGTATCGTTTCCCAAAGGAATCACGACCTAAACATTATATGATTTCTTAATTAAATTAGACTCTTAAACAAAATCTTTTAAGTTTAGATGCAAATCCTTAAAAGTAAAGCTGAAATCAAGTATTGATCAATTGAATTGAAAGATGAAAAAGTAATTGATGTAAAATATGAATGATGATGTTGTTGGGGTTTTCGACTTATCTTATCCACTCTCATGTATTCAAGAATTCATCTTTCTTAATTAATGTTGATGCCACTTTATAATTTACCTTAAACCCGATGTCTTAGTGAAGAAAGCCTACTCCAAATCACTAGTTTACAATGTCCTGTCTCCCTAGCAATTATTCATGCATTACATTCACACAGAAGCTTAAAGGAAATCGATCCTCCTAATCCTATGTCTAGGTAATATTGCTTCCAGGAGAATTTCCCCAGTTTAAGATTTACCTATATGTGTCCATATAAATAACATCAATGATCATGCAATTGAATGAGTTAAACAAAACATCCATAGAGTAAAGAGGAAAACCCCTAACAATTAATGAAGTAAAGCATATAAAATCAAGAATCAATTCAATACATGAGAGTTTCAAAGGATTACATCGGTTCCCCAACAACAATGGAGGTTTAGTTCACCGTAGACATGGTGAAACTAGATGAAAAAGTAATGAAAGAATGAAAGATAGAACCCTAGAATTTGAAGAAAGGAGCTTCCACATCCAAAATCTGCCTCCAACGGGTGAAGAAAGTCTGATTTCACCTCTTTCTGTTCAAAGATACCAACCCTAGGTCGATTAAACCCTTATATAGTTTATTAAAAATTACAGAAAATAGGCCCAAGCCCAATTAAATGGCGCTCAGTGGTAAGTGCGGCTCTTCAAGATGAAGCTTAGTTGCAGTTTTATCCCTCAGCGGTGACTGCGGTGCTTCAGAACGCCGCTCAGCGGTAAAAGTTGCGTTGAGCGTTGAATGCGTCTCTTCTTTTGTGCACTTTTACTTCCTTTCCTGAGTCTAGCTCCTTACTACTTCAAATTCTTTCATCTAATTCATCTTAATTCCTACCAAAACAAGGAAAACCAAGCATAAAACCCATCCAACTCTCTTATTTCCAAAACTTCCGTAAAATCATGATTCCAAGCTAGTTTCTAAGTCATAAAGGTTGTTTTTAATATCAAAATTAAGTATAAAAATAACAGTTTTCCAACCGTTATCACAACCCCAAACTTAGAACTTTGTTTGTGCTCAAGCAAACAAGATGTAACTTAGTCTTCCACCAATCCATACAATGGTTCAACACATTCAAAAACTCTTTCTTTCAAGACAAGTAGTTTCTCAAATGAGCTCATAAAAAAGAATTAAGTCAAGATGCACACATGCTTTGATTCCATCAAGCTCATTGTGGTGTTCACATAATCACAAAGTATCCAACAAATGTTATTCTCATGAATGATCAATTAACTAAGCATAGATGTAATAATGTGCTCATGGAATTATTCCTCACTAGATAAAGTGTCTCACTCAATCACACAAGTATAGATAGAGGTCACTCATTCACTCTATTATCACAATGTCACATGTATGAATCAACTTTGCCTTTCATTTAACCACAATTAAACACACTCACAAACAAGCATCATCACAAGGACTATTCTATGGCTTATAATGTGGTTGGGCTAAGAAGAAAATTGGTTTTTCTGGATCACAAAATCCTTGAATTAAGAGAATTATCATTTAAACAAAACCATTCTTTCTTATTCCCAAATTTCCTTTACATTGAGCTTTTCTTTTTTTTCTTCTTTTTATTTTTCTTTTCACGAGCTTAGCTCAATGCTTATTGTATTCCCTTTTTAGACTTCCAAAAAACCCCAACCTTGAACCTTTATCAATACCACAAGATATTCTCAACTCAACTCAAGGTAAAGTTTTTCAAAAAAGGGTTTTCACATCATATTAAGGCTAAACGTTCAAAGGATAGAACACATTGTTCCCTCTTTTATTGGGCTAAAATCATGCATTTGGCTGAAAACGGTTACCAACAAATGGCCTTGATCATATGGTACATACAAGCAAGTGATTCAATCATAAAAACCTGGGCAAAGTCATTCATGCTTTCAATGTAATAGTATTCAATCACAAAAACTCTAGAGTTCAAAACTTCACATATAGCTCATCCAACACTCCACATACACATCCTGCTTAGCATCATAATCACAATCACAACATCATTCATCTGTTCACATAGCTTGTGAACAACCACCTGTATATCAGCATATAGTGCACAATCTCAACATCAATCAATATCCAAACATCATCAAGCAATACTCATCATGCATAAATCACAAGCAAACCATCATAGCAGATAAAGTTTCACACTAAGTACATCACAACCTATTATAAGAACATAAGCAAATAAGTTCAATAGTACAAAACAAAAGATAGAAAAAAATCATGCTCTAGAGGTGATAGCATCCATTAGTAAATGCTATCTCAACTCCTCATCAACCCATGTTATCATCTGAATCTTCCTCCTCTCCTTCTTCTTCAGCATCTTCAAAGTCATCCTCATCACATCCATAGCTGGAGCTTCAGCTGCTCCAGCACTACTGGCCTATGCTTGATCCTCTGGCCATGCTACCACATTGTTGAATTCATCCATGGTCCACCGATGTCTTGGGGGTGTATCATACATCCCAATGATCATCTCTGCTGTGGCCACCTTCCCTTTGTGGATAGATTGTAACATGTCCTCCATCAGAGACATATGCATGTCCCTCATCTGAAAACACTCTGCATCATGAGGTTGTGCAGGTGCCTGTGGTGGTCCTCTCCCTCTACGAGGATGACGTGGTGGTACTGGCTGAGCTGCCTCATCTCTGCCACAATACTATTTTTAGTAGGCCTCATCAATCGCCTTCCTAGGTGTAAAAATATTCACTCCAGCTAGCTCACAAAAGTGCGTGATCAGAGAAGGATGCCCCAAAGGTGCCTTGTTGTTCATAGTATTGGCACATACCTGTATCTCATTCGCTATGACCTGACCAATGTTAATGCTCATCCCTCTCAGCACATAGTATAGAAGAAGAGCCCTGCTGACAGTAATATCAAAGACATGCGAACAAGGTTGAATGTTGGCATGAGAGATAGCCATCTAGTACTTTGCTAAAGGAGTCAGATCAGCTCTCCTGATATTCACAACAACACCATTCCTATTTTTCTAAAAGTGCCCTCCAGGCACACAATACACGTTCTCCACATCAACAAAGTCTGCTCCTTCTTCCACACTCAGAGCAAACTGACATAGGTCACCAGCCCATTCTGTATTTAAAACTTGTTAATGGAATCAAGGTCATACTGAATGGTGTGTCCTCTAACATAGCTCCTATATTCCTCAGTGGAATAATCACCCAACCGCCTTGCATTGGTGTAGAACTCTTTTACAACTACTATGTTTGCTGGTGCAGGATAAATGGATAGTCTCTCCCAATTCCTATTCTCCAATTGCTCTCCAAACTGTGGAGCAAAATTAAGTATCAACCCAGCCTTCCTTTCCATCAATAGCCTTCTATCTTGGACAATACTGAAATGGCGCTCATGCTTGTAGGAAAGGAACTTGCAAGAATAAGAGCGTTTTGGTTCCTTATCCTTCCTCTTGGATCCTATAGTCTTGATTCTTTTGCCCGATAAGGAGGCCATCTCTACATCAAACACAATTCACAAAACCACAAGACATATTGTTAAGCGTTAGTAGACCACAAAAAACTCCTTAAAACCATTCCTATCACCGCTGAGGGCAAACAAAACCCCTAAGCACAACCTGAGCAGCAAAACCAACAAGCAAAAAGACTCAAAACACCATTCTGTAGAAATCGCGCTTAGGGGAAATTTCCGCTGAGCGGCGATTCTGCAGATTTTGCAAAATGCTCCAAAAATGCTTCTAATCTCCATCCACATGCAATCTTCCTAGTTCCAGACCCAAATCAAGTAGTTTAATCGGTCCAAACAATAATTAATTCATGTAATCATGCACAAAAATCAAAATCCATCAAGAATCATGCTTAGACAACCATGTTCATACCAATTCATGCTTTTAAAAAACCTAGAATGTAAAATTCTTGTACTTATTTGGGTGGAGATGCTAGATGAGTGAAGAATACTCTAGGAATGTGAAAAAAATCAGCCCCTAACAGCAATGCTCTTACCAAACTCCAAACTTGGATGGAAACTTGATGCAAAAGTGGTTGAAAGAGTGATTTTATGAAGGGGGGAGAAGGAAAAACTGTAGAGAACTCTTTGGAGAGTGCTTTTATTAAAAATTATAGAAAATAGGCCCAAGTCCAATTAAATGGCGCTCAACGACACTTTTGCCGCTCAGCGGTAAGTGCGGCTCTTCAAGATGACGCTCAGCTGCAGTTTTAGCCCTTAGCGGTGACTGCGGTGCTTCAAAACGCCGCTCAGCAGTAAAAGTTGAGCTGAGCGGTGAATGCGTCTCTTCTTTTGTGCACTTTTACTTCCTTTGTTGAGTCCACCTCCTTACTACTTCAAATTTTTTCATTTAATTCATCTTAATTCCTGCCAAAATAAGGAAAACCAAGCATAAAACCCATCCAACTCTCTTATTTCCAAAACTTATGTAAAAACATGATTCCAAGCTAGTTTCTAAGTCATAAAGGTTGTTTTTAATATCAAAATTAAGTATAAAAATAACGGTTTTCCAACCGTTATCTCTATGGTGGTTGTGCTAGTGAAATAGCCATGGGTGGTCCTGGTGGATGCGGGTCCAAATTTTTAGCAACGTTGACTATGTTTGGTGCATTTGGACTTAAGTTGGGCCTGTAGGTCAATGTTGGATTTCTGGTTTGAAATTGGGCTAGAACTAAATTGGTTTGAAATTGGATTTGAACTATATTAGGTCTACAGGATTCATTATTATTAATAAAAATAAATTGTAAAAGGGAGAAAAAGGGAAAACATTAATTTATAATAATTATTAAATTATTATTTTTATAATTATGGAAATAAAATTATTAATATTAATTGGAAATAAAAGTAATTGAAAATAAAATTGGAAATAAAATTAATTGGGTTGGAAAAGAAAAATAATGAAGTCTTAATTATTAATGGTTTAAAAAGGAAATAATGGAATAAGTTGTTACTTTTGTCTAGATGTTAAATAATATATTTTTGTGATTATTGTTTGAGTGGAACCACGAGGTATATCTTTATTGGATTCACATTGAATATGATGAATTTTTATATGTTAAGGTGTGAATGATGAGGTAGATAGTATTTAGTTTTATTATCAATTATGTTTGATTGACTTTATGAAATTATAAGTTTTAAAAAAAAAGTGAAGATGGATAAATTGAGTTACAAATTGAATAGCTTCGGGTGAAGTTGGGGTCTTGTTAAGTGGTATACACTTGAAGAGAGAGAGACATGTCTATCTTGTACCGTAAATCCTGACTTTTGGACTATCTACTATGTTATATGGGCCTGTATGGGGAAGCTACAAGTGGTATGATTATGAACCTATATAGGGAAGCTACAGGTGGTTTGATTATGAACCTGTGTGGGGAAGCTACAAGTGGTTTGATTATGAACCTTTATAGGGAAGCTACAGGTGGTTTGATTATGAACTTGGGGAAGCTACAGGTGGTATGATTATGAGCCTGTCTGGGGAAGCTACAGGTGGTATGGTTATGAGCCTGTATGGGGAAGCTATAGGTGGTATGGTTGGGTACAGGAGACAAACCAATGTCTTTCTTGATGATGATGGGAATTTGTAGTGACGATGTGTTGGAGACTTTGTTGATAGGATAACGTTGATGGTAGACTCGTGAAAGGGTTAATGAGGATAATGATGATGGTAAGGGTGTAAAAAGGATTTTGTTAGTAAGATAGCGCTGTAGATGATTGATTTGTTATTAGGTTTGTGTTTGCTTCTTATGTATAGATTTTATTGTTATTGGTTGTGCTGTGGTAGCTTACCCATATTTGTTTGTGTTTGTGGTTGTGTGTGTCTCGCAATGATCGTATAACTTTTGGTTATACGGGAGCAGATGTTGCAGATGCATGATAAACACACGAGAGTGGGAAAAAGACTTGTGTTATCTAAAGTTTTGTGTTATAAATTTTAGAAACAATGTAATTGGATTTATTTTATTTCGTTTTAATTTTAGTAATTTTGGTATTATATAATTGGATTTCCACGATGTGATTAAAATTTAAAAATTTTAAATTTTACACGTAATCGGGACATCCCAAAGATCGGATGTTACAATGCGACGACGCATTGAGTGGTGGCGCAATGAGGGGTTCTGTTCTTCTGCAGGTGCGTTAATGGCGGAGAATGAAGGAATCACGACTCTTGGTTTTGTGGTTTTTCTGAGTGTAACTAGTTGTCATTTTGGAGTTCGGTGATGACGATGCTAGGGTTTGGTGGCGGCGGCGCGACATTTTCACCCTTTGGGGGCAGATTTGGTAATGCGGGAGTCTCCTCTTCAGTTTCTAGGGTTTTTCTATCTCTTTCATTCCATTGTTCATCTAGTTTCTCCATGATAATGGGGAACTAAACCTTATTTGTTGTTGGGAAAGATGTAACCTCTTAAACTCTCATGTATTGAATTGATTCTTATTATAAAATGCTTTACTTCATTAATTGTTAGGGTTTTTCCTCTACACTCTATGCATGCGTTGTTTAACTCATTCAATTGCATGATTATTGATTTTGTCACTATGGACAGATATGAGAAAATCTAGAACTAGGGAAATTCTCCCAAAAGCAATATTACCTAGACAATGAGATAGGAGGGTTGGTTGCCTTTAAGCTTCTGTGTGAATGTAATGCTTGATTAATTGCTAGAGAAACAAGACATTGTGAACTAGTAATTAGGAGTAGGCTTTCTTCACCGAGACATCAGGTTTAAGGTAAATTAGAAAGTGGCATTAACATTAATGAAGAAGATGAATTCATATATGCATGAGAGTAAATTAGGTGAAATCTAAACCCAACAAAAATATCATCAACTTCATCCATTCATTCTTGTGTTTAGCCTCAATTGATCAAATTGCATTCATGTTTATTTTATTGCATTTGCATTCAAAACCCCCAAAAATTTCTTCTTTAAAGTCGTAATTAGTTGAGTAATCACATAACTATTTAGTGTCGTGAGTCTCTTGGGAAACGATAATTGGTCTTACCATTTATTATTACTTGATATGATTCGGTACACTTGCTGAGGTGTTAACAGGGTGTTTGCATGAATTGAGCAAGGATATGGACAGAGTACAGGTCGGCTTACGGTGAGATAGATTAAACGCCCCACCAACCTTCAACATTGTTTAGGGTTTGACAAAGGAGTGCCTGTGGCCAAGAAAAGTTGATGATTTTGATCTAAGAGGAAACTTGCAGGTTTAGCTCCCGGTAAACCAGCCTCAGTAATAATATCAAGTGCATATTTGTGTTGACACAATAGAATGCCAATAGGACTACGAGCCACTCCGATGCCCAAAAAATATTTTAATAGGCAAAGATCTTTCATGTGGAAACAAGCACTTAAATATGTCTTAAAGGACATAATAACTTTACTATTGTTGTCAGAGATGATAATATCGTCAGCATAGACTAAAACATTAACCTGAATGTGATCTCGAGATAGAGTGAAAAGAGAATAATCAGAATATGATTGAGAAAAACCATACTTTTTAAGAGCTCCGGCTAGCTTTGCAAACCAGCAGCGAGGAGCTTGTCTTAAGTCTTACAAAGACTTGTGTAACTTGCAAACTTGGTTGGATCGTTGATTGGTAAAACTAGGAGGCATCTTCATGTACACTTCTTCATCAAGATCACCATGTAAGAAAGCATTATGGACATCCATTTGGTGAAGTTCTAATTTCTTGGCAACTACAACAGAAAGGAATGTTCTAACAGTAACCATCTTGGCCACAGGTGCAAAAGTCTCACGATAGTCTAGGCCTTCAACTTGATGATTACCCAAAATCACGAGTCAAGCTTTGAACCGTTCAATAGACCCATTTGCACCCGATGGCCTTTTTGCCCGAAGGAAATCATTGCACTTCGAGAGCTTGAATTTCTTGCTGCATTGCAAGGAGCCATCTTGGGTCTTTGACAACTTTAGCAAAGGTTCGTGGTTCTGTCCCTGTAGTTGTAGCTGCCAAAAAATGCCTATGTGGTAAAGAAAATTTATTTCAACTTATTGCCAAGCGATATGGCCTACCTGGGGAGCATGATAGAGTGGTGGAACACATGGAGGGGTTTATCTGGAAAACTGTGTTAGTCACAAAATCGCATAGCTTAGTAGATGGAAATTTGATGCGATGACCACATCCCAATGTTTTAGTGGAGTCAGTGTTTCTTGTTTCCCTCTCGGATGTTGTATCTCCTTGTTGTGTTAGATAAATAAAACATTGTTCAGTTTGTTGTTGTGCCTTAATAGTTGTTGTAGTGGAGTTAGTGTTTATTGTTCTTCCATCGAATATAGTATTGATTGTAGGTGTAGCAACCATGTCTTGAGAAGAGAATGAAACAACAAGGCTAGTTTGCTTACTATCATCATAGGAAATAGGCAATTGATCCATGACATAGGGAAATTGATCTTAAAAAAAATAGCATCTCTTGAGACAAAGAAAATTCCTAACTCTAAGTCATACATTCTCCATCCTTTTTGTCCATAAGGATATCCCAGAAAGACACCTATTCTGCTTCTAGTTGCAAACTTATCTCCCTTGTGATTTTAATTATGCACATAACATAAGCACCCAACAACTCTAAGGTGTGTAAGTGAAGGGGGTGTTCCATATAAAATCTCATAAGGAGTCTTGCCATGCAACAATGGGGTAGGCGTTCTATTTATCAAATGACATGCAGCCAATACACATTCTCCCCAAAATTCAATTGGAAAATGAGCTTGGAATTGTAGTGCACTAGCCATATTTAGAATGTGCCTATGTTTGCGCTCCACTCTACCATTTTGTTGTGGTGTGCCTACACATGAGCTTTCATGTATGATTCCATGATCATGAAAATAATTCCTTAAACCAAGATTGCTCTTATGTGAATGCTTGAACAGAGAATGTATGTTGTCCAGGATTTTACTGTAATGTTAGTCAAAGACAAATTCAAGTGATCTTTTATCATATTTTTCAATCTTAAATTTTTACGTTGTTAATTCCAAATTGAAATCACAAATGTTATGATCAGTAATTGATCTTGATAAATAATTTTAATTGAATAACGTAACTCAAATTCCCTTGGGAGAACGATACTCTTAACTTAATGCACTGTATTACTTGAACGATTTGGTATACTTACCAAAAGGTTATCAAGTTTTTGGCGTCGTTGCCGGGGAATTTGATTGTTATTGTTATTTCAATTATTGATTGTTTATCAATTTCAATTATGTTCCATTATCTGTATATCCATTGTTTTTAATTTTTGTATATATATTGTGTTTTGTTTCTGTTATTATTTCTTTCGGTTGATCACTTGAGATTGTTGGTCTACATGAGAAGCAGAAAATCTGAAAATTTATTGTTTGATTCTGAGATTGAGAGAACAGTTGTAGGAATAACAGTAGACATAGGAAAGAAAATAGGAAAAAAGAAGCTAGAGAATTTAGCTTGCTTGCTACTTCCAACACTTTTTCTTCTTCATATCAAGAGGATAAGGATATGGAGGGAAATCATGATGATGAACAACCAAGAGTTAGGCATACTTTGGAAGATTATGATGTTGTGTCAATACCTTTAACCTTCAATAGTATAGCCCGACCTGTGGTGAATGCTGCTCATATGGAAGTGAAGCCAGCGTTGATTCATCTTATTCAGAGCAATCAGTTTACTGGACTGTCCCACGAAAATCCTTACGATCATCTGACAACTTTTAATGAGATCTGTAACACTGTGAAAATTTTACATGTGCTAGATGTAGCAATCAAACTAAGTCTTTTTCCCTTTTCTTTGGCTGGAAATGCCAAGCTTTCGCTAAATTCTTTTCCTGAAGGAAGTCTGACTATTTGGGATGATGTAGTGGCAAAGTTTTTGAACAAATATTTCCCCCAATCCAAGATCAATAAAGGAAAGCAAGAAATTTCCTCCTTTCAACAAGAGCCCGAAGAGTCGTTGAGTCAAATATGGGATAGGTTCAAGGGATTGTTAAGAAAAACTCCAATTAATGGATTTGATGTGCCTACTCAATTAAATCTTTTCTTAGCAGGTTTTAAATCTCACACTAAGTTAATGCTAGATGCCTCAGTTGGAGGTAACATTAGGTGGAAGACGCCTGATGAGGCACATGAGTTAACAGAGAATATGGCATCTAGTGATAACGATGTCCAAAGTGAGAGAGTGCAAACGCAAAAGAAAGGCATGTTTGAATTGCAATCCCAAGATGCCTTACTAGCTCAAAATAAAATCATGACTCAACAGTTTCAATCTTTGATGAAAAAGTTGTCACAATAACCAATAGAACTCCAAACTGTATCTCAGGCACAACATATTCAAACTATGAAAGGTTGTGAATTGTGTGGTGGAGAGCATTAAAATGGACAGTGTGTTATTCAATTCAATGTTAAGGAGGAGGTTAATTACATGGGAAATCAAGGCCTGTTAAACTGTTTTTCGTCGCGCAAAAACAGAACAAACTCAGTTTCCCCACTAATGTAGTAGAGGGATAACCAAGGATCAATCCAAGGACTCAACTATGATTAAGCTTCAGAGTGTAAAGTTAATTCTTGTAATTATTTACTATTTAACTATAAAAACAAGGTGGGGAAATAGAAAACGAAACAATGAAATTAAAAAGAATAAGAAAATCTGTTTAAGGAAAGAAAGAATATGAACTAAAAAAATAAAAGAAAATAAAAATCTAAACTACCTAAGACAGAAATAGAAACTAAACTAATATGAGAATTACATGACACTAAAATGACTTAAAACTAAAACTGGAAACAAGCAACTCAAATTGGAAATTTAAAAGCTATATGAACGAAAATGAAATTGAACTATAGAATCTCAATGGTGAAACAAAACAATACCAAATTAGAAAATTTAACATGCACAATTCAACTAATTCAAAACTTAGGGAATCAACACAGAATCAAGTCGATTACTATCAAAACAATAAAAAATCTCAAAGCAGAATTTAATTCAAAGGTAAATGCACATTAGAGTGAATAAAAGAGTGTTACGAATCTCAGGAAGACATCCTCTTAAGGTGAATCCCACCATGGGGTATTCTAGCTCATATTTCAGAACCTAATTTTGACTATTTCCACTCATTCATTCCACCAATATACAAAACACCTCTGAACTAAATCAACCAGAAATTATGAAGCAGAATCAAAGAATGCTATTTCTACAAAAGTAAAATCATGTGCAATCAAAAGATTAACAAAAGTATAGACAGAATAAAAACACAAATTCAAATGAATCATGCATTGGACTCATCTCTGACTCGAGAAGACATCTCGAAAATGAATGCTCACTACGGAGTCATTTGATTCCAAAAAGGAATTTCAAAGATGCAGAGAATCAGAGTCCAATTCAATTTCTCAAACATAACAAGCACAGAAATCAAAAATAGTGAACAAAATCAAAACGTAAACGAGAATACGAATTTTAACTTTATTAATATGGAAAAAGGAAAATTACAAACACTTTACCAGAAATCACCTAATGAGGAGCTCACGGATTGTCACGGTTCCATGAATCTCATCAGCGAAATCCAGAATCAAGAACAATATCCTATTCTAAAAAAAGCGAATAAAACCCTAAACTCTAGAACGGAGAACTGTAAACTAAAAAGGTTAAAAGTGTGTGAAGAAGTGTTCTCTGTATATGTATTTACATCGTGAAAGCCCTTTATATAGGGTCGAAAAACGAAAAGAGAAAAGAAAGGGGGAAAAGATCAAAATGGGAGAGGGGAAACCTTGCTTTGACGCTTCGAGCTTCTCCTTGATCCAACGGTCTCCAAAAGCTTTACTCGTCAACCATTCCAGCCCAGCATACCTCCGATCACGATTCTGCTTCTCCGGTCCGATTAGCTTCTGGGCCGGCTTCCTTTTGGGCCTTGTAGCTTGTGTTCTTAATCACTACTCTGGTTCTTCTCTTTTGTTGGAACACGAACCCTAGGTGCAGGGTTGAGAGAATTTGGGGAAAGAAGCTCCCTCTTGCACAAATGAAGCACGAAGTATAGGGAACTCCCAGCCTTTTCCCCTTCTCGCAGCATGAAACGTTGCGTTTCATTAAACCATCCAAAAGGGCTTCAGCCCAACTCCATTGCAGCAAGAATCAGCCATTCCAGAACAGCAACGATTTGAACGAGTGAAACCAACAACGGCCTAGTTTCCATCCATTCAGCCTTGGCCCAGCATTTTTTGGCCCAGTCAATCTCAGCACACTTCAACCTACTGCTTGGCCCTCTTCAATTCATTTAGCACCAGCCCCTTTCTTCATTAATATCTACAAATATTAACATATCAATTAAAAAAAACAAACTGGTAAAATAAAGTGAAAAATAGAGCCTAAAAGAAATGAAATTCTATTTTAAATTTTCTTAATATTTTTCTAAAAGAGAAAATACCTAATTATTTAAAAACCTATTTTATTTAACTAAAAAGGGAAAATTAACACTATTTCTATCAAAAACCTATTTTTACCCTATTTATACTAATCAATCTTAATTCTAGAAAATTAAAAACTAAAGAAATCTAAGAAATGATTTTTAACAAAGAAAAACATGTAAATCTAGAGTGTTATCTAGGCCGTCAAGGAAATTTTGGAAATTATAATCAAGTATTGAGACCTCATCCTAGCATGGGTCAAGCTAGTTCTAGTAGACCACCACAACAACAATTTCAACAACAACTTTCTTTAGCTGATAGGACTTCAAAGTTGGAGGAAACACTTCACCAGTTCATGTAAGTATCCATCTCCAACCATAAAAGCACTGAAGCTTCTATTAGAAACTTGGAGACACAAGTGGGTTAACTTGCTGAGAAGCTTGATGAGAAATCTGAGAGAAACTTGTGGCTAAGAATGAAGTTCAACCCATGGAGGAATGTAATGTCATAATAACCAGAAGTGGAAAAGAAGTGGGGTTTGATTACAAGGAGAAGCCAACAAATAAAGAGATTCAAGCACAAGAAGAGGATGATCAAAAGAAGTTAATTGAAGAAGAAGAAAGTAGAAACAAGAAGGAAGATGAAAGAAAAAAAGAGAAATTGTTGGTGAAACAACTTCCTTAATTATCCTAAAAATACTTCACAAAAGGATAAAGAGAGACAAATGGATCGGTTCAAGAAGATATTTAATCAACTTGAGATTACTATGCCTTTGACTTAAGCACTACAACAAATTCCTGCTTATGCAAAATATGTGAAGCAATTCCTCAGTAAAAAGAAAAAGTATTTAGATGAGGAAACAATTGAAGTGCAAGGAAATTGCAGTGCAATTATTGAGAAATTTCTACCTCCAAAAGTCAAAGATCCAAGGAGTTTCACTATTTCCTGCACCATTGGAAATCATGATATAGGAAAGGCTCTTGTTGACTTAGGGTCTAGCGTCAATTTGATGTCCCTAGATATGCTAAAAAAGATTGGTGGCCTTGAAGTCAACTCAACAACAATGATCTCGCAAATGCCAGATAGGTCCATTAAGCATCCCTATGGTGTAGTGGAAGATGTTGTGATTAAAGTTGATTAACTAAAATTCCCTATTGATTTTGTAGTAATGGAAATGGAGGAAGGTGTAGATATACCTCTAATACGAGCATCGCGACCCGTACAAATTTGATGTGCATTAAATAATACAGTATAGTCTAGGAATTGACTCCTAGGTCGTCTCTTAAGGACCAAATGTGGTTTAGTTTTCGATTTAAACACGAAGTGGGGGGGTTTTAAAATTTTTTTGGTTTTTTTTTTTGCAAATGAACTAAATTAAAACTAAAAATTAACTTTAAAAATAGTAAACGTGAAAACAGTGAAGTAACATTCAAAACATTAAAAACCGAAGGGTAAAAGATATCAAAATAAAATTAATGTGGGAACACTAAACGTAAAACGTTAAACACAAAAATAAAAGCATTAGTAAAAACATACCGTAAAAATAAAACTACAACGGTAAAAACAAAATTAAAACAGTGAAACGAAATTTAAACAGTAAAAACGATTTTGCTACAGTAAAAACGAAAATACAGCAAGGTAAAACAGTAAAAAATAAATCTGGAACAGAAAACTAAAATACAGAAAACGAAAATACAGAAAAACGAAAATACAGTACATAGTAAATACAGAAAATAGTAGAAATAGAAAATAAATTACAGCAGTAAATTTTTACAACAAAAACAGTAAATCTGAAATAGAAAAAACTGCAGTACAGAAAATGAAAATACAGAAAACAAAAATACAGAAAACAGTCAAAACAGTAAAACAGTAAATTTTAGAAAATAAAATTACAACAGTAATTAATAATAGCAAAACAATAAATACAGAATTGCAGAATCCAAATAACAATAATACAGAAACAGTAAAAAAAGAATACAGAAATACAGTAAAACAGTCAAATACGAAAAACAGTAAATTGTAAAATATGAAAACAGAAACAGAATTACTGCACAAAATATAGAAAACCAAATTACAGTAATTAATTCAAAGTGAAATAATTTACATCAGAATAAAAACAACAGCCAAAAATTAAATTGTAGAAAAACAAAGTTCATAATTTTAATTACAACATAATTTAAATTACAGCAGCAGAAATGAAATTACACGAGAAAAATAAAAATAGTAACATATTTGGAAGTTCAGAAGATTAAATCAAACTTACATTGAATTGAAATTGATTATAGCAAACAAAGAAAATGAAATTGGAAACTATGGTTCTTTTATCTGTAAAACCTGGTACTGCCGTGCGTGCTGTGTGTGCAAACTGGATCAGCCCCCTGCTGCCTCCTCCTCCACACGACTCCTCTCCCTCCAAACTCTGAACCTCCTCCCTCTTTTAAAGCAAAATCCCAGACGTTTTGTGCTCAAGGATGGTGCATAATGAAACCATGGGCCCTCCACTATTTAGTGCTGTGAATTTACTCCAAAGAAAAGACAAACGTGAGGATAAGAGCTCCCTTCACACGTCCAATTAAGTGCACCACTTCTTCATTTTAAAACAAAAGAAACTTCTCCGTCTCCTTCATTCTCTTAAGCCAAATAATTCAATCCCTTCAACAAATAATGACAAATCATGCTGGGCCCTTCTTCAATATTAATTTCTCTTCTTCCAAATGTCCAAAATTATTATCCAATAATTCCTTAAACTTAATAATGCAAATAATTAGTTTCAAATAATTCAAATTAATTAAAATAAGAATTTCTGGACAAATTAAGCACAATTAGGAAAAATAGGATAATACTAAACATTAAAGCACAATTCCTTGATTAAATCCGATACAATAAGTTAAGTGAAGTCAATAAAATATTGACTCATCAACCTCTCATTCTTGTAAGACCTTTCATGAAGACATCTAAGGTTGTCATTCATGTTGACGATGTAACTGTGAAATTAAAAGACCAAGATGAAGAGGTGACATTTAATGTCTTTGAAGATGTGAAGCAAAGTCAAGAGGAAAAGACTAGTTCTAAAGTAAAAGATGAAGTTTTAGCAGTTACTAGTCTTTCAAGGCAAGTTGCCAAGTTGGCCAAAAAGAACCTTAATTGTTTCAATCCAAAAGTGAAGGAAAGAGATGAAGATAAGGAGGAGCAAAGAATTCACCAACAATCTGATGTGAAAAATGATGAACTCAAACCTAGCAAACTTGTGAGTCATAAGAATAGGTTATGGGTTATCAAGGACATAAAGGCAAATGGAGTACTCGAAAATGAGGCAATTTAATTCTATTTTCATTTTACGGTCTTGCTTCGTTTCTCTTATTTTACTTATTCATTTCATTTCCAATTCTGTTACCTTGTTCTCCATTTGGTTTTGTTGCTAATTTTATATTTTGCTGCTTATTTTACATTTTATTTTGCCTTTTATTTTCATACCTTAATTAGTCAATGAATTACATTTTGTTGAGATTGTTGATATCTCAGTAATATCTCTGTTTGTTTTTTATGATGGCAACACATAATTGATAACACATGTATAATCTGTTATTTTGTGTTACACTGTGTTACATGTTCTATTGCTTACATGCTATATGATTTTGATCATTGTGTGAATCTGTTTAAAGCATTTGGAGAACATGATTGTGTTGATACATTGCATTTCACTATGCTATATAATTGATTTTATTGGTGAATGCATGTCTGATGTTTTATAAAAAGAAAACCACAAGCACTTTTATTGAACTTAAATTGTGTGGCAAAACAACAGTTTTAGGTCGACTTCATTATGGGGTAAGTCAATTAAAACTCGTGTCTTTGCACAAACTTTTTCAAAGTGTGTTGTGAGAGTTTTCAAAGAGAAAGTTTTTCAAAACTATGCTTTACACTGTTACATAGTCGAATGCAATGCAGTCGACTACATGCGTATTGCATTCGATTAAGTCTGTTATGTTTTAAAATTCTGTTAATGATTGATATAACAGTCTAACGGTGATATTTTTAAATATGTTGACCAAACATTAAATGAGATTCGACTACATTAATTGCTAAATCAATTAACTGCATTGATTGCTGCTAATTATTATAATTGTTTTGTTATATTCGATTGCATTAGTAGCAAAGTCGACTAAAATGCGTCAAAGTTGCGAATTGTTATAAATTGACGCGAATTTGAATTCTGTAAGTGCTTTTGTGATTCTAATCAATTTGATATCTTTTGCAGAAAGTGTGAAACTTACAGAAAGAGAGAAATGCTCTAAGAAACAAGATTGAACGCGTGATTATCAATTTGTGATTTCTTGAGAAGCAAGGTTGTTGGGTTTTCAAAGAGCTAATCAAATCTACACAAAGAGGTGTTTACTAGAAGATTAGAGTTGAAAATCTATTGAAGCTTAGGTTGATTCCCTGTTGTGATTACAGGAAGAAGAGCGTGTGGCGTTCTTGACTTTGAGGGGTTTCTCAAAGGGTTGAAGACGGTAGGAGAGGGGATTCTTGCTGCTGGTCTTTCTGTTGTATGCCTATATTTTGATTAGAGGGTTAAAGAGGTGTTTTATATTTTTGACATGGAGGTCTCTATAAAAGGTTTGTTGTAAAAACCTTGATCATTATAGTGTATTTGGCCAAATCAGTATAAAAACTCAGTATTTGATCTTTTTGTATCTACTCTGTTACATTCAGTCGACTTTGTATTTTACTCATTCGATTATATTTCGCTGCACTACAAAGTCTTTTTCCTTGCGTTTCAAGAAAGCTTTTAAAGGCATGCACTTTGTGAAAAAGATTTAAAGAAAAAATTGGTTTTACATTTCACCAATTCACCCCCCTCTTGGTGTGAGAAATTATGCCTTTCTATTTCAACTATTGGTATCAGAGTTGGTTTTCATAAGATATTTGAAAAACAAGTCGATTACTTTCATTAAGTCGATTGATCTTGGAAAATGGCTTCTTTTTCTCAAACAGGAAGGACAAGTGAATCTGCATTTGAACTAGTATTTGTTACTTGCAATGTCAAGCTAAATTCTATTACTAACGGCTTCTATGAATCTTTTGAAACAGGATTCTTGCGAAACGAAGAAAATTGTGTTGATAAGTCGGATTCCAGATCAGAAAGAATGAAACCTGCTATTGAAACTGTAGAAAGCTCAAAGGATGAAGAAACTGATCTTATGGCTGAAAGGTTTTCTAAATTCTTGTTCTACAAAAGAGAAACTAACTTGAATCTTGCAGGGAATAAAGAGCACTCTAGAAAACAAGATGAAGATGCTACTTCTTCCAGTACTGTATGTGAAAGAGAAGGAAATTCACTCAAATTGAAGCAAAGACTGAAAAAAGAACATGAAGGCAAAGATGAACATCAACCCACTAAAGGACAAGATGATGATCCATTAAGTGTGGAAATGTCTACTTGAGTAACTCCCTATAGACCAAAGACTGACTTTGAAAGACATATGCTCGAGCAAATGCAAACACTAGTTAATCATCACTCCACTTACACATCCAAGCTTGACAAAATGGATCAAGAGATTGATGCACTCCAGAAGCTAATTGGGAATCAAAATCTTGGTGATGAAAGAGTAGCAATAGATCATGAGGTTGAGGAAGAAGATGATGGAGATGATTGTAGTAAAGAAAAAGAAAGAGAGCAAGAGGAAACAGACTTCTGCTTGATGGAAAAATCTACAATATCTTAATGCACTGAAAATAGGTACTATCAACTACTTAATGCCTTTCAAGAATTGTATGATGAAGCTATGAAACTGCAGCACTTAATCATCAAGTTTAGAAAGGAAAACAAGAGGCTGGAAAATAGATTAGAGGTTCTTTATAATGAAAATAATAGTTTGAAATCAAAGCTAGAATCTCTAGAGAATATATCTCAAAACACTATGCATTTGAACAAGAAGTGTGATCAAGAGTGTGAAATCTGTCTAAGACAGTTGGAAAGAATTAAATATCTTATGAAAACTTTATAAAAATTCACACTAGGTAGTTCAAATCTTGATGCTCTACTTGGTTCACAAAGGGGTGTGTTGAATAGAGAAGGAATAGGGTATGTCGGTAAAAGTAATAGATTTAGAACCAGAAGGTTTATTGACATAAGCAAACCCTCTTCAATTGTTTGTTTTTATTGCAACCAGTTAGGCCATGCATCAAATTCATGTTATTACAAAAATTATGAAGTTCCAAAAGGAAAGGTTAAATGGAGAGATAGTGTATCATTTCTGTTCTACATAATCATTTTGATGTATGTGATGTGTGCTTGTTGCTTGATATGAAGAGATAGTGTGAAAATATGCAAAATGATAGTTTCTACGAAGTTTAATCTGTTACGTTAAAAACGGAGTCTGTTAAATCTGCTCCAGAGAGAGTTGCTTTGTTGTTTCAAACAGATTTAACCTCGTCTCTTAATCAATGGTTAAAAATTGTTTTGGATGATTGTCTTGACTCCAATATCTACATATCTAAATGCTTTGTGATTTATATAAATGCATTGAATGACTTAAACAGATTTCATAGTTGATTAAGTAATTTGAACTGAAGTTTTCCTAATCTGACACATAAATTGATCATGTTATATCATTGATAAATCATACATATTAACATTCAATTACTGCAAGTATCAAATTTATGACGATACTAACATGTTGAAATGTTGAGAAAATGTTTTTACAGGTGTTGGAGCAATCAAAACAGGTTCTAAAATCTTATACTTTGTTAAAAATAAAATCTGTGAATTTTAACAAATTACACTAATTACAAAGTCAATTAAGTCTATCAGATTTTTTAAATTTAATCTGTTAAAGTATGAAACACTTGTCTTACATGTTCTTACCTGTTTTTAACTAATTTCTATGACGCTCAACAGGTTTCAAATATACTAATACACATGTTTAGCACAACTTTTAAATCATAGAATGCATAGAGCTCAAATTTAATTTAAAAATCATCATTCTTTTGATATGCATATTTGTGAACCATAATGCTTTGATACTACTCTGATTAAACTGGTGTAAGAACCTGTATTTTAGAAGTGGTGGGGACATGGTGGTCACCCACCTCTTGCATTATTAGAATGCAATTATTGGAGGTGCATTTACGGGGGAAGCTTTGCAAAAGAAGGGTCTCATTTTTGGCATGAGGGAGAGCATCCAGAGGAAGGGAACCCTTCCTTCCTTCCATTTTCAACCGTCTAAAGAGCACCCAAGGTAAGCTATACCAACTTTAGAAGGACTGAGAGGAGGATCTGGGTTGGGAATCTGGTGAGAGTGGAGTTCTTGCAGCAAGATCTGGAGAGAAAGTGGAGAGCTGTTGAATTTGCTAGGAGATCTGGAGCTGCATGTCTGGGAGGAGATGGATCACAAATTTTACAAAGGAAGTCTTCAAGAGGTAAGGGGAGTTTGATTTATTTCATTAATTGTTGAAATAATCTGTATTTGATGCAAATCTGGGAAGAAGGGGATGAAAATGGGGTTTTTGGGTTTTCTCTGGAATCTGGTGCGATTTCTGCAGAATCCTGCAGAACGCGCGTACGTCCAATTTTGGTGGGTCAAAATTGGACGTTCGTTCCAACAGTGCTCGACCAAATAGTGGTCGGCCAATTTCTGAACGTTCGGTAATTGTTCTGAGCGTCCGCCCGAATCAGCCAACTTAGAACGTTCGTCCGTATAGTGCTCAACCAAGGTCAGGCAGTTTTGGAACGTTCGGTCATTTAAAGCTAGCGAGCATTAGCGTTTGTCCTTGGTTTGCAATAGTGATATTAGCGTTCGGTCAGGGCTTATTTTAATACCGTTCGGTTGAAACCTAAATTGATAGTGTCCGGTTAAGTGTGAATTTAACACTGTTCGATTAAATCGTTCGGCCAGGATTCTAGACGATCGTCCAATACTTTAGGTGTTTGGCAAAGTGAACTAGGGGTTCGATCAAGAATCAAAACGTTCGTCCAAATGGTATCTGGATTAATAGTGTTTATTTTGAGTGTTCGGTATTAGAGATGTTAAGCGTCCGTACTTAGTTTAGTATTCTTATTGTTCAGATTGTGAGCGTTCGTTAGCAATTGGTAATCCAGGTTTCAACTTGAGCGTCCGTCCCTAAATTGGCATCCACAAGAAGTAATCTTGGGCGTTTGGTATTGAGTATTAGTGATTGCAGTCGTTCGTTCTTAAAAATAGAATTTTAGGTTTGAATCCTGAACGTTCGATTTTTGGGTATAAGTGAGCGTTCGGTTTTGGGTATAAGTGAGCGTTCGGTTTTTGGGTTTAAGTGAGCGTTCGGTTTTTGGGTATAAGTGAGCGTTCGGTTTTTGGGTATAAGTGAGCGTTCGGTTTTTAAGTTGCTTATTCTTAAGTTTTGAATATTGAACGATCGGCCTTGGGGTATTAGTGACTACTGAGCGTTCGGTTAAGTTTTGATTTTAGCACTGTTCGGTTAGCTGCTGATTTATGTTGATTCAGTCAGAATGGGCTTAATACCGTTCGTCAGGTTTTGATAGCATACTGTTCGGTTAAGTTGTAATCATTCGGTCAATACTTCAGACGTTCGGCCAGCACTATAACGGAGCGGCAAAACGATCTAGACGTTCGGCCAAGACTTTAACGTTCGATCTTTAAATATTCAGATAAATGAGTTTGAACCTTAACGTTCGTCCCTAGAGCGTTCTGTCCCAAAGTGATCGTTCGTAAGGAACGATCGATCTCGATGATGTTAATCCTCAGGAAGTACTCGTCAGAGGTATGGTTACGACTACGCTTGATCTTGAGCGTTCGTCCTTTGGGGCTCGGTTTAATAACGTTTGGTGTCCATAGACAGCGTTCGGCCTTTGATGATGATTGATCCCAGAACGTTCGTCCTGACAGTATCTGAGTTGAAAATAGCGTTCGGCGATAATGTATGAATCCGTGGGAGTATTTTGAAACAATTATTGAGAATTGTTGGTTTTTTCCTTGATCCAATATTGGTTTATTTATACATGTTATTGAGAATATGTATGAATTCGTGATTGAGCACGTTTATTCTGTTGGAGGTGGTACATACACTATGTTATTTACTTGTAACTTCGTCTGTCTTTTGAGCATTTTTGCTAGTCTCACGCGTGAGACTGAGATTCGAGTGTCACCTTCTTCTGCGCGAGGAGGTGAATGTCTCACCCAATGACTTCGGCTCGTGTTGAGTATAGTGCATCGTTACGCGTAGTATCGATGTTTTTACTCGTTAGTCCTTGAGGAGTCGGGGGGATAGGTCTAAAGTCGCGATGGAAGACGGCTCGGGTCGCCTGTTATTGAGAGCAGGTTATGACGACGAATTACAAGTAAACGACATTAGTTTATGAAAGACTAGTCTGCATCGTCATGTGGGTCGATTTATCATGGGAATTGTTATAGTTTATATGTAATGGGTTTATGATGTGATACTTCTGGTTATTCATCTTGCATGTTGTGGCTGTGGTTTCCAACCGTGATGATCGTACTGGTACGGGAGAGATGGTAGTGCAGATAAAGCTGGATTTGGAATAATTCTTCGAGAGAGATGATAACAGTTGAAAAACTGTTATTTTCATGCTTAAAATTGATACTAAAAGCAACCTTTAGACTTAGAAACTAGCTTGAAATCATACTTTTATCCATATTTTCAGAAATAAGAGAGCTGGACAGGTTTATGCTTGATTTCAGTGTTTTTGTGCAGATTTTAAGGTGAATTTAGTGAAAGAAGTGAAGAATGAGAAAGATGGAATCAGAAAAGGAATCAAAGAGTGCAAAAGGAGAAGCCGAAGGCACCGCTCAGCGGCACTTTACCGTTGAGCGGCACTCAGAAGGTCACGGGAGGTCCGCTGAGGGGCAAAATGGCCGCTGAGGGGAAGAAAAGAGACGCGCACTCACCGCTGAGCGGTACTTTACCGCTGAGCGGCACACTTATGGGCTTGGGCTTAGATTTTTTGTAATTTTAGAATAGTATATAAGCTTTAGGACGTCCTAGGGTTTGTATCTTTGGCAGAAACGAGGCAAACACTTTCTCTTCCACCCCTTTGAAGGAGGATCTTGGATGCTCAGGCTACCTCTTCACCTTTATTGGGTTTATTCTTTCATACATTCATTGTAATTCATCTAGGTTCACCATGAATATGGTGAACTAAACCTTGTATGTTTGTTGGGGAATCAATGTAATCTCTTGAAGCTCTCATATATGGAATTTATGCTTGCATCTTAATCTAAGATTTATGCTTTCTTTCATTATTAGTTAGGGTTTTTCCTCTTTGCTTAATGCTTGCATTGTTTAACTCATTCGATGCATGATTATTGGTTTTGTCGATACGGAAACGTACGGGGAAGTCTAGATCCGGGGAATTTCTCCCAATATGATATTGGTTGTCGTTAAGCTCTTGCACTTATGAACTGATCATTAGGAATGCTAGGAATTGTATGAACTCGTGATTAGGGAGAAGCCTTCTAGAAAGGTACTTTAGAGAGTGGCATTAACAATGATGATTTGAATGTTGAATTCCTAAAATATATGAGAGTGGATAAGATGAAATTGACCCCCAACAACATATTCATTCATATATTTCATTGAAAGTGTTTATCTTTTGCTTTTTGCCATTGATCAAAACTTCATGCATACATGTTTATTTTCTGTCTTGCATATTAAACTCCAAATATTTCGTCTTTAAGTCTTAGCTAATCAAGAAATCACATAACTAAACTAGGCCGTGAGTCCTTTGGGAAGAACGATACTTGGTCTTACCAAGTTTATTACTTGAACGATTCGGTCATACTTGCCGATTGAAAAACAAGTTTGTGACATCATATTTTGGTGCTCATAAATTTGTCCATCAAGAGATGGGAAGTAAAACTTGTTGGGTCTATAGGTAGTAGCGTGCGTTATTATTAGTGACGTTCGCTCTTGGTATTATTTACTTTCAGGTAGCAGGCGTTATTAGGTAACGGTTGATCTTGATGTTAGTTGTTCTCAGGTAGCTGGTGTCCGGTCGTATTTTGGTACCATGTGGTTTAGTTTGATTACGTTCGATCGGTACTTAGGTGTTCAGTAAAGTACTATAGGCGTTAACCCAGACTCAAACGTACGTTATTTTAGTATTCTGTCTCGTAGCGATCGTTCTTAGAGAGTGATCTTTATTGGTGATGTTGCTCTGAGGTTGCGATCATTTATGGGGAGTGACCGGCCTTGATATTCGTTGAGGTAGCGATCGATTAATAAATAGTGATTAGTCGTGATGATGCATGATTCAGGCAGTAATCATTCATAGGTAGTGCTCAGTTTGGATGACACTTGTCTCAAATAAGGATTGTTAACAGTTAGTGGTCGTACGTAGGGAACATCCGGTCTCGATGAGGTTACCCTCAAATAGTGTTAAGTCTAGTAAAGTGATCAATTAAGCGTTCGTTCGAATGGTACTTAATTTGTGGTGCGCGGTTTGATCTTTGAGCAATCGTTTGAATAGTGTTCGAAATAATAGTAATTGTTCTAGTAGAGTGCGCTGTCTCAGCGTGAGGTCTAAGTGTTTGACCTTACGTAGCATTCGGTCTCTTGGTGTGCGACCTAATGGTATCCGGTCTAATAGCGTTTGGTGTCTAGTGTCGAGCCTAAGTGATCAATCTTAACGTTCGTGCAATCATTATTCGATAAATAGGAAGCTCGTGGAGTTAGTGTTCGTTTCTGTGAAGTTTAAGAAAATAACGTTCGATCTAATAGTATTCGATCTGGCGTTCGGTTTCTAGCATTCGGCCTAGTGTTTGATCTCAGTGTTCATTATGAGAGTGTTCGGTCATTATGGCTTCCTGAGTTTAGCGTTCGGCTCAATTGTACATGATCACCTAGCGTTCGTCCAAATGGGATTCAGCTTAATAGTATTCATTAGATAGGGTTCGGCAGATAGCGTCTGTCCAAATAGTATCCGGTTAGAATGTTTGGGGAATAGCTTTGTCCAGTAGCTCATCAATGTATCATCCGTATGAGTGTCTAGTAGAAATTTTGGTATGATGGTGTATGGGGATGTCTAACCTAAATATTTTATGATGTTTATATCAAAACAATTATGCATATTTTTATAAATGATATATTGCATGTTAGCTCACCCTTACTTATTTGTGCATGTATCGGAAAATCATATTTTTGCGATGATCGTATAACGTTTTTGTTATACGGGAGCAGATGAAGGAATGTCACATGATCTGGCGCAAGTGCAGGAAGAGATGGAAGAATGTATTAGAAGGATTCAATGTTATCTTTACTGTTAAGTCTGAGCTGTAAACTTTTGTATAGATTTGAGCTTGAGATTCGGGGTGTTACCGTAATTGTATTATTGTAATATTTTAAATTTTGATTTTTAAAAGGGCAAAATTTTTTTGGGGTGTTACAGTAATGATATCAGAGCAGTTCATCCTTAGGATGACGTTTGTGTTGTGGGTTTACCGTGTCTTCGCTGTGAAGAATTAAGTGTAAATGGTATGATTTACCATTTCCTCCGAGTCTATATAGTAAGGTGTGTATCTAACTAGAAGTTTTGAGAACAGAAAACGTCTTGATAAGAGTAATGAGGGTGCACACTCATGACTTTTACCATAGATGATTTTCCTTTCTTAATTCTGAAGGTTTGAGGTAAGAAAGAGTTAGAGTTTCAGTGTTGTTTCCGGTAGTAATTCCTGTTTCGTTCTTGCTTTTGTGGTGGTGTATTATGCTCTATAGTAGTAGAGGGATGCAGATTTGAGGACGGGTGAAGATATTGGAGCTTAGAAGTAATGTTTTGGGAGAAGAAATTTTCAAGAAATAAGGTCAGAAAATCATATATCGTACGTTCGCAAGAAGTTCAGAGGTTAGACTAGGAGAAGCTTTTAGTCAAGCATGGTTGTAGCAAGGTTTGAGAGGATTTCGAGAGGCAGTTAGATAAGGCAGAACATAAGTTCTTTGAAGCAGAATGAAGTATTGTTAGGATCTTTAAGTTAAGTGAAAAATTTGAAGGATGAGATGAGAGAAACTTACCTTGACTAGTTTTGATAGGCTTAATTTTCGAGGACGAAAATTTTTGTTGTTGGGGAGAATGTAAGAACCTGTATTTTAGAAGTGGTGGGGACATGGTGGTCACCCACCTCTTGCATTATTAGAATGCAATTATTGGAGGTGCATTTACGGGGGAAGCTTTGCAAAAGAAGGGTCTCATTTTTGGCATGAGGGAGAGCATCCAGAGGAAGGGAACCCTTCCTTCCTTCCATTTTCAACCGTCCAAAGAGCACCCAAGGTAAGCTATACCAACTTTAGAAGGACTGAGAGGAGGATCTGGGTTGGGAATCTGGTGAGAGTGGAGTTCTTGCAGCAAGATCTGGAGAGAAAGTGGAGAGCTGTTGAATTTGCTAGGAGATCTGGAGCTGCATGTCTGGGAGGAGATGGATCACAAATTTTACAAAGGAAGTCTTCAAGAGGTAAGGGGAGTTTGATTTATTTCATTAATTGTTGAAATAATCTGTATTTGATGCAAATCTGGGAAGAAGGGGATGAAAATGGGGTTTTTGGGTTTTCTCTGGAATCTGGTGCGATTTCTGCAGAATCCTGCAGAACGCGCGTACGTCCAATTTTGGTGGGTCAAAATTGGACGTTCGTTCCAACAGTGCTCGACCAAATAGTGGTCGGCCAATTTCTGAACGTTCGGTAATTGTTCTGAGCGTCCGCCCGAATCAGCCAACTTAGAACGTTCGTCCGTATAGTGCTCAACCAAGGTCAGGCAGTTTTGGAACGTTCGGTCATTTAAAGCTAGCGAGCATTAGCGTTTGTCCTTGGTTTGCAATAGTGATATTAGCGTTCGGTCAGGGCTTATTTTAATACCGTTCGGTTGAAACCTAAATTGATAGTGTCCGGTTAAGTGTGAATTTAACACTGTTCGATTAAATCGTTCGGCCAGGATTCTAGACGATCGTCCAATACTTTAGGTGTTTGGCAAAGTGAACTAGGGGTTCGATCAAGAATCAAAACGTTCGTCCAAATGGTATCTGGATTAATAGTGTTTATTTTGAGTGTTCGGTATTAGAGATGTTAAGCGTCCGTACTTAGTTTAGTATTCTTATTGTTCAGATTGTGAGCGTTCGTTAGCAATTGGTAATCCAGGTTTCAACTTGAGCGTCCGTCCCTAAATTGGCATCCACAAGAAGTAATCTTGGGCGTTTGGTATTGAGTATTAGTGATTGCAGTCGTTCGTTCTTAAAAATAGAATTTTAGGTTTGAATCCTGAACGTTCGATTTTTGGGTATAAGTGAGCGTTCGGTTTTGGGTATAAGTGAGCGTTCGGTTTTTGGGTTTAAGTGAGCGTTCGGTTTTTGGGTATAAGTGAGCGTTCGGTTTTTGGGTATAAGTGAGCGTTCGGTTTTTAAGTTGCTTATTCTTAAGTTTTGAATATTGAACGATCGGCCTTGGGGTATTAGTGACTACTGAGCGTTCGGTTAAGTTTTGATTTTAGCACTGTTCGGTTAGCTGCTGATTTATGTTGATTCAGTCAGAATGGGCTTAATACCGTTCGTCAGGTTTTGATAGCATACTGTTCGGTTAAGTTGTAATCATTCGGTCAATACTTCAGACGTTCGGCCAGCACTATAACGGAGCGGCAAAACGATCTAGACGTTCGGCCAAGACTTTAACGTTCGATCTTTAAATATTCAGATAAATGAGTTTGAACCTTAACGTTCGTCCCTAGAGCGTTCTGTCCCAAAGTGATCGTTCGTAAGGAACGATCGATCTCGATGATGTTAATCCTCAGGAAGTACTCGTCAGAGGTATGGTTACGACTACGCTTGATCTTGAGCGTTCGTCCTTTGGGGCTCGGTTTAATAACGTTTGGTGTCCATAGACAGCGTTCGGCCTTTGATGATGATTGATCCCAGAACGTTCGTCCTGACAGTATCTGAGTTGAAAATAGCGTTCGGCGATAATGTATGAATCCGTGGGAGTATTTTGAAACAATTATTGAGAATTGTTGGTTTTTTCCTTGATCCAATATTGGTTTATTTATACATGTTATTGAGAATATGTATGAATTCGTGATTGAGCACGTTTATTCTGTTGGAGGTGGTACATACACTATGTTATTTACTTGTAACTTCGTCTGTCTTTTGAGCATTTTTGCTAGTCTCACGCGTGAGACTGAGATTCGAGTGTCACCTTCTTCTGCGCGAGGAGGTGAATGTCTCACCCAATGACTTCGGCTCGTGTTGAGTATAGTGCATCGTTACGCGTAGTATCGATGTTTTTACTCGTTAGTCCTTGAGGAGTCGGGGGGATAGGTCTAAAGTCGCGATGGAAGACGGCTCGGGTCGCCTGTTATTGAGAGCAGGTTATGACGACGAATTACAAGTAAACGACATTAGTTTATGAAAGACTAGTCTGCATCGTCATGTGGGTCGATTTATCATGGGAATTGTTATAGTTTATATGTAATGGGTTTATGATGTGATACTTCTGGTTATTCATCTTGCATGTTGTGGCTGTGGTTTCCAACCGTGATGATCGTACTGGTACGGGAGAGATGGTAGTGCAGATAAAGATGGTAGTTCGACATAATAGTATTCGATCTGGCGTTCGTTCAAATGGGATTCAGCTTAATAGTATTCATTACATAGGGTTCGGCAGATAGCTTCCGTCAAAATAGTATCCGGTTAGAATGTTTGGGGAATAGCTTTGTCCAGTAGCTCATCAATGTATCATCCGTATGAGTGTCTAGTAGAAATTTTGGTATGATGGTGTATGGGGATGTCTAACCTAAATATTTTATGATGTTTATATCAAAACAATTATGCATATTTTTATAAATGATATATTGCATGTTAGCTCACCCTTACTTATTTGTGCATGTATCGGAAAATCATATTTTTGCGATGATCGTATAACGTTTTTGTTATACGGGAGCAGATGAAGGAATGTCACGTGATCTGGCGCAAGTGCAGGAAGAGATGGAAGAATGTATTAGAAGGATTTAATGTTATCTTTACTGTTAAGTCTGAGCTGTAAATTTTTGTATAGATTTGAGCTTGAGATTCGGGGTGTTACCGTAATTGTATTATTGTAATATTTTAAATTTTGATTTTTAAAAGGGCAAAAATTTTTTGGGGTGTTACAACTGGAATCATATTTTCTACTACACTATATTTGATATATCTTTGTTCTTTGTGTATAATACATTGCACATGATACATGAGTACTAGATCTATTGTATGAATGCAAATATGTTATTTTTACTGTCATATACTTCATTGCATATTCATACTTATTTGATATTGCAAATTGCATCGTAAGTACTATATTTCACTGGACTAACACTCAATAATGTTGAGAAAAGTTGTGTTATGCAGGATTATTACTGTAATGATCTTATATGTGTTATTGAACACATTCACTCAGCAGGATTTTAATTAGTTAGATTGTAATCAATCGATTAAAAAATGTTTCATTGGTTTGTAAGTGTATTTCTGCTAAAATAAACTACTTAACATGTTCATACTGTTATCCTATACATGTTTAGCATCAAAATGATTGCATATTGCTCAAAACTGGTTTTGAAAAATATTTCATATGCTTCATTTTTTAATATTGCATCTGATGTTGCATAATCATTTAACTCTGATTGTAATTCATGTTTAATATCAATGAAATTAGATGTTTGCTTTAATTAGTTAGTATTGAAAATACCTTTGTTAATCTGTTGAAGTTGATTATGTTAAATATGAAGTTAAATGTGTTACTGATTACTGTTTCATTAATACATTTGCATACTCATTTCTTATCTGTGATATTTCCTGTATATTATTGATTCTAAAATTCTTGATCTGTAAAGGTCTTGAAAGGTTTTACAAGAACATTGGTGACTGGAAGGATAAATCTGGAAAATCAAATCTCAGAACAACAGTGAAGTCGTTTAAGACTGTGCACTAATCGATTGTGTTTCAACAAGGGTTTAAAAATTCCAAAAACTGGAATATCTAATATCTTTAACTCTTGATATTTGTGATATTAACTGCTTATTCTTGTCTCTATTACATGTCTTGAAATGATAAAGAGATAAAATTGTTTTGATGAGTGGAATTATATCATTAACGATGTGATATTAGTGTGATATATATGATATGCTTAGCTGCTGATATGTTGGAATGTGCTCTGATGCTGATTTTCTATACTGCATTATGTATCTGTAACTTGAGATGAATACATGCATAATGACAGGGGGAGTACTGCATATGATTCATAAAATTCACATGCCTTCATTTAAGGGGGAGAGATTTTTAAATTCATGTGAATATCTGTTTAAGGGGGAGCATCATAATCTGATTAAACTGTTATATCTAATGCATCTCTGTGACTGGTTACATGCAAATCGATTACTTTGTGCTTACCTTTTTTGCTAATGTCCAAAGGGGGAGAATTTTGATGATTGTAATTGATTGTTTACAGGTGTTGAATTGTGCAACATGGTCGATTATCATTCATTGTTGTGCATCATCAAAAAAGGGGGAGATTGTTGAGATTGCTGATATCTCAGTAATATTTCTCTTTGTTTTTTATGATGACAACACATAATTGATAACACATGTATAATATGTAATTTTGTGTTACACTGTGTTACATGTTCTATTGCTATAAATTGACGTGAATTTCAATTTTGTAAGTGCTTTTGTGATTCTAATCATTTTGATATCTTTTCCATAAAGCGTGAAACTTACAGAAAGAGAGAAACGCTCCAAGAAACAAGATTGAAAGTGTGATTATCAATTTGTCATTTCTTGAGAAGCAAGGTTGCTGGGTTTTCAAAGAGCTAATCAAATCTGCACAAAGAGGTGTTTACAGGAAGATTAGAGTTGAAAATCTATTGAAGATTAGGTTGATTCCCTGTTGTGATTACAGGAAGAAGAGCGTGCGGCGTTCTTGACTTTGAGGGGTTTCTCAAAGGGTTGAAGACGGTAAGAGAGGGAATTCTTGTTGCTGGTCTTTCTGTTGTATGCCTATATTTTGATTAGAGGGTTAGATAGGTGTTTTATATTTTGATCATTATACCGCATTTGCTTCCTGTGGTGGAAGGACACTGGATATATAGGCTTGGCTGAACCAGTATAAAACTCAATGTTTGATCTTTCTATCCCTACTCTGTTACATTTAGTCGACTTTGTATTTTACTCATTCGATTATATTTCGCTGCACTACAAATTCTTTTTCCTTGCGTTTCAAGAAAGCTTTTAAAGGCATCCACTTTGCGAAAAAGATTTAAAGAAAAAATTGTTTTTACATTTTCTATTTCAACACATTTCATTTTCTTCTTTGTTTGCATTTCGTTCTTAATGGAAGGTTGGATTTTGCTGGGTTGGTAATCAGGGAGATTGCATTGCTTCCTTGAGATTACTGCATTATCATTATGGTTCTATTCTTCTTAACTTCCATCGTATAATCTATTCTATGCGTTTCAAATTGGGTTCACGCTTAATAGTTTGATTTGTATAAATCTTCGCTTAATCGATTAGACCCACAATTGCTTAATTTGTGTGGGACAAAATGATTAAATAGGTGCATAGTGTTTGCTTAATTCGATCTTGATGGACAAATTTATGAACACCAAAATATGATGTCACAAACTTGTTTCACAATCGGCAAGTATGACCGAATCGTTCAAGTAATAAACTTGGTAAGACCAAGTATCGTTCTTCCCAAAGGACTCACGGCCTAGTTTAGTTATGTGATTTGTTGATTAGCTAGGACTTACAAACGAAATATTTGGATTTTAATATGCAAGACAAAAAATAAACATGTATGCATGAAGTTTGATCAATGGCAAAGACAAAAGATAAACACTTTCAATGGAATATATGAATGAATATGTTGTTGGGGGTCAATTTCATCTCATCCACTCTCATACATTTTAGGAATTCAACATTCAAATCATCATTGTTAATGCCACTCTCTAAAGTACCATTCTAGATGGCTTCTCCCTAATCACGAGTTCATACAATTCCTAGCATTCCTAATGATTAGTTCATAAGTGCAGGAGCTTAACGACAACCAATATAATATTGGGAGAAATTCCCCGGATCTAGACTTCCCCGTACGTGTCCGTATCGACAAAACCAATAATCATGCATTAGAATGAGTTAAACAATGCAATCATTAAGCAAAGAGGAAAAACCCTAACTAATTATGAAAGAAAGCATAAGTCTTAATTAAAAGATGCAAGCATAAATTCCATATATGAGAGCTTCAAGAGATTACGTTGATTCCCCAACAAACATACAAGGTTTAGTTCACCATATTCATGGTGAACCTAGATGAATTACAATAAAAGTATGAAAGAATAAACCCTGAAAAGGTGAAGAGGTAGCCTGAGCATCCAAGATCCTCCTTCAAAGGGGTGGAAGAGAGAGTGTTTGCCTCGTTTCTGCCAAAGATCCCTAACCCTAGGTAACCCTAAAGCTTAAATACCATTCGTAAATTACAAAAAGTCAAGCCCAAGCCCATTAAAGTGCCGCTCAGCGGTAAAATACCGCTCAGCGGTGATTGCGCGTCTCGTTTTCTCCCCTCAGCGGCCATTTTGCCCCTCAGCGGACCTCCCGCAACCTCTTGAGTGCCGCTCAGCGGTAAAATGCCGCTGAGCGGTGACTTCGACTTCTTCTTTTTGCACTCTTCGATTCCTTTTCTGATTCTATCTCTCTTCTTCTTCACTTCTTTCACTAAATTCACCTTAAAACCTGCACAAAAACACTCAAATCAAGCATAAACCTGTCCAGCTCTCTTATTTCTGAAAATATAGATAAAAGTATGATTTCAAGCTAGTTTCTAAGTCTAAAGGTTGCTTTTAGTATCAATTTTAAGCATGAAAATAACAGTTTTTCAACTGTTATCATAACCCCAAACTTAGAACTTTGCTTGTCCTCAAGCAAAACAAGATGTAACTCCATCTTCAACCAATTCATATGATGATTCACTCCTTCAAAAATCCTCTTTTTCAAGATAAGTAACAACTTCACTCAAACTTATGACCAAGAGTTCATTCAAGATGTGCACATGCTTTAGTGTTCACAAAGTCATTTAAATTCCAACAAATGCTATTTTTCATGAATGATCAATCAATTAAGCATGGATGTTCATGTGCTTATGGAATATTTCCTCACTAGGTAAAGTGTTTCACTCAACACACAAGTGTATAAGAGGTAATCACTCATTCACTCTACTATCACAATGTCACATGAATCAACTTTGCCTTTCATTTTACCACAATCAAAAACATTCACAAGCATGCATCATCACAAGGACTTTTCAATGGCTTATAATGTGGCTGGGCTAACAAGAAAATTGGTTTTTCTGGATCACAAAATCCTTGAGTTAAGAGAATCATAACAACACAATCATCTTATTCATTCCCAACTTTCTTTTACCTTTGCATTTGCATTGAGCTTTACTTCTTTTTCTTTTCTCTTTGTATATTATGACTTTTTAGCTTCTTAGCTCAATGCTTTTCTTTTCATGTTTTCCCAACCACCCCAAACTTGAACATTCAACAATACCACACAAGATCTTCTACTTAACTCAAGGTAAAGATTTTCAATCAAAGGTTTTCAGTGTATGTTCAAGGCTAAGGGTTCAAAGGATAGAACACAATGTGTTCTCTTTTAGTAGGCTAACTTTATGAATTTGGCCAATAAAAAGGGTTCCAACAAATGGCCTTGATCACATGATGCAAAACAAGCAATTGATTCAATCATAGAAAACCTGGGCAAAATCATTCATGCTTTCAAAGTAATAGCATTCAATCATACCAAAAAAACTCTGGAGCTCAAAACCTCACATATAAGCTCATTCACATTTGACATACACATCCTGCTTAATCTCACAATCACAATCATAATATCATGCATTTGTTCACAAAGCTTGTGAACCACCTGTATAAGCATTTTAATGTGCACATCTATCTCAACATCAATCAATCAATAAGCATCATCAAGCATTACTCATCACACAATCACAGTTAATAGCAAACCATCATAACAAACCAGGTTTTCAATAGAGTACATCAAACCCTAATCTAAAAACAAAAACAAATAAGTTCAGAAAACTTAAACCACAAAAGCATAATCATATGATAGCATTCATCAGTAAATGCTATCTCAGCTCCTCATCAGTCTGAGCTGTCCTCTGTATCTTCCTCTTCCTCCTCATCTTCATCATCATCAAATGCATCCTCCTCCTCAGCTTCATCTTCTTCCATATCTCTAGCTGAAGCTTCAACTGCTCCAGCTCCTCCTCCATGTACTGGTTCTTCTGGCCAAGCTACTACATTGTGGAATTCATCCATAGTCCACCTGTGGGCTGGAGGTGTATCATACATCCCCACTATCATCTCAGCAGTGGCCACCTGCCCTCTGTGAATGGACTGCAACTGAGCACCTATAAGAGACATATACATGTCCCTCATCTGGAATGGTTCTGCTTCATGTGTATCAGCAGATGTCTGGCTCTGTGCTGGCCCTCTCTCTCTACGAGCCCGGCGTGGTGGAACTGGTTGAGCTACATCCTCACCTCCACAGTACTGTCTATAATAAGCCTCATCAATAGCTTTTCTTGGCCTCTCAAATGGTGGAACAGAAGTGTCCACCCTAGCTAGCTTGCAAAGGTGAGTGATCAAAGAAGGATGTCCTAGTGGTGCTTTGTTGTTTGAGGTGTTAGCACATACACTAATTTCATCAGCTATCACCTGCCCAATATTAACATTCAAATTTCTGATAGCACAGTAGATGAATAGTGCCCTGCTGAGAGTAATATCTGACACATGTGAACATGGCTGAATGTTGGCATGAGAAAATGCCATCCAATATTTTGCAAGAGGATTCAAATCTGTCCTCCTAATGTTAACCACTGAGCCAGATTTATTCCTTTGGAAGTGTCCTCCAGGTATACACAACACTCTCTCCACATCCTCAAAATCAGCACCTTCCTCCATGCAAAGAGCAAACTGACATTGCTCACCAGCCCACACAGTATCCAGGAAGTTGTTGATAGAATCAGGGTCATACCTGATAGCATGGCCTCTGACATAGCCCAAATAATTCTCAGCTGGATAATCACCAATCTTCTTTGCATTGGTGTAAAATTCCTTCACCACAGCTATGTTGGCAGGTGCAGGATAAGTGGCTAGCTTTCCCCAATCATTCCCTAACACTTGCTCTCCAAATTGAGGAGCAAAGTTAGGTATCATTCCAACCTTTCTCTCCATCAGAAGTCTCCTGTCCTGAGCCACCCTAAAGTGCTTCTCATGTTTCCTAGAGAGGAACCTGCCAGAATGGGGTTGCTCTGGTTCCTTTTCCTTTGTCTTGGTTGCCATGGTTTTCAATCTTTTTCCTGATGAAGATGCCATTCCTACATTCAAAACATAAACAAAACCACAGAACATGATGTTAATCATTAGTAAAACACAGAACACACTCCTTTCGAAGCTAAACCACCGCTGAGGGCCAGAATTTCCCCTCAGCGCCACCAGTGCCACATTCCAACACGCAAAATTTTAGAAAAACCAAATCTGGCAGAGTGCCGCTCAGCGGCAGTTTACCCCTCAGCGGTAACTCTGCAGATTTTTGAAAATCTTGTTTTAAAACTTTCCTAACTCCACCCAAATGCAATTTTCAGTTTTCCAGTTCATAATCATGCAGTTTAATCGGTTCAAACATCAAATATATCATCAAATCATGCATAGAAATCAAAACCCCTAAATATTCATGCTTTGACAATCACATTCAAATTCAAGAACCCTAGAATGAACAAAATGCATTTTACTTACTTGGGTGGAGATGCTAGATGCAATGAGAATGCTTCCAAGCTAGAATGCTCTCTTCCAACCCCAAACTTTGATAGCACACTAGTGAAAAAGTGAGTGAAAGAGATTTTTTTCTTAAGAGGTAAGAGTGAAAAGATGTGGAAAACCTAGGAGAAGATGTGTGGAAGTATTTGTGCAGAGAAAAGCCAGAAAGTATAAGACTTTGCGCAGCTTAGGGTTTAAAATTACCCTAATGGGCTCGGGTCCCGCTAAGGGGAACTAAAGCCCAATCTGCGAGAGTACCGCTCAACGGCACTTTCGTGATGTGCTCCTCTCCTTCTTTTCTTAACCTACGTGACTTCCCTACATGCCCCTCATGGGTTCCCTGCAATTCAATGTTAAAAATGCTTATGCAAATCCTAACTAAAATAAACAAACAGAAACAATCAATCAACTGGGTTGCCTCCCAGGTAGCGCTTGTTTAACGTCACGAGCCTGACCCAAAAAAGTTCAAGTTCCATCTTCTTTATAGTTGATGTAATCATTCCACCAACTTCTCAACTGCTTCCTTTGGACTGTCTTGGTTCTTCTAGAATATAGAGACTCTATCTCTATCATCTCCTTCTCTTTAAAACCCTTCACAACCCACAACTTGTTCTTGATTCTTACTGGTGTGCCAAGTTGGAGTCTTCTTTTCTTCCAGTCTCTAGGAATTTCTTCTCCTCTTCCAATCTCCTCTTCCTTGGGTATCTGAAACAACAAACAATGGTTACCTGAAACCTCAAGATCTTCATCTTTATGTCTAGTCATGGGTGCATCTCGAAATGCAGCTTTATAACTAGCCTCTTCCTCCTTTGCTTGTGTCTCATCTTTGAAGACATCCACCACCATTCTCTCCTCTCTGTCCTGAAGCACTACTATACCTTCATGTACATCTATGATAGCCCTGGCCGTTTTCATAAACGGTCTTTCAAGTATGATAGGTATCTTCTCGGTCTCCATTTTCATCACCACAAAGTCTGCTAAAAACTGAAGTTTGCCAACACAAACTATAATGTCCTCTGCAATCCCACATGGCTCCTTTGAAGATCCATCGGCCATTACTAGATTAACCTTTACAGGTTTGACTTTAACATTGCCAATTTGCTCCAGTAAAGAATAAGGTATCAAGTTAACACTTGAACCTAAATCAAGGAGAGCTTTCTTTACCTTTTTCTTCCCTATAGTACAAGGGATAGAAAAACTACCTGGATCTGGTGCTTTAGGAGGGAATGACTCTTTCTTAATAGTTATACACTTTTCTTCCTCAACTTCTCTACGTCTCTTCTTTGTAGAGGTTCCTTCATCTGATTTTGTGTAAACTGCAATTTTCTGTAGAATTTGTTCCCAAGGTGCGTCATTATCCACCATTCTGAATAACTCTGTGAAGTCCATTTGTTTCTCTTGGTTTGTTGGAAAAGGAAAAGTGTTCTTTCTTTCTACTTCTCTTCTTTCTTCTGTTTCTCCTTCTTCTAACTCAATTATCTCTTCATTAACACTCTTTACCACTTTGCACTCTTCTCTGGGGTTAACTTCAGTATTAGCCCTAAAATTTCTATTTGGCCTTTCTTCCAATTGCTTGGTAATCTGACCCATTTGAATCTCCCAATTCTTTATAGCAGCTTCAGTGCTCTTTTGAGAAGATTTTGTTTTCTGTATGAATTGCTGAAGAGTTTCTTCCAACCTTGTTTGTCTTTCATTAAGCATAGATAACTGTTGCCACAAGGTTGGTTGCTGCTGCTGTTTATTATATTGATTAGCTTGCCCAGTTTGTCCTTGGCCAATGCTTGGATGTGGTTTCCACCCTTGATTATAATTCCCTTGACGGTATGGAAATTGATTAGCCATGAAATTAACATCCTCCACGGCTTCCACTGGAAAAGCACACTGACCATTGACATGATCACCTCCACATAATTCGCACAATTGGGTTTGTACCTGTGCAGCAGATTTCAACTCTTTAGGTAATTGAGCCAAAGTTTTAGTCAGAGTCTCCAGCTGTTGAGTTAGAATTTTATTGAAGAACTCCTTTTTGTTGCATAGGAGCTCCTCTCTCACTGTGCAGCTCATTGTCACTAGTAGCCATGTTTTCTATAATTTCAGTTGCTTCCTCTGGAGTCTTCCATTTAATGTTGCCTCCTGCTGAGGCGTCCAGCATCATCTTGGTTTGTGAACCAAGCCCTCCAAGGAAAGTTAAGACTACTTCTTGATCTTCAAAACCATGCGTGGGAGTTTTACGTAACAAGCTTTTATACCTGTCCCATGCATGCCCCAGTGATTCTTCCATGCCCTGCTTGAATGAAGAAATCTCTTGCTTGCCTTTGGTCACCTTAGATTGTGGGAAGTATTTGTTTAAAAATTTTGTGACCACTGCTTCCCACTCTGTGAAACTTTCTTCTGGAAAAGAGTTCAACCAAAGCTTAGCGTTGCCTCCCAATGAGAAAGGAAACAAGCTAAGTTTGATAGCTTCGTCTGGCACCCCATTAATCTTGACCGTGTTGCAAATCTCGTTAAAGGTAGTAAGGTGCTCATATGGGCTTTCATGAGATAACCCATTAAATTGATTACTCTTCACCAGTTGAATTAATGCTGGCTTGACCTCCATGTTGGCTGCATTGACTCTAGGTCTAGCTATGCTGTTAAAGTGTTGAGGTCCAGCAATATTAGTGTAATCTGCAAGAGTTCTTCTAGCATTATTGTTCTCCATACTTCCTGTGCTATGAACAGAACCTTGTGGTGATGATTGTAGGAGAGTTTCTGGAGAAGGGAAAAGTTCTCTAGACGTTCTGATTCTTCTCCTCCTTCTACTTTCGTCTAGACCTTCAAGAAGAGGTTCTGTTGTTTTCTTACTCCTAGTTCGAATTGCCTCCTGCATACACAAGAAAACAAAACCCTAGAAAAGATTTGTTAGCACAAAAAAAAATATAGAAGAAGATATATATTCAGAAGATAAAAAGATTTAGAAGATAGAATCAAATAAGATAGAATAAAATAAAACCTAATCTAAAAGATAAAATAAAATAAAATCTAATCAAATAAAATAAAATCAAATCTAACCTAATCAAATAAAATAAAATAAAAACAGAAAAAATAAAAACAAAAAAAAATAAAAACAGAAATTCAAATTTAAAGTCAAAGATAATCAATAATCACACAAATTAACCAGTTAAACCACGAGTCCCCGGCAACGGCGCCAAAAACTTGATGGACAAATTTATGAACACCAAAATATGATGTCACAAACTTGTTTCACAATCGGCAAGTATGACCGAATCGTTCAAGTAATAAACTTGGTAAGACCAAGTATCGTTCTTCCCAAAGGACTCACGGCCTAGTTTAGTTATGTGATTTGTTGATTAGCTAGGACTTACAAACGAAATATTTGGATTTTAATATGCAAGACAAAAAATAAACATGTATGCATGAAGTTTGATCAATGGCAAAGACAAAAGATAAACACTTTCAATGGAATATATGAATGAATATGTTGTTGGGGGTCAATTTCATCTCATCCACTCTCATACATTTTAAGAATTCAACATTCAAATCATCATTGTTAATGCCACTCTCTAAAGTACCATTCTAGATGACTTCTCCCTAATCACGAGTTCATACAATTCCTAGCATTCCTAATGATTAGTTCATAAGTGCAGGAGCTTAACGACAACCAATATAATATTGGGAGAAATTCCCCGGATCTAGACTTCCCCGTACGTGTCCGTATCGACAAAACCAATAATCATGCATTAGAATGAGTTAAACAATGCAAGCATTAAGCAAAGAGGAAAAACCCTAACTAATGATGAAAGAAAGCATAAGTCTTAATTAAAAGATGCAAGCATAAATTCCATATATGAGAGCTTCAAGAGATTACGTTGATTCCCCAACAAACATACAAGGTTTAGTTCACCATATTCATGGTGAACCTAGATGAATTACAATGAAAGTATGAAAGAATAAACCCTGAAAAGGTGAAGAGGTAGCCTGAGCATCCAAGATCCTCCTTCAAAGGGGTGGAAGAGAGAGTGTTTGCCTCGTTTCTGCCAAAGATCCCTAACCCTAGGTAACCCTAAAGCTTAAATACCATTCGTAAATTACAAAAAGTCAAGCCCAAGCCCATTAAAGTGCCGCTCAGCGGTAAAATACCGCACAGTGGTGATTGCGCGTCTCGTTTTCTCCCCTCAGCGGCCATTTTGCCCCTCAGCGGTAAAATGCCGCTGAGCGGTGACTTCGACTTCTTCTTTTTGCACTCTTCGATTCCTTTTCTGATTCTATCTCTCTCCTTCTTCACTTCTTTCACTAAATTCACCTTAAAACCTGCACAAAAACACTGAAATCAAGCATAAACCTGTCCAACTCTCTTATTTCTGAAAATATAGATAAAAGTATGATTTCAAGCTAGTTTCTAAGTCTAAAGGTTGCTTTTAGTATCAATTTTAAGCATGAAAATAACAGTTTTTCAACTGTTATCAGCTCTATTGAAAATTGGGTTATTCTTCGTTTAGTCTATTAATTATTGTTTGATTAGGGGTGAGAGGAGCGCGACATCAGCATCAAATTTGTCGTTGTTGAGGAACAGTGTTTTGTCTTAGGTTTTGTTTCATGTTAGTTTGTTCTATTTAGTGTGTGTTCTGTTTGAGTGTACTATTTTTAATTTTTGTGTTTTGTGTGTTCATTTTGTGAGTTTTGTGTTGTGTTATATTTTAGTAGCTGCTGATTGCATGTTCAACCAGTCAAAATTATGTTAATTGGAGCTATTTGGCATGTTTATGCATGAAAATATGAAACCATGAAAACCACCCTAAAAACAATCATGAACAGTACCCAATTTTTCTAATTAATTGGCATTTTTTGTTTTGATAGCTAGAGGTGTTATTTTTCTTTGAAAGTTTTTGTGTGAACTTCTTTTTGTCAATATTTTCATAGAAAAATTCTAAAAACACTTATGGTAGTCTTAATTTTGAGATACAAAAATTTGTGAAACCCAAATTTGTGAAAACTTTCAAACTGCCATAACTTTTGATCCTCTAATCAGAATTGAACATATCACATATGCATTTAGGGTAGAAAATATCATTTACTATTTCTTTTTTATTTTTCAAGTTTTATTTTCATGTTTTTCCTAAATTTCTTTTAGTGGTTAAATAATTATCCTTTGAATTTTGCTTTAAAAATTTTTGTGCTATCTTTTCATGATTTTAGGGTGTTCCTCACAAATTTTCATCTCATTTGGATAAAGTTTGAGTATACTTGCAGTTGTACCCCCTATGTGTGCTTGTGTTGACTTTGCATGATATGCGTTGACTTAGTACATGACTATGGGCAATCTTGGACCACTACCACCCTTTGATCCTGAAATAGATATGACCTTTCGTAGATTAGTTAGGCCTTCTAGGAATTTATATCCAGAGTCAATAACATTAGATAGCATTAGTATGCATAATTATGAGCATTCTCCTTCTTTGTCTACCACTCCTTATTTTGTGTATACTACATATGATTCTGACTCTGGTGTTTTTTTATACTGAGAATAATATGGCTCAACCTCCACCTCGTTAGAGGACTCTTAGGGAGATGGCCACACCTGATTTCATTTATGAAAGCTTGCGCATCCAATATCCTGATGAAGATGTTCCATATGTTTTCAAAACTAGACTAATCCATTTGTTGTCCAAGTTTCATGGTCTTATAGGTGAATGCCCACATAAACATCTGAAGGAGTTCCACATAGTCTATTCCACATAGGCACTCTACTATCACAATGTCACATGAATCAACTTTGTCTTTCATTTAACCACAAACAAACACACAATCAAACACATTTACAAGCAAGCATCATCACAAGGACTTTCTATGGATTATAATGTGGTTGGGTTAAGAAGAAAATTGGTTTTTCTAGATCACAAAATCCTTGAGTTAAGAGATTTATTCACAACCATTCTCACTTCTTCCCAACTTTCCCTTGCATTGAGCTTTTCTTTTTCTATCTTTTTCTTTTACTTTTCATTTGCTCAACACTTAGCTCAATGATTATTTATTTTCCTTTTTCAAATTTCCCAACAACCCCAAACTTGAACCTTTATCAATACCACAAATATTCTCAACTTAACTCAAGGTAAAGGTTTTCAAAGAGGGTTTTCATATCATGTCCAAGGCTAGAGGTTCAAAGGATAGAACACATTGTGCTCTCTTTTATTGGGTTAAAATCATGCATTAGCTAAAAAGCGATAACCAGAAATGGCCTTGATCATATGAAACATGCAAGCAATCGATTCAATCACAGAAACTTGGGCAAAGTCATTCATACTTCCAAAGTAATAGCAATCATTCACAAAAACTCTGGAGTTCAAAATCTCACACAATTTAACTCATATTCCACATACACCACATACACATCCTACTTAGCATCATAATCACAATCATAACATCATGCATTTGTTCACAAGTTTGTGAACAATCACCTGTATTAAGCATCATGTACAACATCTCAACAATAATCAATATCAAAGCATCATCAAGAAATACTCATCATGCACACATCAATCAAACCATCATATCACATAATGTTTCAAACTGAGTACATCACAACCTATTCTAAAAACAGAAGCAAATAAATTGAATAAAACAAAGATAAGTTTAGAAAACTAGGTTGCCTCCCAGTAAGCGCTTTTTTAACGTTACTAGCTTGACCCAATAAGCTCATGGATCCCTCAGCTTCATAACTGTTGAGAGACATTCCACTTCTCCTCCAAAATAGTGTTTGAGACGTTGACCATTCACTACCCAACTTCTCTTTGAATCAGGAGCAGTTGGATCTACCAATTCAATTGCTCCATGAGGACGCACTTCCTTCACTATGAACGGTCCTGACCACTTTGACTTCAACTTCCTAGGAAACAACTTCAAACGTTAATTGAACAACAACACCTGCTGCCTTGGAGTAAAAACTCTTTTTATCAGCTTCTTGTCATGATAGAATTTTACCTTTTCTTTGTACCTTCTAGATGAATCATATGCATGCAACCGCATCTCTTCAAGCTCCAATATCTGCCTTTTGTGTTTATTTTGAATATCTGAGGGATCAAAATTCAAAAATTTTAGAGCCCACAAAGCTTTATGCTCCATCTCCACTGCCAAATGACATCCTTTCCCATAGACTAGCTGAAAAGCTGATAAACCCATACATGTCTTCATTGTCGTCATATATGCCCATAGAGCATTATCTAGTTTCTGTGACCAATCCTTTCTTGATGAAGCAATTGTTTTCTTTAAAATCCTCTTTATCTCCTTGTTAGAGACCTCATCTTGTCCATTTATCTGTGGATGATAAGGTGCAACCACCTTGTGTCTCACAACATAATGTTTGAGTAATTTTGCAAGCTGAAAGTTATAAAAATGAGATCCTCCATCACTAATAAGTACTCTTGGATTTCTAAAGCATGAAAAAACCCGCCTCTTCAGAAATTTAATCACAATGCTAGCATCATTCTTGGGACAAGCCAAAGCTTCCACCCATTTACTCACATAATCCACTACCACCAAAATATATTCATTGTTGAAAGATGGTGGAAAGAGTGATAACGGCTGAAATACCGTTATTTTCATACTTAATTTTGATAATAAATCAACCCTTTTTGACTTAGAACCTTGCTTTAACTCATGTTTTTGCTTTAGTTTTGTGAATAAGAGAGTTGATGATGAATTTAATGGTTTTGTGCTAGATTCCCTTGATTTTGTAGGCTATTGGAATGATTTAAAAGAAGAGTTAAAGTACCGAATGGTTGGAATGTAGAAAAGTCAACCAGAATGTAGAAAAGTCAACAAGAGTGTAGAAAGGTCAACCAGAATCCAAAAAAGTCAATCAGTCAACCAGAGTGCAGAAAAGTCAACCAGATGCAGAAAAAATTACGCTGAGCAGCAGGGGACGCTGGGCGCCAATTTTTGTTGTCTCATGCTTTCCAAAATTGTCGTTGAGCGTCATTTTGAAGAGCACCACTTACCTCTGAGCGCCAAAAGTGCCGCTAAGTGCCATTTAATTGGGCTTGGGCCTATTTTCTGTAATTTTTAATAAACTATATAAGCGTTTACTCGACCTAGGGTTGCTATCTTTGGACAGAAAGAGGCGAAATCACACTTTCTTCACCCCTTGGAGGAGGATTTTGGATGCTCAAGCTCTATTCTTCAACTTCTAGGGTTCTATCTTTCATTGTTTTTCATCTAGTTTCACCATGTCTATGGTGAACTAAACCTTCATTGTTGTTGGGGAACCGATGTAATCCTTTGAAACTGTCATGTATTGAATTTTTTCTATATTCTATATGCATGCTTTGTTTAACTCATTCAATTGCATGACCATTGATGTTATTTGTACGAACACATACAATAAATCTAGAACTGAAGAAATTCTCTCAAGAGTAATATTGCCTAGACATAGGGATAAGAGGATTGATTGCTTTAAAGCTTCTGTGCGAACGTAATGCATGAATAATTTCTAAGGAGACAAGACATTGTAAACTAGTGATTAAGAGTAGGCTTTCTTCACCAAGACATCGGGTTTAAAGTAAATTAGAAAGTGCCATTAACATTAATGAAGAAATATAAATTCTTGAATACATGAGAGTGGATAGGATGAATCGGAAACCCCAACAACATAATCATCCATATTATACATCAAACATTTTTGCATCTTACAACTCCATTGATCAAAACCTTGCATTCATTTTTTATTTTTACATAATTCAACAACAATATTTTTGTTTACAAGTCTAAGATAATCAACAAATCACATAACTGCTTAGGCCATGAGTCCTTTAGGAAATGATACTTGGTCTTACCATTTTATTATTACTTGATACGATTCGGTACACTTGCCGAGGGTTAACAAGTTTTTAGCGTCATTGCCGAGGACTCGTGGTTTAACTATTCTATTTTTATGATTATTGATTAACTTTGACTTGATTTTTTATTGTTTTATCTTTTTGTTTTTTTTATCTTTTTATCTTGTTATCTTTTTAGTTTATCTTTTCTATCTTTTTGTGCTAACAATTGTTTCTAGGTTTTTGTGTTCTTGTGTATGTAGGATACAATTCGAACTAGGAGCAAGAAAATTTCGGAACCTCTTCTTCAAGGATTGGACGAAAGTAGAAGGAGGAGGAGAGTTCGAACTTCTAGAGAATTATTTCCTTCTCCGGAAACACTTCTACAACCCTCACCACAAAGATCTAACTAGAGCACTAAAGAGATGGTCGAAGAAAACAATGGTAGACGTACTCTGGCGGATTACACTAATGTTGTTTGCCCTCATCACTTTAACAGCATTGTTAGGCCGAGGGCCAATGATGCAAACATGGAGGTGAAACTGGCGTTAATACAATTGGTAAAGAGAAACCAATTTAATAGGCTATCTCATGAAAGTCCATATGAACATCTAACCACATTCAACGAGATTTGCAACACTGTGAAGATCAATGGTGTGCCAGATGATGCAATAAAGCTTAGTTTGTTTTCGTTCTCATTGGGAGGCAATGCTAAGTTATGGTTGAATTCTTTTCCGGAGGAAAGCTTTATTGAATGGGAAGTTGTGGTTTCGAAGTTTCTAAACAAGTACTTCCCACATTCCAAAATCAACAAAGGGAAGCAAGAGATTTCTTCTTTTAGACAAGGCATGGAGGAAACACTAGGTCAATCATGGGATAGATACAAGAGCTTGTTGAGAAAGACACCCACTCATGGCTTTGACGAAGCAAAACTGATACGACTGTCGCGACCGATCAAATTTGATGTGCAATTAAGAATGCAGTACAGTGCTAGGAGGTGACTCCTAGGTCGTCTCTCAGGGACCAAATGTGGTTCAGTCTCTTGTCAACACGTAGTGGGGGGGGTTTATAAGTTTTGTCGATACGGAAAACTAAAATTGCGTTAAATAAAATTTACAACAATAAAGCAGAATTGAGATAGTAAAAATAAAATTTGGTACATTAAAATGAAATTACAGCTATTTGAAATAGCAAAAACAATTCGCAACAGCTCAAATACTGAAAATTAATTCAACATATAATATACAACATTTTAAAGCAAAAGAAATGAAAAACTGTAAAATTTCTCTACTATTATATGTGACCAATTCATCTACCAAAAGAAATTTAAAATTACAATTGCCTTAAACCACTTCTTGGCCGTGACCTTACTTAATTCCCTTTTTTTTTATTAAACAAAAGAAATGCTTCATTTAGATCCTCTTGGCCGTGAGCTATTTGGCAAGCAAAGAAGAAAATGTCAAGCAATTTGGTTCTCTTCCTTCCAGACGTAAACTTTATCTTCTACACACAAGGTCCACTCAATTGCAAAGGGAATTGAAAACAAATAAAAATAAAAGCTATCTACTACTCCATCTTAGTCAACAAGTCTCAAAGTAATAAAAAAAATGCAATAAAGGACCATAGGCCAAGTCTTCTTCACGTGAAAAGGGGTTTAGAATTCTGAAAACTTTGCTCTCCTATCCATCCATTCACTTAATTCCTTCAATGAAAAGACAAAACAAGGTGCAAAGATATTAAAGGGAGGGGCTACCACAGGACACAACAACAACACGGTATTTCATAAAAGAAAGGTAAAGATAACAAAGCATTTTGGCAAGAAAACAAGGAGGACCCTACCACTTTCTTCATTCACGTAAACCTAAGAGGTTTTCACATAAGAAAACAACTTTTGAAAGCTTTTGTTGTTGCCAAAGAATCAAAAACGTAGCTGCACATTCACTTCACGTTTCTATTCATTAAACAAAGTAGAAATGTGTAAAATAATGATGTTGCTGGACCCATGAACATTATATAAAAGAAAGACAAGCAATATTGATTGGAAGGTGAAAACATGCAATTCTTCTAGTAGGACCGTCCAACTTTCTTTAAGCAAAATTAAACTACAAGTTCTGAAATTTAAAGCATACCACCGTGCAAACAAACCAAAGTCATTGAAAGCATTAAAAATTTCATAAACTATACTACTATATGGACCACTTTTGCCGAGAATTCATGTGTTGATGGACCATGGTTCCACTTCTCCAAATTGCAAGTAGGAATCACACAATTCTAGCTCTTTTGACCGAGAATCACACCTCCATATTCATCTACTTCTTCAAGAGTTTTCTCCAAGCAATTCACCATGCTCACTCTCTGAAAAGCTCCTTACATATGCGTATCTTCCAGTCATTACAGCAGCTTCTTCTCTTCATCTCCAACTCAGTTCTTGTATTTCAAGAAAAGAAAGAAACGTATACTTCACTTCAGCCGTGAAAGCAGCTTGTTCTTCTCTCCCTCTCTGAACGTATCATCTCACACCAGCCCCCACTTCTCCTTCATCAAGCCATCATGCCTCTCCTACACTTCCTCTCCTCCGGAAAAGAAGAAAAGATGCCTCTTAAAATTGCCGAGAGGAAGAAGTTAAGAGAGATCTCCCAATCCTTGTGTGTTGTCTCTTACCAATAAGGAGTATTGGTAAATCTTGAAGAAATTTGTTTTGATGATGCTGCAAGAAGTTTTAGTTGAAGAAGATATTAGAATTAGTTAAAAGCAATTTGTAGAAATTAAATGTAGTAGGAAATTCTTGTAAACTTTGTAAACTTGCATTTTTTAACTGCAATAATCTATTATGGAATGACAATAATCGATTATCACAGAGTCATACAGGAATAATCGATTATCACATCATATAATCGATTATTACATTTTGAAAACCCTGTAACGGACTTTAATAATCGATTATCACTTTTGATAATCGATTATCAGTGGCAGTTGGGAGATGTCTTTTCAGTTTTTGACCCTACACGAAACTAGGCTTATAAATAGAGGTCTTCACAGCTCTTAGAAAGAACTTTTCAATTGAGAGTATTAGAGCTTTGTGCCTAAGGGAAGCTCTCTGTGAGTGAAAAGGATCTATGCCATTTTGAGAATACAGTTTGTCTGAGGAAGTTCTCAAAGTGATAGAGTGCTCTTGCCTGGTCTTGTGAATAGGAGAAGCTCGCGTTTTGTGTGTCAAAGGTCGGAGCGGTTCTCTTCAAGTTGGCTGAGCAGGTTCTTCCGTTCGTTTGTCGAAGGAAGGTGTTTTCTATTCTTTGCTTATTTTGATTATCTGATTGTAATATGCAAACTATATTTTTAGTGAAAAAGGTTAATCACTATTTATAGTGATTAACGACTGGACGTAGAATCTTTTGATTCGAACCAAGATAAAAATTCTGTGTTGATTTTCTTGATCCCTAAAACTCTTAGCACATCAACTGTTCGATAAAAGTTCGCTAAGAAAATCAATTTTTGAAACCGACTATTTTAACTTGTGTTGTGATCGTTACACGCTTTCCGCTATCTATATTTTATTCCGCTGCGCAACTCTATAACGGTACCGATTGTTCCAACAATTGGTATCAGAGCTTGCTTTGATAGTTTTTCAAATTTTTTGAAAATGGGCGGTCTTAACCAAGTTTATGCTGAGGGTGCTTCTATTGATAGACCTCCTTTGTTTACGGGGGAAAATTATGCGTTTTGGAAAATAAGAATGCAAATATTTTTAGAGTCAATTGACAGAGGCATCTGGGAAGCCGTACAAAATGGTCCATATATTCCTAAAAATACAGTTGATGGTGTGGAAGTAGAAAAATCATATTTTGACTGGACTGTTGAGGAAAATAGAAGAGCCCAATTTGATATTAAGGCTCGGAATATAATTTTATCTGCACTAACCATTGATGATTTTTTCAAAGTATCTGTTTATAAAAGTGCTCAGGAAATGTGGAAATTTTTAAGAGTCACTCATGATGAAGTATCGAATGTGGCTAAGTTGACTTGTTCGAACTCATGCTCTACATCAAACTCCTCAAGCTCAAGCGATTCTAATGAGCAAGAAAATCTATGCTTGATGGCCAACGATAAATCATTTGAAAGCAAAATCTTGAAGGAAAAGAAGGACTATCAAGGTTCCTCTTCAAGCTTCAAATGTTATGGATGTGGTGAAAGAGGCCATGTGAAAGCTTATTGTTCAAGCAACAAAAGAAGTAAAGAAAGAAAAGAAAAGAAAATTCACAAGAAGAAGAAGGTTCACATTGCTTGGGAGGATAATGCATCAACCACCTCTAGTTCAAGTGATTCTGTTGAAGAAGCCAACTTGTGTTTGACGGTTAATATTGATGACACTGCAAGCCAAGTAAGTTGCTCTAGCCTTGACACTAGTGAATTTGATGTACAAAAGGCTTTTCTTGAATTGCTTGATGAATCTGAAAAATTGAATGCTGCTCATAAAAATTTGAAAAAGGAATTTAAAGAATTGAGAATTAAATATGAGAAGGCATTAGATGAGGAAGTAAGTTTGAGAAATAAAATTTGCAACTTGGAAATGAAAGAGTCTTCAAATGTTGAACATCCTGTTGAATGTCTTTCATGTAAGAGTCATATGCTTGATATTGATATTCTTGAAAATCTTCTTGAAGTTGCAACTGGAAATAATAATGTTGAAATGCCTATAACTGTTAAGAATGTTTATAAAAACAAAAGTGTTTTTAAAAGTAAGAACCAAATTAAAAGAACCTGTAGGGTATGGGTTGAAAAAGGAACTGTGTCTTATAGAAACCCAAATGTTGTCACATGCTTTTATTGTATGAAAAAGGGGCACACTTCTAACAAATGTAGAATTAAACATTTTGATGTTCCAAATGGAAAATATGCTTGGATTCTTGTTATAAAGTAAATTGTCTCTAACCTCAAAGGACCCAAATGAGATTATGGGGACCAAAACTCTATTGTTTTATTTTGCAGGTTAATTTTTCAAAAGGAAAAGAAGACTCTATGGTATCCTGGTATTTTTTAAGAGCTTTGAAATAATTTATGAATGTTAGATGTGTCTTAGGTTGAAAATTTGGCCCAAATTTGTGTTTTTCAAAAATTAACGTAAATAATCGATTACCAAGGGTAATAATCGATTATCTCGTCCTCAAAATTTGGATTTTGGCAATTTGGCTCACAAATAATCGATTATTTAAAGTAATAATCGATTATCTTAAGTCACAGCGTAAAAAAAAAAAAAAAAAAAAAAAAAAAACTTTTTTGAGTGTGTTTTTAAAAGGGGATTATTACATTCAAGGGAAGATATATGAGTTTGTTATATATCTTGTTTTTATCTCTATTATGGATTAATTAATATTGTTTGTACTTCTTAATTAGAGTTGAATTTCTGTTTTTCTTATATTCCATGAGGAATTCTGTTCTTTCATGTTATGAAATTTCAATTTTATTTCTGTTTTGAAATGCATCAATTCTTTTGTTGAGGGGGAGAAAAATTTGAGGGGGAGTTTTTCCACTTTTTTACTTTTTGCTTATGATAAAAAAGGGGGAGAAAACTTCTAATTTTAGTAGTGCAATTATTACTAACATGTTTGTAAGTATGGAATCTGTGCAGGAAATTAGAAATGCTTTTAACAAATTGAATTTTTGATCATCATCAAAAAGGGGGAGATTGTTACCAATAAGGAGTATTGGTAAATCTTGAAGAAACTTGTTTTGATGATGCTGCAAGAAGTTTTAGTTGAAGAAGATATTAGAATTAGTTAAAAGCAATTTGTAGAATTTAAATGTAGTAGGAAATTCTTGTAAACTTTGTAAACTTGCATTTTTTAACTGCAATAATCTATTATGGAATGACAATAATCGATTATCACAGAGTCATACAGGAATAATCGATTATCACATCATATAATCGATTATTACATTTTGAAAACCCTGTAACGGACTTTAATAATCGATTATCACTTTTGATAATCGATTATCAGTGGCAGTTGGGAGATGTCTTTTCAGTTTTTGACCCTGCACGAAACTAGGCTTATAAATAGAGGTCTTCACAGCTCTTAGAAAGAACTTTTCAATTGAGAGTATTAGAGCTTTGTGCCTAAGGGAAGCTCTCTGTGAGTGAAAAGGATCTATGCCATTTTGAGAATACAGTTTGTCTGAGGAAGTTCTCAAAGTGATAGAGTGCTCTTGCCTGGTCTTGTGAATAGGAGAAGCTCGCGTTTTGTGTGTCAAAGGTCGGAGCGGTTCTCTTCAAGTTGGCTGAGCAGGTTCTTCCGTTCGTTTGTCGAAGGAAGGTGTTTTCTATTCTTTGCTTATTTTGATTATCTGATTGTAATATGCAAACTATATTTTTAGTGAAAAAGGTTAATCACTATTTATAGTGATTAACGACTGGACGTAGAATCTTTTGATTCGAACCAAGATAAAAATTCTGTGTTGATTTTCTTGATCCCTAAAACTCTTAGCACATCAACTGTTCGATAAAAGTTCGCTAGGAAAATCAATTTTTGAAACCGACTATTTTAACTTGTGTTGTGATCGTTACACGCTTTCCGCTATCTATATTTTATTCCGCTGCGCAACTCTATAACGGTACCGATTGTTCCAACATTGTCTCCTTCTGACCATAGACTCTCGGCTTGTCTCCTCCCCTGCTTCCTCATTTTTCTTCAATCAATCCCCTGTGCTTGGATGTAGCTATGTCAATTGGTGTTTCATGTTGACAAAAATGATTCACATAATTTCCACGTGCTGTAAGCCAGAGTTCTTCTGGAAGGCTTTGTTCTGAGCATATGTTTTTGTTACTAAAGCTTACTATGCCTTTTCTCAATGTGATGTGGCAAACTAAAAAAAACGTGACACCTCCTAACATGGGCAGTAAAATTAGCGGTTGTGTGCACCTCCAAAAGAAATTAATCTCTAAATTTTTGTCCAACAATTTCCCTACAATTAAAAATGCAAATAATTAGACTCAGATAATTCAAATTAATTAAAATAAGAATTTCTGGTCAAATTAAACACAGTACAAAAAAATGGGAAAATACTGGATATTTGAGCACACTTTCCTGATTAACTCTAGTACAATAAACTAAGTGCAGTGCAGAAATTATCAACTCATCAAAAACTATTCATTCTTTTCCTTGGAGGTAATATTAAATGCAAGACTCTAAAGGAAGCCACTGAATTGATTGAAAACATGGCTACTAATGACAATGAGATGCATAGTGAAAGAGGAGCTCCAATTCAACAGAAGGGAGTCCTGCAAAAGCAATCTCAAGACGCCTTGCTTGCACAAAATAAGATCATCACTCAGCAGTTGGAAGAAGTGACAAAGAAGCCTTCTTTATTACCTCAAGAGATATATAATACTTTGATGGTTCAAAGGTAGTAGAAACAGTGGCAGCCACAACCTATTCCAAACGAGAAAACCACAAAGCTGGAGGAGACTTTCTAGTAATTCATGAAAATGAACGTCTCTTATTGTAAGAATATAGAGGTTGCATTTAACAATATGAAGATGCACATTGGGCAATTGGTCAACAAGATGGAAGGTTGTGAGAAGGATGCGAAGAGTAATTTGAAGGAAGAGTGTAAAACCATTTACAAGAAGTGGCAAAGTGTTAGAGGAGAGAAAAGAGAAAGAAAATGAGAGTGAGAAAGAAACACTTGAGTGGAAAGAGGGTTAAGAGAGAAAAAAAGAAAGAAGAGGTAGATGAGAAAAAAAAAAGAGAGAGAAAGAATACGAGAAAAAAAAGGGAGAGCTTGTGAAAGATCACTTCCTTATCCAAAGATTTATTCAAGCATGGACAAAGAGAAATAGTTGGAGTGGTTCATGGAGATGTTTAAAAAATTGGAGATTACCATACCTTTCTTTGAAGCATTGCAACAGATGCCATCATATGCAAAATTATTGAAGGAACTCCTTACAAAGAAAACAAAATATATTGAGAAGGAGACCATTGAAGTGCAAGGTAACTACAGTGCAATTATACAAAAATTACCTCCTAAGTTTAAAGATCCAGGGAGCTTCACTATTCCATGCACCATAGGAGAGTTGGAAGTTGGAAGGGCGTTGGTTGATTTAGGAGCTAGCATTAATTTAAAGTCGCTTTCTATGTTCAAAAGAATTAAGGGTTTGGAACTCAAACCCACTAGAATGACACTTCAATTGGAGCACAGGTCTCTTAAATATCCGTATGGGGTAGTTGAACATGTGCTGGTAAAGGTTGACAAATTTGTATTTCCAGTGGATTTTGTTATAATGGAGATGGAGGAGAATGGAGATGTGCCTCTCATTATTGGGAGACCATTTATGAAGACTGCTAGAGTTTTAATTGATGTGGAGAATGGTAAGCTTAAAGTAAGAGTTCAAGATGAAGACGTGAATTTTGATGTATTCACAGCCATGAGACATCCTAAAGATGATAAAAGCATGTTTTCAAAATGACATACTTGATGAAGTTTGTATGGTGCAAGAAAGGATGGTATGTTATTCTTCTCCATTATAGAAAACTTTTATTGATGCTTGTGAGGACTTGAATGAAGAAGAAGAAAAATTAATTGATGAATGCATGACAGATTTGGAGACATTGAAGGATATTCCAGTGGAGGATACTAAGTTTGAGACGATTGATACCAAACAAGAAGTCAAAGAAAAGAAGTTAGAATTAAAGATGTTACCATCACATTTGAAGTATGTTTTCTTAGAAGAAGATGGAACAAAGTTAGTCATCATTAGTAATTCTTTGCTTTCTGAAGACGAAAAGTTGGTAGAAATATTGAAAGCCAACAAAGAAGCTATTGGGTGGTCAATCTCAGATCTCAAAGGTATAAGTCCAACTTATTGCATGCACAAGATCTTTATGGAAGATGACTATAGGCTGAGTGCTCAACCATAGAGAAGGCTAAATCCAGTGATGAAGGAGGTGGTTAGAAAAGAAGTATTAAAGCTCTTGGAAGGTGGTATTATTTATCTAATCTCTGACAGTGAATGGGGAGTCCAATATAGGTAGTTCCAAAGAAAGGTGGGATGACAGTAATTTATAATGAGAAAAATGAGCTTATTCCTACTTGGACTGTTACTGGATGGCGAATATGCATTGGTTACAGGAAGTTGAATAAAGCCATTAGGAAGGATCATTTTCCTCTTCCTTTCATGGACCAGATGCTGTAAAGATTGGTAGGTCAAGGTTTTTATTGCTTTCTGGATGGATATTTTGGAAAGAACCAAATTGTGGTAGATCCAAAAGACCAAGAGAAGACGACATTCACTTTTCTTTTTGGTGTCTTTGCCTACAAAAAGATGTCATTTGGGTTATGTAATGCTCCAGCCACGTTTCAAAGGTGTATGCAGACAATTTTTGTAGATCTCATAAAGAAGTGTATTGAAGTCTTCATGGATGATATTTCAATTTTTGGAGATTCTTTCCAAAAGTGTTTGGCAAATCTGGATATTGTCCTCAAAAGATGTGTTCAAACTAATCTTGTGCTTAACTGGGAGAAATGTCATTTCATGGTAACAGAAGGAATTGTGTTAGGGCACAAGATTTCTAGTAAGGGGATCGAAGTGGATAAAGCCGTCATTGAGAAACTTCCTCCACCAACAAGTGTGAAGGGAATCACAAGCTTCTTAGGCCATGCTGGATTTTATAGAAGATTTATTAAAGATTTCTCAAAAATTTCCAAACCATTGAGTAATCTGCTGGTTAAAGATGTACCTTTTGTGATAGATGAAGAATGTTTGAAAGCCTTTGACATCTTGAAAAGTAAATTGATGTCGGCTCCAGTAATTGTAGCTCCAAATTGGAATCAGAATTTTGAACTAATGTGTGATGCTAGTGATTATGCAGTAGGAGTCATGCTTGGTCAGAGAAAAAAGAAGGTATTTCACACAATCTATGTGCTAGCAAAGTTTTGGAATGATTCCCAATTGAATTATGCTACTAATGAGAAGGAGTTCCTAACCATAGTTTATGCTTTGAAGAAATTTAGACCTTATCTCATTGGGTCTAAGGTGATTATCTACACAGATCATGCAGCTACAAAATATTTGTTGACAAAGCCAGATTCTAAACCACGTCTAATTAGATGGGTGCTTTTATTGCAAGAATTTGATGTGGAAATTTGTGATAAGAAGGGGAGTGAGAATTTGATTTCTGATAATTTATCGCGGTTGGTTAACATTAAGGTTACTAGCAAGGAACCAGAAATCTGAGAATCTTTTTTAGATGAAACACTCGTGTACATTTAACAAAGGTCGTGGTTTCCTGATATGGCGAATTTTAAAGCTGCAGGAGTAATTTCAGAAGATCTTAATTGGCAACAAAGAAAGAAATTTTTGCATGATGCCAAGCAATTTATCTGAGATGATCCTTATTTGTTCAAAATATGAGCAGATAATCTTCTAAGGTGATGAGTGACAAATGAAGAAGCAGAAGGAATTCTCTGGCACTAGCATGACTCACATAATGGAGGACATTTCAATGGAGAAAGAACAGCAACAAAAGTCCTCCAGTCAGGTTTTCATTGGCCTACTTTGTTTAAAGATGCTCATAATCATGCGAAGAATTGTGATAAGTGTCAAACAACTGGGACTATTTCAAGACGTCATGAGATGTCATTACAAGGCATTTTAGAGGTTCAAGTCTTTGATTGCTGGGGTATTGATTTTGTAGGACCCTTTCCACCATCTTTCAACAATGAATACATATTGGTGGCGGTGGACTATGTGAGTAAATGGGTGGAAGCATTGGCGTGTCCCAAAAATGATGACAACACTGTGATTAAATTTCTAAAGAGGCAGATCTTCTCACGTTTTGGGACTCCTAGAGTACTTCTTAGTGATGGAGGATCTCATTTCTGTAATTATCAGCTGGCGAAAGTACTCAAACATTATTCTATGAGACATAAGGTAGTTGCACCTTATCATCCACAAACCAATGGCCAAGCTGAGGTGTCTAGGAGAGAGATAAAGAGGATCTTGGAGAAAATAGTTGCTTCATCAAGACAAGATTGGTCACAGAAACTGGATGATGCTCTCTAGGCATATAGCACTACAATGAAGACATCTATGGGTTTATCACCTTATCAGCTAGTTTATAGGAAAGCATGTCATTTGCCAATGGAGATGGAGCATTGATAACAGTTGAAAAACTGTTATTTTTATACCTAAAATTGATATCAAAAACAACCTGTATGACTTAGAAACTAGCTTAGAATCAGGCTTTTGCTTATGTTTTTGGAAATAAGAGAGTTGGACAGGTTTTAAGCTTGATTTCCTTATTTTTGCAGGTTTTTTAGATTAATTGAGTGAAAGAAGTGAAGAAGCTAAGAGTTGGATTCATAAAAGGAAGAAAAAGTGCAAAAACGGAAGAAGCCGAAAATACCGCTCAGCACCATTTACTGCTGAGCGGCACTTTGAAGACCCGCAATCATCGTTGGGGGGCACAACTACAGCTGAGGGACAGAATAGAAGTCACGCACTTACTGCTGAGCAGCATTATGATGGGCTTGGGCTCACTTTTCTGTAATTTTTAGAATATTATATAAGGTTTTAGTTAACCAGGTCAAGTATCTTTGGCTGGGACGAAGCAAAAACACATTCTTTCACCACTTGGAGGAGGATTTTGGATGTTAAGGCTCCTTTCTCAACTTCCTAGGGTTCTATCTTTTCACTCTTTCATTATAATTCATATAGTTTCACCATGAATATGGTGAACTAAACATTTATTGTTGTTGGGGTAGTCCTTTTGAAACTCTCATGTATGCAATTTGTTCTTCAAAATCATCTTTAAGATACATGATTTCTTTCATTAATTGTTAGGGTTTTTCCTCTTTGCTCAAAGCATGCATTGTTTAACTCATTCGATGTCATGATCATTGATTTTGTCGATATGGACACATACGGGGAAATCTAGATCTGGGTTATCTCTCCCAATAGTATTATAAACCTAGACATAGGAGTATGATGGTTGGTTTCCTTTAAGCTTTTGTTCACTATAATGCATGATTAATTGCTAGGGAGACAAGACATTGTAAACTAGTGATTATGATTAGGCTTTCTTCGCCGAGACATCGGGTTTAAGGTAATTTAGAAAGTGGCATTAACAATTAATGAAGAAAGATGAATTCCTGAATACATGAGAGTAGATAAGGATGAAATTGATAAACCCCAACAACATAATCATCCACATATTTCAATTCACGTGTTTTTGTTTCTTCTTACCATTGATCAATCCTTGCCTACATATTTACTTTTGAGTATTTACATTTAAATCTTAATCAATTGGTTTTAAAAGTCTTAGTTAATAAACAAACCACACAACTATCTAGGCCGTGAGTTCTTTAGGAGAACGATACTTGGTCTTACCAGGTTTATTACTTGATACGATTCGGTTACACTTGCCGAGGGTTTAACAAGTTTTTGATTCCGTTTTCAGGGATTAAAGATTTGTTCATCAAGTTTTTGGCGCCGTTGTTTGGGAACAAAATTTTTTTCATCAAGCATAAAGCTTTGTGGGCTCTTAAATTGTTGAATTTTGATCCTTTTGAAACTCAAAACAAGCGCAGAAGGCTGATGCTGGAGCTTGAACAGATGGGGTTGAATGAATATGATTCATCCAAGAATTACAAAGAAAAGGTAAAATTCTATCATGACAGGAAGTTGATAAAAAAGGTCTTTCATCTAGGGCAGCAAGTGTTATTGTTTAATTCACGATTAAAGCTTTTTCCTGGGAAGTTGAAGTCAAAATGGTTAGGACCGTTCATAGTGAAAGGTGTGCGTCCACGTGGAGCAATTGAATTGGTTGATCCAGCTACTAGTGATCCACAAAGAAGTTGGGGTAGTGAATGGCCAACGTCTCAAGCATTATCTGGGAGGAGAAGTGGAGCGTTTGTCTATAGTAATGAAGTTGGTTGATCCTTGAGCTTATTGGGTCAGGCTCGTGACGTTAAACAAGCGCTTACTGGGAGGCACCCCAATGTTCTAAACTCTATTTAACTTATTTGCTTATGTTGTTAGAATAGGTTGTGATGTACTCAATTTGAAACTTTATCTACTATGATGGTTTGCTTGTGATTTATGCATGATGTGTAATGCTTGATGATGCTTGGATATTGATTGATGTTGACATTGTGCATTATATGTTAATATACAGGTTGTTCACGAGCTATGTGAACAGATGCATGATATTGTGATTGTGATTATCATGCTAAGCAGGATGTGTATGTGGAATGATTGAATAAGCCTATATGTGAGGTTTTGAACTCCAAAGTTTGTGATTGAATGCTATTATATTGAAAGCATGAATGACTTTGCCCATGTTTCCATGATTTAATCACTTGCTTGTATGTATCATATGATCAAGGCCATTTGTTGGTAACCCTTTATTAGCCAAATGCATGATTTTAGCCCAATAAAAGAGAGCACAATGTGTTCTATCCTTTGAACCCTTAGCCTTGAACATCATAGAAAACCCTTTTTGAAAAGCTTTACCTTGAGTTGAGTTGAAGATATCTTGTGGTATTGATAAGCAAAATAAAAAGGGAATATGAAAAACATTGAGCTAAGCATTTGAAAAGCAAAATAAAAAGGAAAGAAAAGAGAAAATAAAGGCTCAATGCAAAAGAAAGTTGGGAAGAAGGAAGAATGGTTGTGTTTAGATGATTCACTTCACTCAAGGATTTTGTGATCCAGAAAAACCAATTTTCTTGTTAGCCGAGCTACATTATAAGCCATAGAAAAGTCCTTGTGATGATAATTTCTTGTGAATGTGTTTGATTGTGGTTAAATGAAAGGCAAAGTTGATCCATGTGACATTGTGATAGTAGAGTGAATGAGTGACCTCTTATACACTTGTGTGTTTGAGTGAAACACTTTATCTGGTTAGGAAAGATTCCATGAGCACATGATTACATCTATGCTTAGTTAATTGATCAATCATAAGAATAGCATTTGTTGGATACTACGTGATTATGTGAACACCAAAGCATGTGTGCATCTTGACTGAATTCTTTGTGATGAGTTGATTTGAGTAATTACTTGTCTTGAAAGAAAGAGTTTTGAAGGTTGTGAACCATTGTATGAATTCATGGAAGACTGAGTTACATCTTGTTTGTTTGAAGACAAGCACAGTTCTAAGTTTGGGGTTGTGATAACAGTTGAAAAACTATTATTTTTTATATTTAATTTTGACCTTAAAGAGAACCTTTATGACTTAGAAATTAGCTTGAAATCATGTTTTTGCTTATGTTTTGGAAATAAGAGAGTTGGATGGGTGTTATGCTTGGCTTTCCTTGTGTTGGCAGGTTTTAAGATGAATTGAATGAAAGAAGTGAAGTAGCCAGGAGTTGGACTCAGAAAAGGAAGGAAAAGTGCACAAAAGAAGAGTCATAGTTAACGTTAGCGCCACTTTTAGCGCTAAGCGGCACTCTGAAGTCCTACAGTCACCGCTGAGGGGAAAACTGCAGTTGAGCGTCAAAATAGAAGAACCGCACTTACCGCTGAGGCGAAATCACACTTTCTTCAACCCATGGAGGAGGATTTTGGATGCTCAAGCTCTATTCTTCAACTTCTAGGGTTCTATCTTTCATTGTTTTTCATCTACTTTCACCATGTTTATGGTGAACTAAACCTTCATTATTGTTGGGGAACCGATGTAATCCTTTGAAACTCTCATGTATAGAATTGGTTCTATATTCTATATGTTTTCTTTCAATAATTGTTAGGGTTTTTCTTCTATACTCTATGCATGCTTTGTTTAACTCATTCAATTGCATGATCATTGATGTTATTTGTATGGACACATATAAGTAAATCTAGAACTGAAGAAATTCTCCCAAGAGTAATATTGCTTATACATAGGAATAGGAGGATTGGTTGCCTTTAAGCTTCTGTGCGAATGTAATGCACGAATAATTGCTAGGGAGACAAGACATTATAACCTAGTGAGTAGGAGTAGGCTTTCTTCACCGAGACATCGGGTTTAAGGTAAATTAGAAAGTGACATTAACATTAATGAAGAAAAATGAATTCTTGAATACATGAGAGTGGATAGGATGAATCGGAAACCCCAACAACATAATCATTCATATTATACATCAACCATTTTTGCATATTTCAAGTCCATTGATCAAAACCTTGCATTCATGTTTATTTTTCGTTATTCAACAACAATATTTTCGTTTACAAGTCTAATTTAATCAAGAAATCACATAATTGTTTAGGTCGTGAGTCCTTTGGGAAACGATACTTGGTCTTACCATTTTAGTATTACTTGATACGATTCGGTACACTTGCCGAGGGTTAACAAAGGGTCCCACAAAATCAATACCCCAGCAATCAAAAACTTCAACCTCTAAAATTCCTTGTCCTTTGACATTTATCACAATTTGTGGCATGATTATGAGCATCTTTAAATAGGGTAAACCAATAAAATCCTGACTGGAGAACTTTTGCTGCTGTTCTTTCTCCATTAAAATGTCTGCCATAAGGTGAATCATGACAATGCCAGAGAATTCCTTCTATTTCTTCATTTTTCACACATCGCCTCAGAAGATTATCAGCTTCAATCTTGAACAAATAAGGATCATCCTAGATAAACTACTTGGCATCATGTAAAAAAAAATTCTTTGTTGCCAATTAAGATCTTCTGGAATTACTCCTACAGCTTTGAAATTAGTCATATCAGCAAACCACGGCCTTTGTTTGATATACATGAGTGTTTCATCTGAAAAAGATTCCCAGATTTCAGCTTCCTTGCTTGTAACTTCACTGTTAACCAACCTAGATAAGTGATCAGCTATTACATTTTCACTTCCCTTCTTATCACGGATCTCCACATCAAACTCTTGTAGTAAGAGTACCCATCTAATCAATCTTGGCTTAGAATTTGACTTGGTTAACAAATACTTTATAGCTGCATGATCCGTGTAGATGATCACTTTAGACCCAATGAGATAAGGTCTAAACTTCTTCAACGCATACACAATAGCAAGAAATTTTTTTTCTGTGGTGGCATAATTGAATTGAGCTTCATTCAAAACCTTACTAGCATAATAGACAGTATGAAATACTTTCTCTTTTCTCTAACCCAGCACAACACCTATTGCATAATCACTGGCATCACACATCAATTCAAAATTTCGATTCCAATCTGGAGCTACAATCCCTGGGGCTGAGATCAATTTGCTTTTCAAGATGTCAAAAGCTTTTAAACATTCTTCATTCATCACAAATGATACATCTTTAACCAACAAATTACTCAACGGTTTAGCAATCTTTGAGAAGTCTTTAATAAATCTTCTATAAAACCCAACATGACCTAAAAAACTTCTAATTCCCTTCACATTTGTTGGTGGAGGAAGTTTCTCAATGACCTCTACTTTGGCTATATCCACTTCAATCCCCCTAGAAGAAATTTTGTGACCTAACACAATTCCTTCTGTTACCATGAAATGACATTTCTCCTAGTTAAGCACAAGATTCGTTTGAACACATCTCTTGAGCACAATATCCAGATTTGCCAAACATCTTTGGAATGAATCTCCAAATACTGAAAAATCATCCACGAAGACTTCAATACACTTCTCTATGAGATCCGAAAAAATTGTCTGCATACACCTTTGAAACGTAGCTAGGGCATTGCATAACCTAAATGACATCTATCTGTAAGAAAATACACCAAATGGACACGTACATGTTGTCTTCTCCTGGTCTTTTGGATCTACCACAATTTGATTATATCCAGAATATCCATCTAGGAAACAATAGAAAGTCTGACCCACCAATCTTTCCAACATCTGATCCATAAAAGGAAGGGGAAAATGATCCTTCCTAGTAGCCGTATTTAACTTCCTATAATCAACTCACATTCGCCATCCAATAACAGTCTGTGTAGGAATAAGCTCATTCTTCTCATTATAGATTATTTTCATCCCACCTTTCTTTGGAACTACCTGTATTGGACTCACCCATTCATTGTCAAAGATCAGATATATAATGCCAGCTTCCAGAAGCTTCAATACTTCTTTTCTAACCACTTCCTTCATCATTGGATTTAATCTTCTCTATGGTTGAGCACTTGGTCTATAGTCATCCTCCATAAATATTTTATGCATGCAGTAAGTTGGACTTATACCCCTGAGATCTGAAATTGACCACCCAATAGCTTCTTTGTTGGCTTTCAATATTTTCACCAACTATTCTTCTTCTTCAAGAAGCAAAGAATTACTAATGATAACTGGCTTAGTTCTATCTTCTCCTAAGAAAACATACTTCAAATGTGGTGGTAACATCTTCAACTCCAACTTCTTTTCTTTGACGTCTTTTTTTATATCAATCATCTCAAAATTCGCCTCCTCCATTGGGATCTCCTTAAATGTCTCCAAATTTGTCATACACTCATCAATTAATTTTTCTTCTTCTTCATTCAAGTCTTCACAGGCATCAATAAGAGTTTTCTCTAATGGAGAAGAACAACGTACCATCCTTTCTTTCACCATACAAACTTCATCAAGTATATCAAATTTGAAACATGCTTTATCATCTTTAGGATGTGTCATGGCTTTGAATACATCAAAATTTACTTCTTCATCTTGAACTCTTACTTTAAGCTTGTCATTCTCCACATCAATTAAAACTCTAGCAGTCTTCATAAATGGTCGCCCAAGGATGAGAGGCACATCTCCATTCTCTTCCATCTCCATTATGACAAAATCCACTGGAAATACAAATTTGTCTACGTTCACCAGTACATCTTCAACCACCCCGTATGGGTATTTAAGAGAGTTGTCCGCCAATTGGAGTGTCATTCTAGTAGGTTTGAGTTCCAAACCTTCAATCCTTTTGAACATAGCAAGCGACATTAAATCCTGCTAGCTCCCAAATCGATCAATGCTCTTTCAACTTCCAATTCTCCAATGGTACACAGAATAGTTAAGCTTCCTGGATCTTTGAATTTAGGAGGTAGTTTTTGCATGATTGCACTGCAATTACCTTGCACTTCAATGGTCTTCTTCTCAATATATTTTCTTTTCTTTGTAAGAAGCTCCTTCAAAAAATTTGCATATGACGGCATCTGTTGCAATGCTTCAGAGAAGGGTATGGTAATCTCCAGTTTTTTAAACATCTCCATGAACCGCTCAAGTTGTTTTTCTTTTTCCTTCCTTGAATAGATCTTTGGATAAGGAAGGTATTTTTCAGCATCTTTTTCTTTTTTCTCTCATCTACCTCTTCTTTATTTTTTCTCCTTCAATTCTCTCTTTCTGCTCACTTACTTCTTCCTTACTCACATTTTCTTTCTCTTTTCTCTCTATTTTTCTCTCATCTAACACTTTGCCACTTCTTGTAACAATGGTTTTACACTCTTCCCTCAAATTACTTTTCACATCCTTCTCACAACCCTTCATCTTGTTGTCCAATTGCCCAATGTGCATCTTCATACTGTTAAATGTAGTCTCTATATTCTTACAATAAGAGACACTCATTTTCATGAATTGTTGGAAAGTTTCTTCAAGCTTTATGGTTTTTGCAATTGGAATAGGTTGTTGCTGCAACTATTTCTGCTGCCTTTGAACCATGGAAACATTATAGATCTCTTGTGGTAATAAAGCAAGCTTCTTTGTCACTTCTTCCAGTTGTAGAGTAATAATTTTATTTTGTGCAAGCAAGGCATCTTGAGATTGTAATTGTAGGACTCCCTTCTGTTGAGTTGGAGCTTCTATTTCACTATGCATCTCGTTGTCATTAGTAGCCATGTTGTCTATCAATTCAAAAGTTTCCTCTAGAGTCTTGCATTTGATATTACCTCAAGCTGAGGCATCTAGCATCAATTTGGTTTGTGAACCAAGACCTCCAAGGAAAAGAATAACTAATGTTGCTTCATCAAATCCATGAGTGGGCGTCTTTCTCAACAAGCTCCTGTATCTATCTCATGCTTGACCTAGCGTCTCCTCCATGCCTTGTCTAAAAGAAGAAATTTCTTGCTTCCCTTTGTTGATTTTGGATTGTGGGAAGTACTTGTTTAGAAACTTTGAAACCACAACTTCCCATTCAGTAAAGCTATCCTCCGGGAAAGAATTCAACCATAGCTTAGCATTGCCTCCCAAAGAGAAAGGAAACAAACTTAGCTTTATAGCATCATCCGGCACACCATTGATCTTCACAATATTGCAAATCTCGTTGAATGTAGTTAGATGCTCATATGGACTTTCATGTGACAGTCCATTAAATTGGTTGCTCTTCACCAATTGTATCAACGCCGGTTTCACCTCCATGTTTGCAACATTTACCCTCGGCCTAGCAATGCTATTAAAGTGATGAGGACCAACAACATTGGTGTAATCCGCTAGAGTACGTCTACCATTGTTCTCTCCAGCCATCTCTTCAATACTTTGGTTAGATCTTTGTGGTGAGGGTTGTAGAAGTGTCTCCGGAGAAGGAAATAATTCTCTAGATGTTCGGATTCTCCTTCTCCTTCTACTTTCGTCCAATCCTTCAAGAAGAGGTTTTGTTGTTTACTTGCTCCTAGTCCGAATTGTATCCTACATACACAAGAAAACAAAACCCTAGAAACAATTGGTAGCACAAAAAGATAAAATAAATAGAAAAGATAAAAAGATATAAAAAGATAAAAAGATAAAATAAAAAGATAAAAATAAAGTCAAAGCTAATCAATAATCACACAAATAGAATAGTTAAACCATGAGTCCCCGGCAACGGTGCCAAAAACTTGATAACAAATTTTTAATCCCTGGCAACGGCACCAAAAACTTGTTAACACTTCGGCAAGTGTACCGAATCGTATCAAGTAATAATAAGTGGTAAGACAAGTATCGTTTCCCAAAGGACTCACGGCCTAGACAGTTATGTGATTTCTTGATTAAATGAGACTTGTAAACAAAATCATTGTGGTTGAATTGCGAAAAATAAACATGAATGCAAGTTTTGATCAATTGGATTGAAAGATGCAAGAGTGATTGATGTAAAATATGGAATGATGTTGTTGTTGGGGTTTCTGACTTATCCTATCCACTCTTATGTATTTATGAATTCATCTTTCTTCATTAATGTTAATGTCACTTTCTAATTTACCTTAAACCCGATGTCTCGGTGAAGAAAGCCTAATCATAATCACTAGTTCACAATGTCTTGTCTCCCTAGCAATTAATCATGCATTATATTTGAACAGAAGCTTAAAGGCAATCGATCCTCCTATTCCTATGTGTAGATAATATTGCTTCTGGGAGAATTTCCCTAGTTCTAGATTTTCCTGTATGTGTCCATATCGACAAAATCAATAATCATGCAATTTAATGAGTTAAACGAAGCATATGCATAGAGTATAGAAGAAAAACCTTAACAATTAATGAAGTAAAGCATATATAATCCAAAATCAATTCAATACATGAGAGTTTCAAAGGATTACATCGTTTCCCCAACAACAATGGAGGTTCAGTTCACCATTGACATGGTGAAACTGATAACGGTTGAAAAACCGTTATTTTTATGCTTAAAATTGATAACAAAAGCAACCTTGACTTAGAAACTAGCTTGAACTCATATTTTTGCTTTAGTTTTGTGAATAAGAGAGTTGAAAGTGAATTTAATGGTTTTGTGCAAGATTCCCTTGATTTTGTAGGCTAATTGAATGATTTGAAAGAAGAATGGAAGTACCGAATGATTGGAGTGCTGAAAAGTCAACCAGAAACCAGAAAAGTCAACCAGTCAACCAGAAAAGTCAACCAGTCAATCAGAAAAGTCAACTAGTCAACCAGAATGCTGAAAAATCAACTACAACGTAGAAAAAGTGTGACCGAGTGGCGCTGAGCAGTAAAATACCGCTAAGCGGCACTTTTCAGGTGCCAAAATCACCGCTGAGGAGCAAAAACAACAACTGGGGGCAAAATGGATCATGCGTTATTACCGCTCAGCGGTAAAATACCGCTGAGCGCCATTCTAAGTGGGCTTTGACCGGTTTTTTGTTACTTTTATGGGCTTGGGCCTAATTTTTCTGTAATTTACGAATAGTATATAAGCTTTAGGGTTTCCTAGGGTTTGTATCTTTGGCTGGGACGAAGCAAACACTCTCTCTTCCACCCCTTTGAAGGAGGATCTTGGATGCTCAGGCTACCTCTTCACCTTTTTAGGGTTTTATCTTTCATTCTTTCATTATTGTTCATCTAGGTTCACCATGAATATGGTGAACTAAACCTTGTATGTTTGTTGGGGAATCAATGTAATCTTTTGAAGCTCTCATATATGGAATTTGTGCTTGCATCTTAATCTAAGACTTATGCTTTCTTTCATCATTAGTTAGGGTTTTTCCTCTTTGCTCAAGGCTTGCTTTGTTTAACTCATTCAATGCATGATTATTGATTTTGTCGATACGGGAACGTACGGGGAAGTCTAGATCCGGGGAATTACTCCCAATAGTATGTTGGTTGTCGTTAAGCTCCTATGCTAAAAGAACTAATTATTAGGAATGCTAGGAATTGTATGAACTCGTAATTGGGGATAGGCCTTCTTGACAAGGTAATTTAGAGAGTGACATTAACAATGATGACATGAATGTTGAATTCCTAAAATATATGAGAGTGGATAAGATGAAATTGACCCCCAACAACATATTCATCAATATATTTCATTGAAAGTGTTCGTCTTTTGTTGTAGCCATTGATCAACCTCATGCATACATGTTTATTTTCGTCTTTTGCATAGTAAAATCCAATTATTTCGTTCTTAAGTCTTAGCTAATCAACGAATCACATAACTAAACTAGGCCGTGAGTCCTTTGGGAGAACGATACTTGGTCTTACCAAGTTTATTACTTGAACGATTCGGTCATACTTGCCGATTGTAAAACAAGTTTGTGACATCATATTTTGGTGATCATAAATTTGTCCATCAGAAACTAGATGAAAAGAATGAAAGATAGAATCCTAAAAGTTGAAGATCAGAGCTTCTGCATCCAAAATCCGCCTCCAAGGGGTGAAAGACGTCGGATCAGGATCTAACGTTAAAAGCCCAAAATAACAGACGTCTAAAGCTCTTTTTGCACTAGTGCCGCTTTAGTGATATGTAGAGTATTGACATTCTCTACATACCTTCCAAGCATGAAAAGACTAGGAGGCTGGTATACTGTATACTGCTAAAGACCTATCGACCCTACTAATTAAGGACTTACGACTTAGGTATAGTTGACATCGATACTAGGGACTTCGTACTGGATAATTTGCAATCAATGTGGGAATCTTGAGAATGCTTCAAAGAAGGGTTTTATTGGATGTTGGATATCGGGCATAATATATCGATAACTTTTAGTGTCCACTTAGGATACTCCAATGTTACAAGACTTAGCAAAAAGTGAGCCTTACTTCAAAGGTAAGTTGGCCATTGGGCCTTAGGGCCAATGAACTCATAAGTTGTGGCTCATTCGAATGGATCTAGGATTAATAAGGTAAACCTATAAATAACACATTAATGATGATTTATTATTCAATTTTTGTTTGAATTGAGATTTGACTAGAGAGCTCTGACTAAGTGCTAACTTGAGCATTGTAGAATCTTTTGCAGGCATCTCCTTTCAATAATATAAATAAGGAAATGCACAAGAAAACACTATAAGCGAGGGAAGGGGTTGAATAATGTTTTCTAAATCTTTTTGCTAATAATGTTTGATGGGTTTTCAAAGGATTACTAAATAAAAGTATTCTTCAGAGGATGTCATAGAAAAGTCAATAAACGGTTTTAAGGAAGGAAAACAATACAGTACAATTTTTATACTAGTTCACCCAAACTTGAGCTACGTTTAGTTCTCCCTTAAAATTCTTAAGGGGTTCCATTATTTTCTCAAATTACAACGAGTTTTTCCTTTCCAAGATGTCACAGAGTATTTTCACCACTCTTGGTTACAAGTATTATCCACTAGTCCTAGCATCCGAGTATAACCCACTCTTGGTTACAAGTATTATCTGTCACTCTTGGCATCCCTAGACAATTGTCTAGTTGAGTATTCTATGCCACTCCTAACATTTGAGCATAACCCACTCTTGGTTACAAGTATTATGACCACTCCTCGTTCCCAAGTATTGTCAACCACTCCTGGTTCCCTAGTTTATTTTGGCTAGTATAAAGGAGTATTTTAATACAAACATGTTTGGTGTTTGTCTACAAATACAAATTGAATAAACTCTCATACAGAGGATTACAAAGATACAAATTAATCTGTGAACCCATAAAGTTTTTTCTATTGGGTTGAAGAGCTTTAAATGATATGAGCGCATAGAGTTCTTTCTCTCTTTTCTTCTTTTCTTTTTTCTCTTCTTCTTTTACTATTCCTTTAATTTTGAAAGCTTCAGATGTTGTAATCTTGGTGTGGTGTAGCAGAAAGCGAGATATGATGACAATTTTTTCTTCATATTTTCTTTTGCTCGGGCTTGCTTTCATCATCTTCCTTTGGGTTGAAGATCATCAGACGATATAAGAGTTGGGATAGCGTATATCTTATATTTTATGACCTTTCTTAAGCATACTATTTTTCTTTCTTTATCATCTCTTACTTCTTTTCATTTCTTCTTCAACAAGCTCTCTTAGATTGAGGAGCATTTAGACAATGAGTATTGGGATAGAGATGGTCTTGGATATTCCCTCTCTTCATTTTCTACTCCAACAACTTCTTTCACTTTGGTTGATCTTCTTTATATATGCAACTTCATGGGATGAGCGTTAGTTACTGAGTTGAAATCCTGATAGGCTTTATAGACCTTTCCAATAGCTTGGTCATATTCAGGTCTACGTGGTAGAGTTCAGAGCTTTTTATTATAGCCTTAAGTGATACTTGAGATTGTACGATGTGACTAAGTAAAGAGTTTCAAGGGAAACATTCCCAAAATTTTCTTCTCTCACAATGTATTTTTCTTGGGTACCATAATTTTGATCATATCTTTTTGCTTTATTGATCTGCATGAATACCAAGAACAAAGTATAAAAGCATCAAAGTACTTTTTTTTTCGTACATGCACTAAATGTTTTGAACGTTGATAAACATTAGATAGATTAGCATATTCAAGACATTTTATCATTTGTCATTTCATTCGTAAATACATCGTTTGGTTAGACATACAACATGTATAATCATAAAACGGTATCAACATATGATGCTTTTTTAAAGGCTATAGCGTTTATGGTCATTTATAAGACGATGTTTTTTTAGAAAGCTTTACTCGATATAACACTTGTATTAAATAAAGATTTATTAACTTTAGTGTTATATAAAAGATAGACTTTTGTCTAAGACGCTTGCTGCTCATATAATCTATTATATGAATTCATTGAGATGCTTTCATTAATTTATAATTTTTTATTCATTTAAACAATTTTGTCTAAAATGTTTTTTATAATCTTGAGTTCAAAAGTTATAAAATATTTCTTCAGTAGGCTTTATTATTTTTAACAACTTTTCACTTTTGACCATATATAGATTTTAGGATATTCTTGAAAGACGTTTCCTAACGTTTGGTGCTATCATGAGTAATATTTTAGACATTCTTCTTAGCCCTTCTATTACATATGTGAAAAATATTTTCTTTCTTTAAATGCTTTTTCTATGAATAATATTTTGTGAATAATATTTTATTGATTGTTATTTGATAAACTTCAAAAAGCTTAAGTTGTCAAACATTCTGATTTTGTCTTAATAAATAAGAGGATCAGAGAAATTGTGAAAAAAAAAAATCTTTGTATAATACCTTCGGTTCTGTATATTGGGTCATGTAAGATCAATGAGTGTGTTCCATGTTCATTTCTATGTTAACTATTTGTGAGATAATAACTATTTGTGAGATAGGTAGAGAATATGTATTAGTTGGAAAATGATTAAACCTTATATGATTTTCCAATTCTGCATCACATAACCTATCATTAAGAACGAGGTTATTTTTCTTTAAAATACTAAAATAGTAAAAATCAATAATGAGGGATTAACACAAATAAAAAAAAATTACTTTAGTAACTTGTATCATATTATTCTCGAAAATAATAATAAATTAAAACATAAAAGTAACGGTTGGCGGTTATGTAACGATTCCATTGGGTATCTCAATCTAATAACTTGATCATGTTCATCCTTCTAGGGTTTCCATAATTCCCCAAATTAATTTACGCGTTTATGAATGAATCTCAAAACACGCAGTCTAAGATCTCGACTCTTCCATAGCTTGGATTCCCCGACTGCACATCATCGTTCCACAGGGTACGATGTTTTGATCCTTATTCCAAATACAGGAATTTCACATGTCATGTTCTGTTGATTGGGACATTTAGATGGTGCATGCTAGTGTTTCATTCAGAATATTTTGTAATCTTGAAAGGTTTTATAGGAGTGTAATGCTGTAGTTTAAAAGGTCGATTTTGTTCGTGATTTATTTCTTTATAATTTTATTAATCGCAATATGTCAATTAAAAATTTCGAAGTTTTATTACTAAATAATTCTTTTAGCCTTTAGATTCATTAAATTCCACATGTATTTATCTTTTTTTCCATGGCTCGGTAATTTTGAGTGGCCGATTTTTGTTATTTATACATTTTTTAATTGTCTGCTTTGCATACTTCAATGTTAACTGATGTTCAGATTACTAGCTTGATTCAGTTATTGGAGTGGTAACTAATCAAGCTTATTTGAGTTATTTAGTGTTATTATCATTAATAGTTCCATTGTTTTCATGAACTAATTTCATGATTGAAGCATATTGTAGTCTCCTTTTCCTTCTAGCTTTTCAAAATGAATAATGCATCTCTTGCAGTGAGATTTTAATGGTTATCCTTTGCTTTTGTTGGTTGGAGAATTATTGATGTTGTTGCTGTTAGTTTTTGTTATTTATTTTCACAATGTTGAGAAGCTGTATTTGGAAAATGGAATATAGATTTTTGATCTTTTGGTGAAAATTTGTTATGTACAGACACGGTCAGGATCAAGGAGAAGATATTTTTCATGGCTTATTTTCTTTGATGTGCTTGGATGGTTTCGTCCTGGGAATCACCTTGATAAGCAGGCTGAGAGATATGGTATTCTGTATTGTTTTCTATAGTTAGGATACCTTGTCCTGTTTTTCTTTGCTTGCCTTATTTCATCTGGAAAAAACTTTAGCTGTTCTTAAGAAAAAGTAATCACTTGGTGTCTTTAAGCTCCATGGACACTGATAACTTTTCTGAAGCCGGTTGTAATCCTTAACCTCCATGTTTTGATGTATCCTATGTTGTTTATTTTTTCAATATCTTGTATTTGTTCATGTAATAGGTAACTGGAAGTGGAAAGTTGAAGAGCGTATAAGCTTTTTAAGAGTGTTGCAATGACTTCCGATGAAAATATGACATTCAAATCATACCAGGACAGGGCTAATTTGTTTGTGAAGGAATATTTACTGGCAGACTCTCTGATTCCATATACTTCTGTTATCAGTGGCATGTTAGCTTGCAAGATGGTATTTACATTTGTAAAATGTTGTCGTTCTAATTTCCTCCAGATTGTCTTATAAGACACATTAAATTTTTCATGGTTTCACAATCTTTAACTATTTCCTTTCCTGTTTTCCAGGTCTTCGATCTTACTCAGTTTCTTGGTTCTAATTACTTTAAGATTCATTCCAACTTCTCCAAAGTCCAACGTATTGAGTGGAATAACCGGTGACTGGATACTATGAGTAGAAAAGTTCTTCTGCTTTGCTCAGTGTAACAAGATCTTAATAGAATTTTGTTCTTTGTGCAGTGCTGTATCAACTACACATGCTATTTTCATAACAACTATATCATTGTACTTGGTGTTTTGCTCAAGTCTATTTCGGGACAACCCTTCTTCTGAACTTATTACTGTTCGAAGGTCTACACTATCAACTTTTGCACTGGGGGTAAGAGCAATCTGAATTGGTATCAGAGTTAAACTATGGAACTATATTCTTATTCCTTCATATGTTTACATGGCGCTGAGTAGTTTCCTGTTCAAATGGAGTTCCACTGCATGTGATAGTAAAGAATTTCAAATATTGTAAATTTGCATGTTGGAAAAAACCCAAAAGAATCTCATCCTAAGATGATAAAGAAGATGCATTCTAGAGCTGAGAAAATTATGCAGTTGCAACAGTGAAGCAACGTTCAACAACTGTTGATAGGAACCCAGAATTGAGAACAGACAAAAGAGCAATATTCTTTATTCTATAGACTGTATAGGACACAAAGAATAGGAGAGAGTTCTCTCCTCCAAGGGTTTCCCCTTCACAACGAGCCAAAACTCAATCTACAAGATTATCCAAAAGTGTCCTGACACAAGAGCTCCAGCCTTCTTATAAAGGCCTCCCAACCAATTAACCAAACTAACAACTAATTCCTAAATTGTTTCCTCTGTCCTGCATCTATTATCCATTATAACCTATCACATGATATTCTATCATTACACCCTGCTGCAAAACAACCTTGTCTTCAAGGTTGGAACCATGAAACTTGATCTCATGGGTCATCTTCCTCAACGTGTTATCATATGAAGGGAACCCACTGCTACTGTTTGCAATTTTAAATCTGGAAGCTTGGGTGGTGGTTGATATGAGATATCCTCCTCCAATGACTTCCATTCTTCCTGGATTCTTTTGGTCCAATTTTGTGAAATACTCAAAATCACATCTCTGACTCCATCGGTTCTTGTAGCAACAACACTTTCAGCAGTTGCTCCATCTACTTTCAAACTCTCACGTAAAATTGTCACACTCCCAATTTGTGTTACTATTGCCCAACTCTCACATAGCATGCTTTTCCTGTTCCCTTCAACTATCCTTAGTAGAGTTGTTGCTAGATTTTTCCAAGAAAGGTTCTTGGATTTTTGGGCCAGGTCTTGAACCCTTGGATTGCATTTTCTTCCATGTTATTGACTGTTGGGTGAACCTTTGTTGATCCTTTAATGTTTTGAACTTCAAAAACATTTGCTTCCCTTGTTGTTTGACAGTGGGTGCTATTCCCTTCAATTGTGGACAACTCCACTCCTTCAACCCACAAGAAAAGTGGTTCTTCATCTGGTTTACTGTCCTGTGGACATCTTTCCTCCTTCTTCTCTTCATTAGCCAAGTACTCTCCTTCTCCAGAGAATTTCTAGCCTTTCTTGATGTCTTGCAAAAGTTCCTCTCTTGCTCTGTAAACAACCTCAACTGGGTTGCTCCCTGACATCACTATTTTAACCCCAGGTCTCGACAATTCTTCCCTCTTCTTCACTGTTTTGACATACACACCACAACCTACCACACTATCTCCACTAAAAACAGCAGCTTTTGCAACATATATTGTGTTCTCTCCTATCCTTCCCTCTATTTCTTGCCAAACCATCAACATTCAAAACAACAACTTTCATTTCTCTTTTGTTCTCCCTATTGGTTGAATTTTCTCCTCCATATGAGGGTTTCTTGGTTTTCTTGATGTCTAGTAGACTATCTTTCACAACATACCTATCCATTTTTCCCTCTTTCTTTCATTTCATGACAGATTTCACACTTCTTTATAAGCCCTTTATGAGAATCCTCATTTCCTGCCGCATTTCTTGCATATTTCTTCTCCATTCTGCCATGCTCATTTTCGGTTATGCCATGCTCATTTTCTGTTCGTTGGTCCTCCTCTCCAAGGTACTATCTCTTCCTTCTATGCTTCTGCCCTTTCTTGATCACTTCTTGATCTGCAACCTTTGATCTGGCAGGTCGGACCAATTGATTGGAACCCAAAATTGAAAAGAGACGAAAGAGTAATATTCTTTATTTTATAGACTGTATAGGACACAGAATAGGAGAGCACTCTCTCCTCCCAGGGTTTCCCTTTCCCAAATAGCCAAACCTCAATCTATAAGATTATCCAAAAGTGTCCTAACACAAGAGCTCCCTACCTTCTTATAAAGACCCCCCCAACCAACTAACCAAACTAACAACTAATTCCTAAATTGTTTCCTCTGTCCTGCACTTATTACCCATTATAACCTATCACATTATATCCTATCAATAGTTTTTTTAGCAGCTTCTCCAATGACGGACCTTGGTTTGATTACTATACAAGAACAAGCTCAATGAATTCTTAAGCTTCTATAGATCACAAAACATCTAAAGGCACAAAAGAAAACATAACATATAAAGACCAAAGAATTAACAATCAATATAAATGGTTTCTAATCGATGGCATAGTTAGAATATTCATGAGTAAGTTATTTGAGGTGTTAGTTAGATATAAATGGGAAAGAAGGAGAGAAGAGGGGAAAGGAGGTGAATTTTGTAGATTGAGTTTTAGCTCTTTGTGAAGGGGAAACCCTTGAAGGAGAGAGTGCTCTCCTATTTCTTATTCTTTTCATTATATTCAATAAAAACCTTTCCCCTCTACTTCTTTTCTATTTATTTCTAGCTATCTACTCAAGTAACTGACTCATGAATATTCTAACTGTCTTAACTAATTTCTCTTCTCCGTATATTCTAAAGAGATGCTTTAAGTTTGTTATGCTTAGAAAACATTCTTGATCATATTCATTGAATATCAAATAAAAAATGTAACAAGAAGAACTCCAAATTCATTCTGTTTATCCAGATTAACAAGATTTTTGCATGATTTTGATAAGACCTTTAAGGTGTATGTTAGGAAGAAGGTTCAAAATCAGAGTTTTCTTGACAGTTAAGGGTGGTTGAGCAGTTTAGGGGTGATTAGAGGTAGTTATTAAGTTTAGGAAGGGGTATCATTTAAGGAGGAAATGGTTCCTCCTGATGGGTGGGCTGTATTTTCGTTTTTGGAACAGGGCTTGTCCTGTGTAGAAGGGATTTATTTCCCTTGGAAGCTGTTGAATATTTTCTTTAATTAAAGTATTATCTTACGTTGTGCAGTAAGATTTGAGTGCTTATTTCTTTACTGAATCTGAAAATCTGGTTTCTTGTTCCCAAGAAACCTAACAGATTTCACATACGTGCAAGTTCCAAATCCGCACAGGACGTGTTGGAGAAGGCTTATTTATAACTGCAAGTCCAAATCCAGAAATAAATAAACTTTGGCAATCAAACACAGCATTCCTGCGATGGTTCTATACATTTCTTACATAGCTAGTCATCCAATAAAACGCCTGTGAGCTGTTGTTTTAATTGTTATGCAGACTAGATTTGAGAGTTTTGTCAGATCCTCAATCACCTCCCTCCATTACCATACTATTCTGTCTGTTCCATAATCTCTTTTTGCGTCTTCTCATTTTCTTGGTGTATGTATGCTTCTAATATTTCCTTTTCAAGATATTCATTATATTTTTTACTTGTAACGATTGAGATTGACTTGCTTGAACTGTTATCTTCTTGGTTCTCCTGATTCATTCAATAACCATTTTGTGATCTGCATGACTTTGTTTTATGCAGTGAAGTCTTTGTTTACTATGTTTAATATTTATTGTAACAGGTTTCTGTTGGGTACTTCATTTCTGATCTAGGGTCGATATTATGGTTTTTTCCTTCTCTTGGTGGATATGAGTATGTAAGGATAATATCTTTTTGACGTGCAAAGTTTCATCCAACCTGTCTCATAAAGTTGAACTATCTTATTCAATTTTAAGATATTTCACTTGATAGGAGCCCTGCTGGAGATGATTATGGTCAGGGTTTAACCTGACTTCATATTAACATTGGTTCAGGTGATTCATCATCTGTTGTCTTTAGTAGCAGTAGCATACTCAATGTTGAGTGGGGAAGGACAGCTTTACACGTTCATGGTCCTCATCTCTGAGACAACTACTCCAGGGATCAATTTAAGATGGTAAATTTTTCTTTTAGTTGAATTCTAGTAACTCAGTATTTTTATTTCTCATTGTTAATGTTGTGGTGTCTGTGAAGGTATCTTGATGTGGCTGGAATGAAAAAGTCCAAAGCTTATCTCATCAATGGGGTTGTAATATTCATTTCTTGGCTGGTGAGTGTAGTTTGTTTGAAATACATACAAGTACGTATGCTCACACACATACACAGTAAAAGTTTTCATATTGTCATCCAATCAAGCATTATCATATTAAGGTTGAAAGAATTCGTGTTCTTATCTTATGGGGTTGCTTACCAAAATGGTCCATCTGCAGGTTGCTAGAATACTTCTGTTCATATACATGTTTTACCACGTCTACTTGCACTTTGATCAGGTAAGAATTGTTCCTCCCCTGAATTTAAAAATTGTCTGCTGTGCAGTGTGCTTTATTGGAAAAAGCACAAAAATGGTGCAATTTTATCTTCAAGTTGGTAATTTGATGTCTCGTAAACTTGGTATGACTTGATTATATTGTATTAAACTGATATGAATTCAGTTTAAATCACAATACAGTAAAGTTGGCACAACTACGATTAAAATTAAACAAAATTTACAATAAACTGAATTCATACCAAACAGGCAAGACTCTTTAAAATGAAATCGTAAGAAGCTGACACGACTTCAAAATTTTACCACTTTGATAATTTTGAAATTAAAATTGCACTATTTTGGTGCTTTTGCCATTGGTAGCAGATTTTTCCATTCAATTCTTGCCTCTTAAAAATCAAAATATGTCTGCACATTATTGTCTTGGATGATAACTGGCCTTCAGAATGTTTCTTGTGCAAATATCAGGAAAACAGTGTGGTTTGTAATGGTATAAGAATCACAGGTTTGTGAAATTATTCAACAGGTTGAGCAGATGCACCCCTTTGGGCAGATACTAGTTGTTGCTGTGCCAGTGGTGCTATCTGTTATGAACTTGGTTTGGTTTGCAAAGATTATCAAAGGTTTGAGGAAGACATTGGCAAAGAGACAGTGAAATAATCTTGTTAGAGAAACTTTCTGAAGAAAATGTATAGGCTAACACTACCCATGTTGATATCAACCTCACATTGCTTCCCATGTGGATCTTAACTTATTGTATAAACATTTCTGCTTTTTAATATTTATAAATATATAGACCAGAGGTGATTTACGTGCAACATAGTTAAGTTTTATATTTTCAATTAATCTCTTATTCTTATTCGTTTTATTTTTATTCAATGGTTCTAGATCATTTTAATAATATTATTTGTAGTTTGACAAATAATTAATTAATATTACTTATGTCATTAATAGTCTAGACTACACAAAATAATATAAATTATAAAGTAACAGTTACACATAATCAATTAAATAATTAAGAAAACATAATATAAACTGCTAAATCATAAAATAACCATTACATGTATCAACAATGTTAGAAAAGCAAATTTTTTAATATATATAATTGTGTGACTCTAATATCCGTTTTTCTATCTAATATATTAGTTAACTAGTCTTTAACTAAAATACTAGTAATATAACTTAGTGTTGCAACTAAAATACCTAAACAAAAAGGAAAAAAAATACTAAAGTATTAGTCTTTTAACCTAAACTAAAATACTTCATTAACACTTTATAATAAAATACTTTTTCAAAATAATAAAATTAACTTGTATAGGTCATATATACGAAAGAGAGAAGGTTCCAGAATCTGTTAAAGTAAGAAAGCAGGTTAACAGAACACATATAATAGGATCGCGATATTCCAACAACGCCAATTTGACAAAAATTTGACAACGCCACGTATCAAGTTTTAATTGGTCGAATTTGAATGCTTTTTTTTAATTTAAAATCTGATTTGAAATGGGTTGAAGTTTGGATTCCGAAACTGCCCTCTTCGTTTTCGAACTCTATCTTCTCTCCTTATCACTGTCTTCTCTCTCCATTTTGGGGATTTTAATTTCATTTCAACTTCTCTCTTCATAGCAGTGTTCTCCTTCCTCCATTTTTAGGGTTTCATTTTGTTTTGAACATCTCTCTCCTGCTTCCCTGTCACCATTGTTTTCCTTTGAATCTTTGTGGACATTGGGTTTGTTTATTTGAGTTGTAGATTATGCTTGTCTCGTTCGGTGTGAATTTGTCTCGTTCGGTGTCTCTGTGGACATTGAGTTTCTTTCTTTGAGTTAGAGATTACCCTTGTCTCGTTCAGTGTCGATTTGGTGGAAGTTGTTACCTTTTTTGTGCAATGGGTTCGTCCGGTGACAATGGTTCTTCGAACAAGGTATGAATTTTTTCGTGTCTCGGTATTCGTATTTTGGGGAGTGGATTTTGGTCTTGCATCTGTTCGTCATTTTTTTGGTGTGTCTTGCTTTTGGGTTGTCACTTAAGTTGCTTTTGGGTTATCACAGGATTGATGTTGCTGTAATCGATTATAGGGAGCTGGTAATCGTTTACCAGTAGAAAAATCTCCTTTTGTACCGAAAGTTGAAGAGTGCTACCCAGACGTGGCTTAACCACTCCCCAAGAATATTTTGGATTCGTTATGACTGTCTTTTGAAAGTTTTATGGATGGATCATTAATGAAACACTTCAACTTGGAATACTTCAATATTAAACAAATATAAACGAAATAATGAAGGGTATTGAGTAATGAAAAATTATACCAATACTAAAAAGCAGATACATTAATAAAAAAATGTAATGACATTTCATGAAACAACAAGTTTTGAAATGAAAAGATACATAACAATATACAATGAAATGTAATCTAAGAAGATGGTTGTCGATCAAATTGATTGCGGAAGTTAATAACTTCTTCCTCTACGAGTTGTGCAAAAATTGTCATGAACTTGAACTACCTTGGTTCAAACACCTATAGGTGGTTTTCTCCAATTGAGGTGAGGTGCATAACCCATGCTGTCAACTTTGTCTTTGCTGACTATTTTAATCATAACTTTTTCCACAGACCTCCAAATGATGTGATTCTTTTTTTATTAGAAAGTAGACTCAAACATCTTTCCAATGACTACTAATTTATAATTTTTGGACACCTGAGTAGGTGCAGTTAATTCCTTAAAGTTAACGTTTTATATATTTCTACCACCTCTGACCTTTGCTGGTTGTTTTGCTCATAACTTTCTCCATCGAACTCCAAATGAGTTGATTCTTCTTTTGTTGGAAAGCTCTTTGAGTCTAGATTCCAACAAAGCAAGAATCAAGTCATTTAGAGTTCGGTGGAGAACGTTAAGAACAAAACAAGTAGTCAAGTTCAGAAAAACAGAGTTGGGGAGCAGTGTTCATCTAGTTGGGGAGTACAGTTGAAGTTTTTGTACAAATTACCCATTTTTTTCGGGTAATCGATTACAAGACCCTTGTAATCGATTACCAGAGCAAAAGGGTAATTGGTACAGAAACTTCAACTGTACTCCCCAGCTAGATGAATACTGCTCCCCATTCTCTATTTTTGTTGAATTTTTCCTTTTTTGAGATGGGTGAGTGACTTCAATGTTATTCGGTGAGCTCTCTGCACCAATAATGAGGTTAGGTAATTGATTTCTTCAAAATAAAAATGTTCATTTAGGTGGTTTTCTCCAATTGAGGTGAGGTGCATAATACATGCTGTCAACTTTGACCTTTGCTGACTATTTTAATCATAACTTTTTCCACACACCTCCAAATGATGTGATTCCTTTTTTATTAGAAAGTAGACTCAAATATGTTTCCAATGACTACTAATTTATAATTTTTGGACACCTGAGTAGGTGCAGTTAATTCCTTAAAGTTAACGTTTTATATATTTCTACCACCTCTGACCTTTGCTGGTTGTTTTGCTCATAACTTTCTCCACCAAACTCCAAATGAGTTGATTCTTGTTTTGTTGGAAAGCTCTTTGAGTCTAGATTCCAACAAAACAAGTATCAAGTCGTTTGGAGTTTGGTGGAGAAAGTTAAGAACAAAACAAGTAGCAAAGGTCAGAAAAACAGAGTTGGGGAGGAGTGTTCATCTAGATGGGGAGTACAGTTGAAGTTTTTGTACAAATTACCCATTTTCCTCGGGTAATCGATTACAAGACCCTTGTAATCGATTACCAGAGGAAAAAGGGTAATTGGTACAGAAACTTCAACTGTACTCCCCAACTAGATGAACACTGCTCCCCATTCTCTATTTTTGTTGAATTTTTCCTTTTTTGAGATGGGTGAGTGAATTCAATGTTATTCGGTGAGCTCTCTGCACCAATAATGAGGTTAGGTAATTGATTTCTTCAAAATAAAAATGTTCATTTAGGTGGTTTTCTCCAATTGAGGTGAGGTGCATAACACATGCTGTCAACTTTGACCTTTGCTGGCTATTTTAATCATAACTTTTTCCACACACCTCTAAATGATGTGATTCCTTTTTTATTAGAAAGTAGACTCAAATATCTTTCCAATGACTACTAATTTATAATTTTAGGACACCTGAGTAGGTGCAGTTAATTCCTTAAAGTTAACGTTTTATATATTTCTACCACCTCTGACCTTTGCTGGTTGTTTTGCTCATAACTTTCTCCACCAAACTCCAAATGAGTTGATTCTTGTTTTGTTGGAAAGCTCTTTGAGTCTAGATTCCAAAAAAACAAGTATCAAGTCGTTTGGAATTTGGTGGAGAAAGTTAAGAACAAAACAAGTAGCAAAGGTCAGAAAAACAGAGTTAGGGAGCAGTGTTCATCTAGATGGGGAGTACAGTTGACGTTTTTGTACAAATTACCCTTTTTCCTCTGGTAATCGATTACAAGACCCCTGTAATCGATTACCAGAGGAAAAAGGGTAATTTGTACAGAAACTTCAACTGTACTCCCCAGCTAGATGAACACTGCTCCCCATTCTCTATTTTTGTTGAATTTTTCCTTTTTTGAGATGGGTGCGTGAGTTCAATGTTATTCGGTGAGCTCTCTGCACCAATAATGAGGTTAAGTCATTGATTTCTTCAAAATAAAAATGTCCATTTAGGTGGTTTTCTCCAATTGAGGTGAGGTGCATAACACATGCTGTCAACTTTGACCTTTGCTGACTATTTTAATCATAACTTTTTCCACAGACCTCCAAATGATGTGATTCTTTTTTTATTAGAAATTAGACTCAAATATCTTTCCAATGACTACTAATTTATAATTTTGGACACCTGAGTAGGTGCAGTTAATTCCTTAAAGTTAACGTTTTATATATTTCTACCACCTCTGACTTTTGCTGGTTGTTTTCCTCAAAACTTTCTCCACCGAACTCCAAATGAGTTGATTCTTGTTTTGTTGGAAAGATCTTTGAGTCTAGATTCCAACAAAACAAGAATCAAGTCATTTGGAGTTCGGTGGAGAAATTTAAGAACAAAACAAGTAGCAAAGGTTAGAAAAGTAGAGTTGGGGAGCAATGTTCATCTAGCTCGGGAGTACAGTTGAAGTTTCTGTACAAATTACCCTTTTTCCTCTGCTAATCGATTACAAGACCCCTGTAATCGATTA